>NC_088224.1:90938102-91028102 GCF_036934945.1 Oncorhynchus masou masou
CCACGTTCATTTGTACAAACAATAGTACGCAAGTATAAACACCATGTGACCACGCAGCCATCATACCGCTCAGGAAGGAGACGCGTTCTGCCTCCTAGAGATGAACGTACTTTGGTGCGAAAAGTGCAAATCAATCCCAGAACAACAGCAACGGACCTTGTGAAGATGCTGGAGGAAACAGGTACTAAAGTATCTATATCCACAGTAAAACGAGTCCTATATCAACATAACCTGAAAGGCCTCTCAGCAAGGAAGAAAATAGATGGCCTCATGAGGTAGGAAGATTATGTGGATATATTGAAGCAACATCTCAAGACATAGTCAGGAAGTTAAAGCTTGGGTCTTCCAAATGGACAATGACCCTAAGCATACTTCCAAAGTTGTGGCAAAATGGCTTGAGGACAACAAAGTCAAGGTATTGGAGTGGCCATCACAAAGCCCTGACCTCAATCCTATAGAAAATGTGTGGGCAGAACTGAAAAAACCTGTGCGAGCAAGGAGGCCTACAAACCTGACTCAGTTACACCAGCTCTGTCAGGAGGAATGGGCCACAATTCACCTAACCTATTGTGGGAAGCTTGTGGAAGGCTACCCGAAACATTTGACCCAAGTTAAACAATTTAAAGGCAATGCTACAAATACTAATTGAGTTTATGTAAACTTATGTTTGTGATAAATGTGATGAGAGAATAAAGGCTGAAATTAATCATTCTCTACTATTATTCTGACATTTCACATTCTTAAAATAAGGTCGTGATCCTAACTGACCTAAGACAGGGAATCTTTACGAGGATTAAATGTCAGGAATTGTGGAAAAACTGAGTTTAAATGTATTTGGCCAAGGTGTATGTAAACTTCTGACTTCAATTGTACATCTGCATTGTATTACACAAAATGCCAAACAGGTCATTTGAATTTAATTAAATAGATACAAATGAAGTACTATTGCAACTGAAAGCTAACACGTAACAGAATATAAACACATGCATCTACTGACACACGCATGTACACACACACACACACACACACACACACACACACACACACACACACACACACACACACGCAAGTTATTCATAGTGAAGTTTTGGCCACTTGAATAATCTTACAGCCCTTTTCAATCTCATCAATTAAATCCCCAACGGCCAACACACACTTCAACTTACAATATCAACTGTGTACTGACTGCACACACACACACACGCACGCACGCACGCACACACACACACACACACGCAAGTTATTCATAGTGAAGTTTTGGCCACTTGAATAATCTTACAGCCCTTTTCAATCTCATCAATTAAATCCCCAACGGCCAACACACACTTCAACTTACAATATCAACTGTGTACTGACTGCACACATCAAGTGAAGAATTACAAGTGAATTACCTTGGGAGGTTAGTGGGATGCCCATACTCTCAGTGCTGTGCTCAGAGCCTGTTATGGTGGGGGGGAAGGAGAGAGAATAGAGGAAAGAGAGGGAGGGAAGGACAGAAAGGTGGGGGAGGGAGGAGAAGCAGAGAGACAACGACAGAGAGCCCGACAGAAGAGGGGAAGAAAAACTGGAATAGAAGGAAGCATTGTCTAGACTGATGTAGAGCCCAGGGTTAATTAATGAATTAGCCAAGCAGTAGTCTCATCAATTATTCAATCACACTTGTTCATTACAGCACCAACACACTCATATTTATATGATCACACACACACACACACACACACACACACACACACACACACACACACACACACACACACACACACACACACACACACAAACTAATCCCCAGGGATTCAGGCCCCCACAGTCCAGTAGACACAGAGAGAGACTGATCCCACACTGTTCTGTATAGTACACACTGTTGCAAGTAGCACAATCTACCACAATCTAACACTATATACCACCATCTAGCAGTATCCACTGCTATCTACCATTATCTAGCAGTATCTACCACTATCTACCATTATATAGCACCATCTAGCAGTATCTACCATTATATAGCACCATCTACCTCTATCTACAATTATCTAGCACCATCTAGCAGTATCTAACACTATCTAGCAGTATCTACCACCATCTAGCCGTATCTACCTGTATTTACCATTATCTAGCACCATCTACCTATATCTACCATTATCTAGCACCATCTAGCATTATCCACTGCTATCTAGCACCATTTAGCAGTATCTACCACCATCTAGCCGTATCTACCTCTATCTACCATTATATAGCACCATCTAGCACCATCTACCTCTATCTACCATTATCTAGCAGTATCTACCACCATCTAGCCGTATCTACCTGTATTTACCATTATCTAGCACCATCTACCTATATCTACCATTATCTAGCAACATCTAGCAGTATCTACCACCATCTAGCCGTATCTACCATTATCTAGCACCATCTAGCAGTATCTACCTCTATCTACCATTATCTAGCACCATCTACCTCTATATACCATTATCTAGCACCATCTAGCAGTTTCCACTGCAATCTAGCACCATCTAGCAGTATCTACCACCATCTAGCCGTATCTACCTCTATCTACCATTATATAGCAGTATCTACCTCTAACTACCACTATCTACCATTATCTAGCACCATCTACCACTATCTACCATTATCTAGCATCATCCAGCACCACCTACCACCATCTAGCAGTATCTACCGCTATCTAGCACCATCTAGCATCATCTAGCACTATCTAGTATCATCTAGCACTATCTACCCCTATCTAGCACCATCTACTACCATCTACTACCATCTACCACCATCTACTACCATCTACTACCATCTAGCACCATCTACCACCATCTAGTAGTATCTACCGCTATCTAGCACCATCTAGCATCATCTAGCACTATCTAGCACCATCTACCCCTATCTAGCACCATCTAGCACCATCTACTACCATCTAGCACCATCTACTACCATCTAGCACCATCTACCACCATCTAGCACCATCTACTACCATCTAGCACCATCTACTACCATCTAGCACCATCTACCACCATCTAGCAGTATCTACCGCTATCTAGCACCATCTAGCAGTATCTAGCAGTATCTACCCCTCTCTAGCACCATCTACTACCATCTAGCACCATCTACCACCATCTAGCAGTATCTACCGCTATCTAGCACCATCTAGCAGTATCTAGCAGTATCTACCCCTCTCTAGCACCATCTACTACCATCGAGCACCATCTAGCAGTATCTAGCAGTATCTACCGCTTTCTAGCACCATCTACTACCATCTAGCACCATCTACTACCATCGAGCACCATCTACCAGTATCTACCACCGTGTGGCTCGGTCGGTAGAGCATGGCGATTGCGACGCTAGAGTTGTGGGATCATTTACCACGGGGGACCAGTACGGAAAATCTATGCACTCACTATGCACTTTGAGAGAAAGATTTAAAATAAATTAAATGTAGTGTTACTGGTTTAAAAAACAATATATATATTTATTTTATTTAGCCGTTATTTTACCAGGTAAGTTGACTGAGAACACGTTCTCATTTACAGCAACGACCTGGGGAATAGTTACAGGGGAGAGGAGGGGGATGAATGAGACAATTGTAAACTGGGGATTATTAGGTGACCATGATGGTATGGGTGCCAGATTGGGAATTTAGCCAGGACACCGGGGTTAAAACCCCTACTCTTACGATAAGTGCCACGGGATCTTTAATGTACTCAGAGTCACGAAACCCGTTTATGTCCCATCCGAAAGACGGCACCCTACACAGGGCAGTGTCCCCAATCACTGCCCTGGGGCATTGGGATGTTTTTTTTCAGACCAGAGGAAAGGGTGCCTGCTACTGGCCCTCAAACACCACTTCCAGCAGCATCTGGTCTCCCATCTAGTGACCGACAGGACCTTCCCTGCTTCGCTTCAGAAGCAAGTCAGCAGTGGTATGCAGGGTGGTATGCTGCTGGCATTGGTCTGGGAGCAGACCGATATAGTGTTGCTATATGTGTGATAAAACACCAATCTATCCACTGTGAGGCCATATGCCCATGGAAACAGAGCTCAGACCAGTTGGCTTCCTCCGCCCCTCTGTCCCAGTCTATGCCCAGGGGAAGTGAGGGGGTGGTGGGGTGCATGGCTAGGCGAGGCTGGGGTCTGGCTAGTCGCTAGGCCTCACCTGGCTCTCCACCAGCATGGCCATGTCCATGAACATGTCATGTAGCTCACGGATGCTGTTCTCCAGCTTGATGATCTCAGTGTGACGAGTCTCGATCTCGTTCATCGCCTGCTGGGTGATGTTGGAGTCCATGACGATCTGAAGGATCAGGGGGGAGGGGGTGAGAGGATGAGAGAGAGAGAGATAGGGTGAGAGGATGAGAGAGAGAGATAGGGTGAGAGAGAGAGAGAGAGAGAGAGAGAGAGAAAGGGTGAGAGGATGAGAGAGAGAGAGAGATAGGGTGAGAGGATGAGAGAGAGATAGGATGAGAGAGAGAGATAGGGTAAGAGAGAGAGAGAGATAGGGTGAGAGGATGAGAGAGAGAGATAGGGTAAGAGAGAGAGAGAGATAGGGTAAGAGAGAGAGAGAGAGAGAGGGAGAGAGATAGGGTGAGAGGATGAGAGAGAGAGAGATAGGGTGAGAGGATGAGAGAGAGATAGGGTGAGAGGATGAGAGAGAGAGAGATAGGGTGAGAGGATGAGAGAGAGAGAGAGAGAGATAGGGTGAGAGGATGAGAGAGAGAGAGATAGGGTGAGAGGATGAGAGAGAGAGAGATAGGGTGAGAGGATGAGAGAGGAGAGAGATAGGGTGAGGATGAGAGAGAGAGAGGATGAGAGAGAGAGATAGGGTGAGAGGATGAGAGAGAGAGAGAGAGAGAGAGATAGGGTGAGAGGATGAGAGAGAGATAGGGTGAGAGGATGAGAGAGAGAGGGTGAGAGGATGAGAGAGAGAGAGGATGAAGAGAGAGATAGGGTGAGAGGATGAGAGAGAGAGAGGAGAGAGAGAGAGAGAGATAGGGTGAGAGGATGATGAGAGAGAGATAGGGTGAGAGGATGAGAGAGAGAGAGAGATAGGGTGAGAGGATGAGAGAGAGAGAGAGAGAGGGGTGAGGGATGAGAGAGATGAGAGAGAGAGAGAGAGAGAGATAGGGTGAGAGGATGAGAGAGAGAGAGATAGGGTGAGAGAGATAGGGTGAGAGGATGAGAGAGAGAGATAGGGTGAGAGGATGAGAGAGAGAGAGATAGGGTGAGAGGATGAGAGAGAGAGAGAGAGATAGGGTGAGAGGATGAGAGAGAGAGAGAGATAGGGTGAGAGGATGAGAGAGAGAGATAGGGTGAGAAGATGAGAGAGAGAGGAGAGATAGGGTGAGAGGATGAGAGAGAGAGAGATAGAGAGAGAGATAGGGTGAGAGGATGAGAGAGAGGAGAGATAGGGTGAGAGGATGAGAGAGAGAGATAGGGTGAGAGGATGAGAGAGGGTGAGATAGGGTGAGAGGATGAGAGAGAGGGTGAGAGATGAGGGTGGGTGAGAGGATGAGAGAGAGAGATAGGGTGAGAGGATGAGGGTGAGAGGATGAGAGAGAGAGATAGAGAGTGAGAGGATAGGGTGAGAGGATGAGAGAGAGAGAGAGATAGGGTGAGAGGATGAGAGAGAGAGAGGGTGAGAGGATGAGAGAGAGAGAGATAGAGAGGAGAGAGAGAGAGATAGGGTGAGAGGATGAGAGAGAGAGAGAGATAGGGTGAGAGGATGAGAGAGAGAGAGATAGGGTGAGAGGATGAGAGAGAGACAGATAGGGTGAGAGGATGAGAGAGAGAGAGAGAGAGAGAGAGAGAGAGAGATAGGGTGAGAGGATGAGAGAGAGAGAAATAGGGTGAGAGGATGAGAGAGAGAGAGAGAGAGAGAGAGATAGGGTGAGAGGATGAGAGAGAGAGAGAGAGTAGAGAGATAGGGTGAGAGGATGAGAGAGAGGGAGAGATAGGGTGAGAAGATGAGAGAGAGAGAGAGAGAGAGAGATAGGGTGAGAGGATGAGAGAAAGGGAGAGAGAGACACACATTAGATACAGCCATCTGCTCTGCTTTCCTCTAAAAGACAGCTCTGTCTGGAATAATTATCCCAGGTGACAGAGAACACCCGATAAACAGCCGGTGCTCCCAGGTGACAGAGAACTGCCCTCTCCTGTCCTCTCCTCCCTTACCCTCTCCTCTCCCCCTACCCTAGCCCTCTCCTCCTCCTCCCCCTACCCTGCCCTCTCCTCTCCCCCCTACCCTGTCCTCCTGTCCTCTCCTCCCTTATGCCCTCTCCTCTCCCCCTACCCTGATAAACCCTCTCCTCTCCTCCCCCCCTGCCCTAGCCGCCCTCTCCTCTCCCCCTACCCTGCCCCCTCCCTCCTCCCTCCTACTCCTCTCCTCTCCTCCCCTACCCTGCCCTCTCCCCCTCCCCCTGTCCTCCCTCCCTTACCCTGTCCCCTCCCTGTCCTCCCTCTCCCCCTCTCCTGTCCTCCCTACCCTGCCTCCCCTCCCTCCCTCCCCCTCCCCTACCCCCTGTCCTCTCCTCCCTCCCCTACCCTCCTCCTGCCCCTCCTGTCCTCTCCTCCCTACCCTCTCCCCTGCTACCCTGCCCTCTCCTCTCCCCCCTACCCTGCCCTCTCCTCCTCCCCTCCCTACCCTGCCCTCTCCTCTCCCCCCCTCCCTGCCCTCTCCTCTCCCCCCTTACCCTCTCCTCTCCCCCCCTACCCTGCCCCTCCTCCTCCCTCCCTCTCCCTACCCTCCCTGCCCTCTCCTGTCCTCCCCCCTACCCTGCCCTCTCCCTGTCCTCTCCTCCCTTACCCTCTCCCTCCTCCCCCTACCCTGCCTCCTCTCCCCTCCCTCCCTCCCTCCCTCCCTCTCCTGTCTCTCCCTTACCCTCTCCTCTCCTCCCCCCCTCCCCCTACCCTGCCCTCTCCTGTCCTCTCCCCCCTCTCCTCCCTGCCTCTCCCCCTCCCTCTCCTCTCCTCCCTACCCCTGCCCTCTCCTGTCCTCCCCCCCTCCCTCCCTCCTCCCCTACCCCCTCTCCTCCCCCTGTCCTCCCTGTCCTCTCCTCCCTTACCCTCTCCTTCCGTGTCCTCTCTACTCCCTCTCCTCCTGTCCCTCCTCTCTCCCTTACCCTCAGGTCCTCTCCTCTCCTCCCTTAGCCTCTCCTGTCCTCTCCTCCCTTACCCTCTCAACTCCTCCCCTACCCTGCCCTCTCCCTGTCCTCTCCTCCCCTTAGTCCTCTCCTCTCCTCCCCTACCCTACCCTCTCCCTGTCCTGTGCTACCCCCTCTCCTGTCCTCTCCTCCCTTACCCTCAGGGCTGAAGTATAGCCTGGCTACCCACCACAATACACGAGGAATGAGAGTATAGCCTGGCTACCCAGCACAATACATGGGGAATGATATGACATGAGGAATGAGAGTATAGCCTGGCTACCCAGCACAATACATGAGGAATGAGAGTATAGCCTGGCTACCCAGCACAATGAGAGGAATGAGAGTATAGCCTGGCTACCCAGCACAATACATGAGGAATGAGAGTATAGCCTGGCTACCCAGCACAATACATGAGGAATGAGAGTATAGCCTGGCTACCCACCACAATACACGAGGAATGAGAGTATAGCCTGGCTACCCACCACAATACATGAGGAATGAGAGTATAGCCTGGCTACCCAGCACAATACATGAGGAATGAGCCTGGCTACCCACCACAATACATGAGGAATGAGAGTATAGCCTGGCTACCCAGCACAATACATGAGGAATGAGAGTATAGCCTGGCTACCCAGCACAATACATGAGGAATGAGAGTATAGCCTGGCTACCCAGCACAATACATGAGGAATGAGAGTATAGCCTGGCTACCCAGCACAATACATGAGGAATTTGTGATTTTCTTCCCAGCACAATAATGCTCACCCCTGAGGTGAAGATCTCTGGGTTCTAACACTCACCCCTGAGGTGAAGATCTCTGGGTTCTAACACTCACCCCTGAGGTAAAGATCGCTGGGTTCTAACACTCACCCCTGAGGTGAGGATCGCTGGGTTCTAACACTCACCCCTGAGGTGAAGATCGCTGGGTTCTAACACTCCCTGAGGTGAAGATCGCTGGGTTCTAACACTCACCCCTGAGGTGAAGATCGCTGGGTTGTCGCTCTCTAACATGCTCTCCAGCTCCTCGTTTGTTGTATTCCTCCCAGCTGTAAACACACACACACACACACACACACACACACACACACACACACACACACACACACACACACACACACACACACACACACACCTCATCAATATGGATTGTGGTTTGCATGCAACATTCCAAAAAAAAAAACGTTTTAGTTCAAAGCATGATAACCAAATGTCTACAGAATCAATATGTAACAGCTGGAAACACTCCACAGATCTGACCTTCTATTCCCAATCCCAGGTGGTACACTAAACACACCCAGACATGCTACAGAGTGTGCGTGCACGTGCGTGTGTGTGTGTCTGTGTGTGCATTCACAGTGCGTTGTGCGTTGTGTGTGTGTGTCCATTTACACAAACCAAGACGGGTCCTTCACTTTCGTCAGGTAAAGGACAGGGGAAAGAAATCATTGTGTGATTGCTGGATCATTCACAGAACTAACAGTCACCCCCAGGCTCATTCACAGAACTAACAGTCACCCCCAGGCTCATTCACAGAACTAACAGTCACCCCCAGGCTCATTCACAGAACTAACAACAGTCACCCCCAGGCTCATTCACAGAACCAACAGTCACCCCCAGGCTCATTCACAACAGTCACCCCCACTCATTCACAGAACTAACAGTCACCCCCAGGCTCATTCACAGAACTAACAGTCACCCCCAGGCTCATTCACAGAACTAACAGTCACCCCCAGGCTAATTCACAGAACTAACAGTCACCCCCTCAGGCTCATTCACAGAACTAACAGTCACCCCCAGGCTCATTCACAGAACTAACAGTCACCCCCAGGCTCATTCACAGAACTAACAGTCACCCCCAGGCTCATTCACAGAACTAACAGTCACCCCCAGGCTCATTCACAGAACCAACAGTCACAGAACTAACAGTCACCCCCAGGCTCATTCACAGAACTAACAGTCACCCCCAGGCTCATTCACAGAACCAACAGTCACCCCCAGGCTCATTCACAGAACTAACACCCCCAGGCTAATTCACAGAACCAACAGTCACCCCCAGGCTCATTCACAGAACCAACAGTCACCCCCAGGCTCATTCACAGAACTAACAGTCACCCCCAGGCTCATTCACAGAACTAACAGTCACCCCCAGGCTCATTCACAGAACCAACAGTCACCCCCAGGCTCATTCACAGAACTAACAGTCACCCCCAGGCTCATTCACAGAACTAACAGTCACCCCCAGGCTCATTCACAGAACCAACAGTCACCCCCAGGCTCATTCACAGAACCAACAGTCACCCCCAGGCTCATTCACAGAACTCCAGTCACCCCCTGTGCTCCCTCCTCTCCTCCTGTGCTCCCCCTCATCCCCAGGTCCTCTATCCAACAGTCTCCTCCTGTGCTCCCCCTCCCTCTCCTCCTCATCCTCCAGAACTAACAGTGCTCCCCCCTCCTCCTCCCCTCTCCCCTGGCCCTCCTCTCCTCCTGTGCTCCCTAACCTCTCCTCCTCTCCCTCCCTCTCCCTCCCTGTGCTCCCTCCTCTCCTCCTCCCCCAGGCTCCTCCTCCCTCTCCTCCCCCCTCTCCCTCCTCCTCCCTCAGGCTCATCCCTCTCCTCCTGTGCTCCCTCCTCTATCCCTCTCCTCCTGTGCTCCCTCCTCTCCTCCTCTATCCCTCTCCTCCTGTGCTCCCTCCTCTATCCCTCTCCTCCTGTGCTCCCTCCTCTCCTCCTCTATCCCTCTCCTCCTCTATCCCTCTCCTCCTGTGCTCCCTCCTCTATCCCTCTCCTCCTGTGCTCCCTCCTCTATCCCTCTCCTCCTGTGCCCCCCAGGCTCCTCCCTCTCCTCCTGTGCTCCCTCCCTCCTATCCCTCTCCCCCTGTGCTCCCTCCTCTCCTCCTCCTATCCCTCTCCTCCTGTGCTCCCTCCTCTATCCCTCTCCCCTCCTCTCCTCCTCTATCCCTCTCCTCCTGTGCTCCCTCCTCTATCCCTCTCCTCCTGTGCTCCCTCCTCTCCTCCTGTGCTCCCTCCTCTATCCCTCTCCTCCTGTGCTCCCTCCCCTCTATCCCTCTCCTCCTGTGCTCCCTCCTCCCTCCCTCCTGTGCTCCCTCCTCACTCCTCTATCCCTCCCTCCTGTGCTCCCTCCTCTCCTCCTGTGCTCCCTCCCTCTCCTCCTGTGTCCCTCCCTCCTCTATCCCTCTCCTCCTGTGCTCCCTCCTCTATCCCTCTCCTCCCTGTGCTCCCTCCTCTATCCCTCTCCTCCCAGTGCTCCCTCCTCCTCTCCTCCTGGCTCCCCTGTCCTCCCTCCAGTCTCCTCCTCTATCCCTCTCCTCCTGTGCTCCCCCTCTATCCCTCTCCTCCTGTGCTCCCTCCTCTATCCCTCTCCTCCTGTGCTCCCTCCTAGAACCCAGTCACCTCCTCCCAACTCCTCCTGTGCTCCCTCCCTCTCCTCCTGTGCTCCCTCCTCTATCCCTCTCCTCCTGTGCTCCCTCCTCTATCCCTCTCCTCCTGTGCTCCCTCCTCTATCCCTCTCCTCCTGTGCTCCCTCCTCTATCCCTCTCCCTCCTGTGCTCCCTCCTCTATCCCTCTCCTCCTGTGCTCCCTCCTCTATCCCTCTCCTCCTGTGCTCCCTCCTCTCCTCCTGTGCTCCCTCCTCTATCCCTCTCCTCCTGTGCTCCCTCCTCTATCCCTCTCCTCCTGTGCTCCCTCCTCTATCCCTCTCCTCCTGTGCTCCCTCCTCTATCCCTCTCCTCCTGTGCTCCCCCCTCTCCTCCTCTATCCCTCTCCTGTGCTCCCTCCCCAATCTATCCCTCTCCTCCTGTGCTCCCCTCTATCCCTCTCCTCCTCTCCTGTGCTCTCCTCCCTCCCTCCTCCTGTGCTCCCTCCTCCTGTGCTCCCTCCTCTATCCCTCTCCTCCTGTGCTCCCTCCTCTATCCCTCTCCTCCTGTGCTCCCTCCTCCTCTCCTCCTGTGCTCCCTCCTCTCCCTCCTCTCCTCCTGTGCTATCCCTCTCCTCCTGTGCTCCCTCCTCTCCTCCCTGTGCTCCCTCCTCTCTCCCTCCTCTATCCCTCTCCTCCTGTGCTCCCTCCCTCTCCTCCTGTGCTCCCTCCTCCCTCCTCTCCTGTGCTCCCTCCTCTATCCCTCTCCTCCTGTGCTCCCTCCTCTATCCCTCTCCTCCTGTGCTCCCTCCTCTATCCCTCTCCTCCTGTGCTCCCTCCTCTCCTCCTGTGCTCCCTCCTCTCCTCCTCTATCCCTCTCCTCCTGTGCTCCCTCCTCCCCTCTCCTCCTGTGCTCCCTCCTCTCCCTCCTCTCCTCCTCTATCCCTCTCCTCCTGTGCTCCCTCCCTCCCTCCTCTCCTCCTCTATCCCTCTCCTCCTGTGCTCCCTCCTCTATCCCTCTCCTCCTGTGCTCCCTCCTCTATCCCTCTCCTCCTGTGCTCCCTCCTCTCTCCTCCCTCTCCTCCTGTGCTCCCTCCCCTCCTCTATCCCTCTCCTCCTGTGCTCCCTCCTCTATCCCTCTCCTCCTGTGCTCCCTCCTCTCCTCCTCTATCCCTCTCCTCCTCTCCCTCCTCTATCCCTCTCCTCCTGTGCTCCCTCCTCTCCTCCTGTCCTCCCTCCTCTATCCCTCTCCTCCTGTGCTCCCTCCTCTATCCCTCTCCTCCTGTGCTCCCCCCTCTCCTCCTCTATCCCTCTCCTCCTGTGCTCCCTCCTCTATCCCTCTCCTCCTGTGCTCCCTCCCTCTCCTCTTGTGCTCCCTGTCTGTCCCTTAATTAAGGAGCAGTGAGAGGCTCACTGTATATCTCTCTCCCAGATGCTCCCACTCCCTCCTCCTCTCCACCTCAGTCTCCATCTCTCTCTCCACCTTAGTCTCCACCTCCACCTCCATCTATACCTCAGTCTCCATCTCCACTTCCATCTATACCTCAGTCTCCAGCTCCCTCTCCATCTCCCTCTCCACCTCAGTCTCCATCTCCCTCTCCACCTTAGTCTCCTCTCCATCTCCGTCTCCACCTCCACCTCCATCTATACCTCAGTCTCCACCTCCGTCTCCATCTCCCTCTCCACCTCCGTCTCCCTCCTCAGTCTCCACCTGTCTCCATTCAGTCTCCACCTCCCTCTCCACCTCCACCTCCACCTCCGTCTCCATCTATACATTAGTCTCCATCTCCCTCTCCACATCCCTGTATACTTGTCTCCACCTGGAAGGACCGACCATTCCACGACATCAACATATAGTTGTAACCACGGTTTCAGGCTGTGTTTGTTTACAACTCTTTTATCCCTTTTTTTAACCTTTATTTAACTAGGCAAGTCAGTTAAGAACAAATTCTTATTTTCAATGAAAGCCTAGGAACAGTAACAGCCAACAATGCTTATACAAGCTTATATTTTGGGTTCTGATCCCTCTCCTCAGTTGAACTAAGCTTGTCCTCCTGAGAAGTTATATTCTTCAAGAAGGTATATATCATGAATTTAAAAGTAAAAAAAATAAATGGATGTACCAACTGCTGATTGCTCCCTTTAATCACCTCCTCTCTCCTGGACCAGGCTTCATTAGACCCATGTCAGGACTGGGACAGGAGGAGAGGCTGGATCTATCTCTGTGTGTGTGTCCTCTGTGTGTGTCCTGTGGGGGGGGTCCTCTTCCCTCTCCTCCTGCAGTGGCTGTGATGGTGAGTAATAGTGGTCGGGGGGTCAGGGCCCATGATTACCTGCCTGGTCGGAATACTCCTGCAGCTGCCCTCTGATAGATACCAGTGTGTCCCTCCCTCTGTGGTGGGGGTGCTCCCTCAGGGTTGGGGCTCCCTCCTCAGTGGCTGTGATGGTGAGTAATAGTGGTCGGGGGGTCAGGGCCCATGATTACCTTCCTGGTCAGAATACTGGTGCAGCTGCCCTCCTCCTGATAGATACCAGTGTGTGTGTGTGAGTCACGGCACAATCACTCAAATGAGGACAGATCCTGATGACTCCCCCTCTCGCAGCCCTCCAAGTGTATCCCTCATAACATTCATCTCCCTCGCCTTGGGTTTCTACAAGATGCAATTGGCTCCTCTGTTTCTCTCCCTCCTCTACCCCTCCATCTCTGTTTCTCTCCTCCTCCATCTCTCCTTTCCTCTCCCTCTACCCTCTCCATCTCTGCTTCTCCTCTCCCTCCATCTCTGTTTCTCTCTCCTCTACCCTCCATCTCTGTTTCTCTCTCCTCCATCTCTCTGTTTCTCTCTCTCCTCCACCCCTCCATCTCTGTTTCTCTCCCCTCCACCCCTCCATCTCTGTTTCTCTCCCCCTCCACCCCTCCATCTCTGTTTCTCTCTCCTCCACCCTCCATCTCTGTTTCTCTCTCTCTCTCTCCACCACCTCCACCTCTGTTTCTCTCTCTCCTCCCTCCACCCCTCCACCTCTGTTTCTCTCTCTCCCTCCACCCCTCCATCTCTGTTTCTCTCCCCTCCACCCCTCCATCTCTGTTTCTCTCCCCCTCCACCCCTCCATCTCTGTTTCTCTCTCCTCCACCCCTCCATCCTCTGTTTCTCTCTCTCCTCCACCCCTCCATCTCTGTTTCTCTCCTCCACCCTCCATCTCTGTTTCTCTCCCCTCCACCCCTCCATCTCTGTTTCTCTCTCCTCTACCCCTCCATCTCTGTTTCTCTCTCCTCCATCTCTGTTTCGCTCTCCTCTCCACCCCTCCACTCTCTGTTTCTCTCTCTCTCCTCCACCCCTCCATCTCTGTTTCTCTCCCCTCCACCCCCTCCATCTCTGTTTCTCTCCCCTCCACCCCTCCATCTCTGTTTCTCTCTCCTCCACCCCCTCCACCTCTGTTTCTCTCTCTCTCCCTCTCCACCCCTCCATCTCTGTTTCTCTCCCCTCCACCCCTCCATCTCTGTTTCTCTCCCCCTCCACCCCTCCATCTCTGTTTCTCTCTCTCCACCCTCCATCTCTGTTTCTCTCTCTTCCCACCCCCTCCATCTCTGTTTCTCTCTCCTCTCCTCCCCTCCATCTCTGTTTCTCTCTCCTCCACCCCTCCATCTCTGTTTCTCTCTCCCTCTACCCCTCCATCTCTGTTTCTCTCTCCTCCCCCTCCATCTCTGTTTCTCTCTCCTCCACCCCTCCACCTCTGTTTCTCTCTCTCTCCTCCACCCCTCCCATCTCTGTTTCTCTCTCTCTCCACCCTGTGCTCCTCCCTCCACCCCCTCCATCCTCTGTTTCTCTCTCTCTCCTCCACCCCTCCATCTCTGTTTCTCTCTCCTCCACCCCTCCATCTCTGTTTCTCTCTCTCCTCTCCTCCCCTCCACCCCTCCATCTCTGTTTCTCTCTCTCTCTCCACCCCTCCATCTCTGTTTCTCTCTCTCTCCTCCACCCCTCCATCTCTGTTTCTCTCTCTCTCCCCCACCCCTCCATCTCTGTTTCTCTCTCTCCTCCACCCCTCCATCTCTGTTTCTCTCTCTCTCCCCTCCACCCCTCCATCTCTGTTTCTCTCTCTCCCCTCCACCCCTCCATCTCTGTTTCTCTCTCTCCTCCTCCACCCCTCCATCTCTGTTTCTCTCTCTCCTCCACCCTCCATCTCTCCTCTCCTCCACCCCTCCATCTCTGTTTCTCTCTCCTCTCCTCCACCCATCCATCTCTGTTTCTCTCTCTCTCCCCTCCACCCCTCCATCTCTGTTTCTCTCTCTCTCCCCCACCCTCCATCTCTGTTTCTCTCTCTCCTCCACCCCTCCATCTCTGTTTCTCTCTCCTCTCCTCCACCCCTCCATCTCTGTTTCTCTCTCTCTCTCTCCTCCACCCCTCCATCTCTGTTTCTCTCTCTCTCCCACCCCTCCATCTCTGTTTCTCTCTCTCTCCTCTCCACCCCCCTCCATCTCTGTTTCTCTCTCTCTCCCCCACCCCCTCCATCTCTGTTTCTCTCTCTCTCCTCCACCCTCCATCTCTGTTTCTCTCTCTCTCCTCCACCCCTCCATCTCTGTTTCTCTCTCTCTCTCCTCCACCCCCCATCTCTGTTTCTCTCTCCTCCTCCACCCCTCCATCTCTGTTTCTCTCTCTCTCCCCCACCCCTCCATCTCTGTTTCTCTCTCTCTCCCTCCACCCCTCCATCTCTGTTTCTCTCTCTCTCCCCCACCCCTCCATCTCTGTTTCTCTCTCTCTCCTGTTTCTCCTCCACCCCCTCCATCTCTGTTTCTCTCTCCTCTCCTCCACCCCTCCATCTCTGTTTCTCTCTCTCTCCCTCCACCCCTCCATCTCTGTTTCTCTCTCTCCCCCACCCCTCCATCTCTGTTTCTCTCTCTCTCCTCCACCCCTCCATCTCTGTTTCTCTCTCTCTCCCTCTCTCCACCCCTCCATCTCTGTTTCTCTCTCTCTCCCATCCATCCTCCACCCCTCCATCTCTGTTTCTCTCTCTCTCCTCCCTCTCCTCCTCCCCTCCATCTCTGTTTCTCTCTCTCCCCTCCACCCCTCCATCTCTGTTTCTCTCTCCTCTCCTCCACCCCTCCATCTCTGTTTCTCTCTTTCCACCCCCCTCCATCCTCCACCCCTCCATCTCTGTTTCTCTCTCTCCCTCCACCCCTCCATCTCTGTTTCTCTCTCTCCCCTCCACCCCCTCCATCTCTGTTTCTCTCTCCCCCTCCCCCTCCATCTCTGTTTCTCCTCTCCCCTCCACCCCTCCATCTCCATCTCTGTTTCTCTCTCCTCCACCCCTCCATCTCTGTTTCTCTCTCCTCCACCCCTCCATCTCTGTTTCTCTCTCTCCTCCACCCCTCCATCTCTGTTTCTCTCTCTCTCCTCCACCCTCCATCTCTGTTTCTCTCTCTCTCCTCCACCCCTCCATCTCTGTTTCTCTCTCTCTCCTCCACCCTGTTTCCTCCATCTCTGTTTCTCTCTCTCTCCTCCACCCCTCCATCTCTGTTTCTCTCTCTCCTCCACCCCTCCATCTCTGTTTCTCTCTCTCTCTCCACCCCTCCATCTCTGTTTCTCTCTCTCTCCCCACCCTCCATCTCTGTTTCTCTCTCTCCTCCACCCTCCATCTCTGTTTCTCTCCTCCACCCCTCCATCTCTGTTTCTCTCTCTCCTCCACCCCTCCATCTCTGTTTCTCTCTCTCTCCTCCACCCCCTCCATCTCTGTTTCTCTCTCTCCCTCCACCCCTCCATCTCTGTTTCTCTCTCTCCCTCCATCTCTGTTTCTCTCTCCCTCCACCCCTCCATCTCTGTTTCTTCTCTCTCCTCCACCCTCCATCTCTGTTTCTCTCTCCTCCACCCTCCATCTCTGTTTCTCTCTCTCCTCCACCCCTCCATCTCTGTTTCTCTCTCCCTCCACCCCTCCATCTGTTTCTCTCTCTCCTCCACCCCTCCATCTCTGTTTCTCTCTCTCTCCTCCACCCCTCCATCTCTGTTTCTCTCTCTCCTCCACCCCTCCATCTCTGTTTCTCTCTCTCTCCCTCCACCCCTCCATCTCTGTTTCTCTCTCTCCCTCCACCCCTCCATCTCTGTTTCTCTCTCTCCTCCACCCCTCCATCTCTGTTTCTCTCTCTCTCCCTCCACCCCTCCATCTCTGTTTCTCTCTCTCCTCCACCCCTCCATCTCTGTTTCTCTCTCTCTCCCTCCACCCCTCCATCTCTGTTTCTCTCTCTCTCCTCCTCCACCCCTCCATCTCTTTTTCTCTCTCTCCATCCTGTTTCTCCTCCACCCCCTCCATCTCTGTTTCTCTCTCTCTCCTCCACCCCTCCATCTCTGTTTCTCTCTCTCCTCCACCCCTCCATCTCTGTTTCTCTCTCTCCTCCACCCCTCCATCTCTGTTTCTCTCTCTCTCCACCCCTCCATCTCTGTTTCTCTCTCTCTCCACCCCTCCATCTCTGTTTCTCTCTCTCCTCCACCCCTCCATCTCTGTTTCTCTCTCTCTCCTCCACCCCTCCATCTCTGTTTCTCTCTCTCCTCCACCCCTCCATCTCTGTTTCTCTCTCTCCTCCACCCTCCATCTCTGTTTCTCTCTCTCTCTCTCTCCTCCACCCCTCCATCTCTGTTTCTCTCTCTCTCCACCCCTCCATCTCTGTTTCTCCCTCCACCCTCCATCTCTGTTTCTCTCCTCCCTCCACCCCTCCATCTCTGTTTCTCTCTCTCCCTCCTCCACCCCTCCATCTCTGTTTCTCTCTCCTCTCCTCCACCCCTCCATCTCTGTTTCTCTCTCTCCTCCACCCCTCCATCTCTGTTTCTCTCTCTCTCCTCCACCCCTCCATCTCTGTTTCTCTCTCTCTCCTCCACCTCCACCCCTCCATCTCTGTTTCTCTCTCCATCCTCCACCCCTCCATCTCTGTTTCTCTCTCTCTCCTCCACCCCCTCCATCTCTGTTTCTCTCTCCCCTCCACCCCTCCATCTCTGTTTCTCTCTCTCTCTCCTCTCCTCCACCCCTCCATCTCTGTTTCTCTCTCTCCTCCACCCTCCATCTCTGTTTCTCTCTCTCTCCTCCACCCCTCCATCTCTGTTTCTCTCTCTCCCTCCACCCCTCCATCTCTGTTTCTCTCTCTCTCTCCACCCCTCCATCTCTGTTTCTCTCTCTCTCCTCCACCCCTCCATCTCTGTTTCTCTCTCTCCTCCACCCCTCCATCTCTGTTTCTCTCTCTCTCTCCTCCACCCCTCCATCTCTGTTTCTCTCTCTCTCCTCTCCTCCACCCCTCCATCTCTGTTTCTCTCTCTCCACCCATCCATCTCTGTTTCTCTCCTCCTCCACCCCTCCATCTCTGTTTCTCTCTCTCTCTCCTCCACCCCTCCATCTCTGTTTCTCTCTCTCTCTCCTCCACCCCTCCATCTCTGTTTCTCTCTCCTCTCCTCCACCCCTCCATCTCTGTTTCTCTCTCTCCTCCACCCCTCCATCTCTGTTTCTCAATCTCTCTCTCCATTTTGGTTGATTACTGAATGTACTAAAATCACATTTACCAAGGCTAAATTTAAACCTTATTGGTGAGGTCACTTTTACTGAAAACAACCCAAACCTCATAACAGGCCATAGCATGGAAGAGACAGGCACAACAGACTGGCTGGTGGGTAAGTCAAGGAGAAGGTTTCATTATCTTACACATACAATATCATCCTTTGTTGACCCTATGCACTGAAGGAGGCTCTGGCAGGTTACCATGGAGACCATAACACAGACAAACCCAACATGAGTCTGAAGTCCCCAAACAGCTGACTGATATCATGACTGTCCACCCTGACCATAGTTTATTTGTATGTTTCTATGTTTTGGTTGGTCAGGGTGTGATCTGATCTGGGCATTCTATCTTGTGTGTCTAGTTTGTCTGTTTCTGTGTTTGGGCCTGATATGGTTCTCAATCAGAGGCAGGTGTTAGTCATTGTCTCTGATTGGGAACCATATTTAGGTAGCCTGTTTGTTTGGGGTTTGTGGGTGATTGTTCCTGTCTTTGTGATTGTTACACCAGATAGGGCTGTTTTCTTTATTTTTTTTTCCACGGTTTCTTGTTTTTTTTTTGTATATTGTTCTATTTTCATCTTTATTAAAGATGTATCACAATAACCACCCTCCATTTTGTTCCGCTCTCTCCTTCGACAGAAGAATCCCGTTTACAATGATACATTAAATATAACACACTTTTATATGACTGATATCATTCAAAACCCCCCAACAAAAGGTTAAACCTGTGAACAGAAAGTGTGTGTGTGTGTGTGTGTGTGTGTGTGTGTGTGTGTGTGTGTTTCTGTGTGTGTGTACGGTGTATCTCTTGTGACATCATACGCTCATTACCCATGTAAATTCATGCGTGTGTAGGATATATTAGACATCTTAAATCGACGGTAAGATGGAATGTTTCAACAAACAGCGTTGCTCCCGGTGACGAGCCATCTCTGTTTCTCTCTGGGGAGCACAAGTCCTAATGTACTATAATGAATATGTAATGCATCTATGCATTCAGATGGATGCGTGACCCTTGGCCTCCTCGAAGGAATCCACATTACCAGAGCCCCATTAAGTCAACACACAGCCCATCTCTGAAGCACTACTATATTCAACTCCTGGGACTCGTGTTGCTGTTATATTAAAGTTAAGTTGACCTAAACCTTTGTGTGTTCACCAGTCAAAGGACACACCAACTCATATTCTAATTATTATTATTATATATATTTATTTTTTTTCCATTTTTTATATTTTCTATGTTGTAGATTAATAGTTTAGATATATACATATATATACATATACACATACATACATACATACATACATACATACATACATACATACATACATACATCCATACTGTACATATATATACATATCCATCTATGTTTCTACATATATCCTCCACCCCTCCATCTCTGTTTCTCTCTCTCTCCTCCATATCCATCTCTGTTTCTCTCTCT
This sequence comes from Oncorhynchus masou masou, assembly GCF_036934945.1. NCBI lineage: Eukaryota > Metazoa > Chordata > Actinopteri > Salmoniformes > Salmonidae > Oncorhynchus > Oncorhynchus masou. The sequence goes on from NC_088224.1 coordinate 90,957,586, forward strand.
AACATCCACCCCTCCATATCATGTTTCTCTATACATATACATACATATACATCTCTGTTTCTATATCTCTCCTCCACCCATCCATCTCTGTTTCTATATCTTATATATATATATATTTAAAAAAATCTCTGTTTTCTATGTTGTAGAATAATAGTGAAGACATCAAAACTATGAAATAACACATATGGAATCATTTAGTAACCAAAAATCTCTGTTAAACAAATCCAAATATATTTTAGATTCTTCAAAGTAGCCACCCTTTGCCTTGAACACTGCTTTGCACACTCTGGCATTCTCTCAACCAGCTTCATGAGGTTGTCACCTGGAATGCATCTTTAATTAACAGGTGTGCCTTGTTAAGAGTTAATTTGTGAACCACCCCCCATCACACACTTTGCACTACTCAGCTTCACCTGGAATGCCTTTCCAACAGTCTTGAAGGATTCCCACATCCATCTCTGTTTCACTTGTTGTTGTACTTCACTCTGCGGTCCAACTAATCTCAATTGGGTTGATGTCGGGTGATTGTGTTTCTCAGGTCATCTCTCTGCAGACCCTCCATCACTGTTTCTCTTCTCCTGGTCCATCTCTGCCCTTACACAGCCTCCATGTGTTTTGGGTCATTGTCCTGTTCAAAAAAAATCTCTGTTTCCCAAAGCCTCCACCCCTCAGATGGGTTGGCATATCTTCCAGAATGCTGTGGTAGCCATGCTGGTTAAGTGTGCATCTCTGAATTCTAAATAAATCACAGACAGTGTCACCAGCAAAGCACCCACACACCAACACACCTCCTCCTCCATGCTTCACGGTGGAACCACATATGGATTTCATCCGTTCACCTCCATCTCTGTTTCTCTCTCACAAAGACATGGCGGTTGGAACCAAAAAACTCATCAGACCAAAGGACAGATTTCCACCAGTCTAATGTCCATTGCTCTGTGTTTCTTGGCCCAAGCAAGTCTCTTCTTCTTATTGGTGTCCTTTAGTAGCGGTTTCTTTGCAGCAATTCGACCATGAAGACCTGATTCACGCAGTCTCCTCTGAATAGTTAATGTTGAGATATGTCTGTCACAACTCTGTGAAGCATTTATTTGAGCTACAATTTCTGAATTTCCAATGAGCTTATCCTCTGCAGCAGAGGTAACTCTGGGTCTTCCTTTCCTGTGGCGGTCCTCATGAGAGCCAGTTTCATCATAGCCATTGATGGTTTTTTAAGTGACTGCACTTGAAGAAACTTTCAAAGTTCTTAAGATTTTCCAGATTGACTGACCTTCATGTCTTAAGATGGGCTGTCATTTCTCTTTGCTTATTTGAGCTGTTCTTGCCATAATATGGACTTGGTCTTTTACCAAATAGGGCTATATTCTGTATACCAACCCTACCTTGTGACAACACAGCTGATTGGCTCAAACGCATTAAGAAGGAAATAAATTCCACAAATTAACTCTTAACAAGGCACACCTGTTAATTAAAATGCATTCCAGGTGACAACCTCATGAAGCTGGTTGAGAGAATGCCAAGAGTGTGCAAAGCAGTGTTCAAGGCAAAGGGTGGCTACTTTGAAGAATCTAAAATCTAAAATATATTTTGATTTGTTTAACACTTTTTTGGTTACTACATGATTCCACATGTGTTATTTCATAGTTTTGATGTCTTCACTACTATACTACAACATAGAAAATAGTAAAAAATAAAGAAAAACTTATGACTGATAGTGTACATCAGCACTCGTTTGTCTTGAGATGTTTAATTAAAATAGTTGAATCATGTTTCCTTGTGTACTCCAGCCTTTAGGAAAGCGTCTGAATGGCCGGGGTCTACAAAACATCTGAGAGGATCAAACGAACAGGAGAAAGTGGATGGTGCATTAGTTCTGATTGTACATCTCATTCTGTATTCTAAACTCATCTCCAACAAAGCTGCAAGAGAATGAGATCCTTGAAGTAGGCTAATTTGCTGATGCCATTTGTCCCCATGATTGCTGAATACACAGACAAGCTGAACAGGACCAGTGACGTAAAATACAGCACCTTCAGAAAGTATTCATACACCTTTATTTAACAGATTTTTACCTTGTCAGCTCAGGGATTCGATCTAGCAACCTGTCGGTTACTAGTCCAACACTACCTGTCTCCTCTAACCACTAGGCTACCTGCCTCTAACCACTAGGCTACCTGCCTCTCTAACCACTAGGCTACCTGCCTCCTCTAACCACTAGGCTACCTGCATCTAACCACTAGGCTACCTGCTGGTTACTGGTCCAACACTCTAACCACTAGGCTACCTGCTGGTTAATGGTCCAACACTCTAACCACTAGGCTACCTGCCTCCAACCACTAGGCTACCTGCTGGTTACTGATCCAACACTCTAACCACTAGGCTAACTGCTGGTTACTGGCCCAACACTCTAACCACTAGGCTACCTGCTGGTTACTGGCCCAACGCTCTAACCACTAGGCTACCTGCTGGTTACTGGCCCAACGCTCTAACCACTAGGCTACCTGATGATTACTGGCTACAAACGCTCTAACCACTAGGTTACCTGCTGGTTAAGGTCCAACACTCTAACCACTAGGCTACCTGCTGGTTACTGGTCCAACACTCTAACCATTAGGCTACCTGCTGGTTACTGGCCCAACAGATCTAACCACTAGGCTACCTGCTGGTTACTGGACCAACACTCTAAACACTAGGCTACCTGCTGGTTACAGGTCCAACACTTAACCACTAGGCCACCTGCTGGTTTGGCCCAACGCTCTAACCACAAGGCTACCTGCTGGTTACTGGCCCAACGATCTAACCACTAGGCTACCTGATGATTACTGGCCAAACACTCTAACCACTAGGCTACCTGCTGGTTACTGGTCCAACACTCTAACCACTAGGCTACCTGCTGGTTACTGGTCCAACACTCTAACCACTAGGCTACCTGCTGGTTACTGGCCCAACACTCTAACCACTAGGCTACCTGCTGGTTACTGGACCAACACTCTAAACACTAGGCTACCTGCTGGTTACTGGCCAGCGCTCTAACCACTAGGCTACCTGCTGGTTACTGGCTACCAACGCTCTAACCACTAGGCTACCTGCTGGTTACTGGCCCAACGATCTAACCACTAGGCTACCTGCTGGTTACTGGTCCAACACTCTAACCACTAGGCTACCTGCTGGTTACTGGCCCAACACTCTAACCACTAGGCTACCTGCCTCTAACCACTAGGCTACCTGCTGGTTACTGGTCCAACACTCTAACCACTAGGCTACCTGCCTCTAACCACCAGGCTACCTGCTGGTTACTGATCCAACACTCTAACCACTAGGCTACCTGCTGGTTACTGGTCCAACACTCTAACCACTAGGCTACCTGCTGGTTACTGGTCCAACACTCTAACCACTAGGCTACCTGCTGGTTACTGGCCCAATGCTCTAACCACTAGGCTACCTGCTAGTTACTGGTCCAACGCTCTAACCACTAGGCAACCTGCCGACCCTACACTCTAACAACTAGGCTACCTGCTGCTTACTGGTCCAACACTCTAACCACTAGGCTACCTGCTGGATACTGGTCCAACACTCTGACCACTAGGCTACCTGCTGGTTACTGGTCCAACACTCTAACCACTAGGCTACCTGCTGGTTACTGGTCCAACGCTCTAACCACTAGGCTACCTGCTGGTTACTGGTCCAACACTCTAACCACTAGGCTACCTGCTGGTTACTGGCCCAACGCTCTAACCACTAGGCTACCTGCTGGTTACTGGTCCAACACTCTAACCACTAGGCTACCTGCTGGTTACTGGTCCAACACTCTAACCACTAGGCTACCTGCTGGTTACTGGTCCAACGCTCTAACCACTAGGCTACCTGCTGGTTACTGGTCCAACGCTCTAACCACTAGGCTACCTGCTGGTTACTGGTCCAACACTCTAACCACTAGGCTACCTGCTGGTTACTGGTCCAACAGTCTAACCACTAGGCTACCTGCTGGTTACTGGTCCAACGCTCTAACCACTAGGCTACCTGCTGGTTACTGGTCCAACGCTCTAACCACTAGGCTACCTGCTGGTTACAGGTCCAGCACTCTAACCACTAGGCTACCTGCTGGTTACTGGTCCAACGCTCTAACCACTAGGCTACCTGCTGGTTACTGGCCCAACGCTCTAACCACTAGGCTACCTGCTGGTTACTGGTCCAACGCTCTAACCACTAGGCTACCTGCTGGTTACTGGCCCAACACTCAAAACACTAGGCTACCTGCTGGTTACTGGTCCAACGCTCTAACCACTAGGCTACCTGCTGGTTACTGGTCCAACACTCTAACCACTAGGCTACCTGCTGGTTACTGGTCCAACAGTCTAACCACTAGGCTACCTGCTGGTTACTGGTCCAACACTCTAACCACTAGGCTACCTGCTGGTTACAGGCCCAACGCTCTAACCACTAGGCTACCTGCTGGTTACTGGTCCAACGCTCTAACCACTAGGCTACCTGCTGGTTACTGGTCCAACGCTCTAACCACTAGGCTACCTGCTGGTTACTGGCCCAACACTCTAACCACTAGGCTACCTGCTGGTTACTGGTCCAACACTTTAACCACTAGGCTACCTGCTGGTTACTGGTCCAACGCTCTAACCACTAGGCTACCTGCTGGTTACTGGCCCAACGCTCTAACCACTAGGCTACCTGCTGGTTACTGGTCCAACGCTCTAACCACGAGGCTACCTGCTGGTTACTGGTCCAACACTCTAACCACTCAGGCTACCTGCTGGTTACTGGCCCAACGCTCTAACCACTAGGCTACCTGCTGGTTACTGGTCCAACGCTCTAACCACTAGGCTACCTGCTGGTTACTGGTCCAACGCTCTAACCACTAGGCTACCTGCTGGTTACTGGTCCAACACTAACCACTAGGCTACCTGCTGGTTACTGGCCCAACGCTCTAACCACCGAGGCTAAACTGCTGTTACTGGCCCAACACTCTAACCACTAGTTACCTGCTGGTTACTGGTCCAACGTCTAACCACTTGGGTTACCTGCTGCCTTACTGTCCAACGCTTGTAACCACTAGGCTACCTGCTGGTTACTGGTCCAACGCTCTAACCACTAAGCTATCAAACTGGTTACTGGTCCAACACTCTAACCACTCACTACCTGCTGGTTACTGGCCCAACGCTCTAACCACTAGGCTACCTGCTGGTTACCTGAAGTCCAAAAAATCTCTGTCCACTCGGCTACAACTGCTGGTTACTGGTCCAACACTGCCCACTGTCCTGCTGGTTACTGGCCCAACGCTCTAACCACTAGGCTACCTGAGTTCCAAACTCTAACCACTAGGCTACCTGCTGGTTACTGGTCCAACACTGCCCCTGTCCACTTACAACACTACCTGCTGGTTACTGGTTACAACAGTCTAACCACTAGGCTACCTACTGGTTACTGGTCCAACGCTGTCCCACGGCTACCTGCACTGGTTACCGAGTTCCAACTGCCTCTAACCACTAGGCTACCTGCTGGTTACAGGCCCAGCGCTCTAACCACTAGGTTCCAAACTGGTTACTGTCCCAACGCTTAACCACTAGGCTACCTGCTGGTTACTGGCCCAACGCTCTAACCACTAGGCTATCTGCTGGTTACTGGTTACAACACTCACTACCCTGAGTTCCAAACTGCCCCTCACTACACTCCTGCTGGTTTCTGGTCCAACGGTTCAACCACTACCGAGTTCCAAACTGCCTCTGTCCTCGGTTACAACACTCACTACCTAGGCCAAACTGCCTCTGTCTGGTTACAACAGTCTAACCAAACTAGGCTACCTGTCCTCGGTTACTGGTCCACTACACTTCCAAACTGCCTCTGTCCTCGGTTACAGGCCCAACGCTCTAACCACTAGGCTACCTGCTGGTTACTGGTCCAACGCTCACTACCGAGTTCCAAACTACCTCTGTCCTCGGTTACAACACTCTAACCACTAGGCTACCTGCTGGTTACTGGCCCAAACTGCCTCTGTCCTCGGTTGCAACCTGCTGGTTACTGGCCCAACGCTGCCACTGTCTACCTCGGTTCACTGGCCCAACGCTCTAACCACTAGGCTACCTGTCCTCGGTTACAACACTCACTACCGAGTTCCACTAGGCTACCTCTGTCCTCGGTTAACACTCAACCACGAGTTCCAAACCTGCCTTACTCGGTTGCAACACTCAACTACCGAGTTCCAAACTGCTCTGTCCTCTGGCCCAACACTCACTACCACTAACTACCTGCTGTTACTGGTTACAACACTCTAACCACTAGGCTCCAAACTGCCTCTGTCCTCGGTTACAACGCTCACTACCACTAGGCTACCTGCTGGTTACTGGCCCAACACTTTAACCACTAGGCTACCTCTGTCCTCGGTTGCCCAACGCTCTAACCACTAGGCTCCAAACCTGCTGGTTACTGGCCTCGGTTACAACCACTCAGGCTACCTGCTGGTCCAACTGGTCCTGTCCTCCACGAGGCAACCTGCTGCTTACTGGTCCAACGCTGCCCACTAGGAGTACAAACTGCTGTCCTCGGTTACAACACTCACCACGAGGCTAAAACTGCCTCTGTCTCGGTTACAACACTCACTACCGAGGCTACCTGCCTGGTTCCTGGTTACAACACTACCGAGTTCCAACCACTTATTTCTCATCGGTTACACAGAATCACAATGACAGTTCCAAACTGCCTTTTAAATGAATTGAAAATGAAATACAGAAATGTTTAATTTACATAACTATTCAAACCCTGAGTCAATACAAGTTACAATCTCCTACCGGTTTACAGCTCGGTTAGTCACTCACTACCGAGTCTCCAAACTGCCCTGTCCTCGGTTACAACACTCACTACCGAGCTTCCAAACTGCCTCTGGGTTAGTCTCACTACCGAGAGCTGTGAGTCTTTCTGGGTCAGTACTCTAAGAGCTCTGTCCTCGGTGAGTCTTTCTACCGAGGTTCCAGACTCTCTGTCCTCGGTTACAACACTCACTACCGAGAGTTCCAAACTGCCTCTGTCAGTCTCGAGTTACAGTCTCACTACCGAGTTCCAAACTGCCTCTGTCCTCGGTTACAACACTCACTACCGAGTTCCAAACTGCCTCTGTCCTCGGTTACAACACTCACTACCGAATTCCAAACTGCCTCTGTCCTCGGTTACAACACTCACTACCGAGTTCCAAACTGCCTCTGTCCTCGGTTACAACACTCACTACCGAGTTCCAAACTGCCTCTGTCCTCGGTTGCAACACTCACTACCGAGTTCCAAACTGCCTCTGTCCTCGGTTACAACACTCACTACCGAGTTCCAAACTGCCTCTGTCCTCGGTTACAACACTCACTACCGAGTTCCAAACTGCCTCTGTCCTCGGTTACAACACTCACTACCGAGTTCCAAACTGCCTCTGTCCTCGGTTACAACACTCACTACCGAGTTCCAAACTGCCTCTGTCCTCGGTTGCAACACTCACTACCGAGTTCCAAACTGCCTCTGTCCTCGGTTGCAACACTCACTACCGAGTTCCAAACTGCCTCTGTCCTCGGTTACAACACTCACTACCGAGTTCCAAACTGCCTCTGTCCTCGGTTGCAACACTCACTACCAATTCCAAACTGCCTCTGTCCTCGGTTACAACACTCACTACCGAGTTCCAAACTGCCTCTGTCCTCGGTTACAACACTCACTACCGAGTTCCAAACTGCCTCTGTCCTCGGTTACAACACTCACTACCGAGTTCCAAACTGCCTCTGTCCTCGGTTACAACACTCACTACCGAGTTCCAAACTGCCTCTGTCCTCGGTTACAACACTCACTACCGAGTTCCAAACTGCCTCTGTCCTCGGTTGCAACACTCACTACCGAGTTCCAAACTGCCTCTGTCCTCGGTTACAACACTCACTACCGAGTTCCAAACTGCCTCTGTCCTCGGTTACAACACTCACTACCGAGTTCCAAACTGCCTCTGTCCTCGGTTGCAACACTCACTACCGAGTTCCAAACTGCCTCTGTCCTCGGTTACAACACTCACTACCGAGTTCCAAACTGCCTCTGTCCTCGGTTACAACACTCACTACCGAGGTCCAAAACTGCCTCTGTCCTCGGTTACAACACTCACTACCGAGTTCCAAACTGCCTCTGTCCTCGGTTACAACACTCACTACCGAGTTCCAAACTGCCTCTGTCCTCGGTTACAACACTCACTACCTAGTTCCAAACTGCCTCTGTCCTCGGTTACAACACTCACTACCGAGTTCCAAACTGCCTCTGTCCTCGGTTGCAACACTCACTACCGAGTTCCAAACTGCCTCTGTCCTCGGTTACAACACTCACTACCGAGTTCCAAACTGCCTCTGTCCTCGGTTACAACACTCACTACCGAGTTCCAAACTGCCTCTGTCCTCGGTTACAACACTCACTACTGAGTTCCAAACCGCCTCTGTCCTCGGTTACAACACTCACTACCGAGTTCCAAACTGCCTCTGTCCTCGGTTGCAACACTCACTACCGAGTTCCAAACTGCCTCTGTCCTCGGTTACAACACTCACTACCGAGTTCCAAACTGCCTCTGTCCTCGGTTACAACACTCACTACCGAGTTCCAAACTGCCTCTGTCCTCGGTTACAACACTCACTACCGAGTTCCAAACTGCCTCTGTCCTCGGTTACAACACTCACTACCGAGTTCCAAACTGCCTCTGGAAGCAACGTCAGCACAAGAACTGTTCGTTGGGAGCTTCATGAAATGGGTTTCCATGGCCGAGCAGCCGCACACAAGCCTTTGATCACCATGCGCAATGCCAAGCGTCGGCTGGAGTGGTGTCAATCTCAGCGCCATTGGACTCTGGAGCAGTGGAAACACGTTCTCTGGAGTGATGAATCATGCTTCTCCATCTGGCGGTTTGACGGATACAAGCAGAATGCTACCTTCCCGTATGCATTGTGACCACTGTAAAGTTTGGCGGAGGCGGAATAATGGTTTGGGCCCCTTAGTTCCACTGAAGGGGAATCTTAACGCTACAGCATAGAACAACCTTCTAGATGATTCTGTGCTTCCATGTTTTGTAGAAACAGTTTGGGGAAGGGTCTTTCCTGTTTCAACATGACAATGTCCCTGTACACAAAGCGAGGTCCATACAGAAATGGTTTGTTGAGATCAGTGTGGAAGAACTTGACTGGCCTGCACAGAGCCCTGACTTCAACCCCATCAAAAACCTTTGGGATGAATTAGAACGCCAACTGTGAGCCAGGCCTAATATCCCAACATCAGTGCCTCACTAATGCTCTTGTGGCTGAATGGAAGCAAGTCCCTGCAGCAATGTACCGACATCTAGTGGAAAGCCTTTCCAGAAGAATGGAGGATGTTATAGCAGCAGAGGGAGGACCAACTCCATATTAATGCCCATGATAGAGCAGACCTCAATATGTCATAATAGAGCAGACCTCAATAGGTCTGGAGAGGGCCAACAAGAGAGAACTCTCCATCATGTTTTGTCTCAAAGCCTATCTCATCCTGTCTCTATCACTCTCTCTGTTTCTCCCCATTACTCCTATCTCTCTCTATATATCCCTCTGTCCCTACCTCTCTCTATACCTGCTGTTTCTTGATATCAGGCAGAACCACCTGTGACTACAGCAGCTGACAAGTAGGTTGGAGGTGACTCTGTTATAGGTGGCAGGTACGTCTGCATGCGTGTGTGTGTGTGTGTGTGTGTCTATTGCCATGCCAACCTGGGGAAGCTGGTACTATGGAGCGTATAACCCCAGGCTGACAGGGGCCATTTTTGTATTTTTTTTTATTATTACGACAGACTTGTCGTTCTGTACCTTGTCAGCTCGGGGATTCGAACTTGCAACCTTTCGGTCCAACGCTCTAACCACTAGGCTACACTGCCGCCCCCTTCCCCATGCCAACCAGGGGAAGCTGGTGCTATGGAGCGTATGACCCCTTAGTGTGCCTGTTACAGAAACATAATACCTGACAAATCAGACAGAACAGACACGAGCTGTGTTCGAATACTCCTACTAACCGTACTATTTGTGATGTGGATTGAGTATATAGTTTGCTTATTGGTCCTAGTATGAATATAGTTATGGTATGCCAAAAGTTCCAGGATGTCGTACTAAATTCGGCAACATATGAAGTGTACACGCAGAGGACACTATTTCCGTACTTTAGGGCCCATAAAGCAATTCTTCAGGAAATGGGCGTGGCTTCACATCGTTTTCAGATTTGAAGAAAACAGCAGAAAACATGCAGCTGAAGTACAACGATTCAAATTTGTTTCTTTAAAACGATGAAAAATGTTAAGAAAATTTTGAGCAATGTAATAAAGTAATGACTTTTCAAATAAGTTACCTTTACACGTTATGTTGGCTAACAATTTGTTAGCTATGCTGTCCTTCCCGAACCACATAGCATATCATTAGTAGCAGTATGTACCGGTATGTATGTTGTTAGCTAACTTAGCTATCTAACGTTAGTTGGCTACTTATACATCAAACTTGCCAGTATAATAACTATCTTCTAACTAACTAACTACCCAACGTGTATTGACTTGATTAATCCCGTCATTCTTAGCGAAATGGTATAGTACTACAGTATAGTCGTTGTGCTTTCTCATTGGACATTCGGGTGCTTTCGTAAATTCTCTTTGGCTATCTACTCCGATTTCAGAGCACTCTCGTCTGAGTGTCCCAGAGCGCAGAATAATGAATTTACAAGCGCGCAACACACGTTGAATATTGCCGGTGTCAGTAAGAATTAGCAAAAAAAGTGTAATTATATTGTTACCAGCAGCACAGATCCAGTCACCGACACTCAGGATAAAATGAAAACAGCCTAACTAGCTCTGCTAGGCTGAATAAAATGGCCAGAGTGGTCTAATTTGTGCCTGGAAGTAGCTAGCAAGCTAGCCAACAATAGCTTGGGTGCTTGACTGCAGTTGTAAGGTCAGAACGGTCAAATCAAACCAACTCCTCAGGCCAGAGCGTCCAGTGTGCGCTCCGAGAGCGAAACGCTCTGAATTTACAAACGGACAGTCTGACAGCGGTTTGAATTTAAAAGCGAACTCTGGCACTCCAGATCGAATTTAAGAACACACCCAAAAGTTGTAAAATATCTAACTAGTCATTTGTTATGCTAACTGCAAGAGGTTGCATAGCAACAGCATCAACTTCCGGTAGACAGGCGAAGAGCTAGTACGCAAAACTGAAACGAAATTGTTAGTTTACAGTATACTAAAATGAATTAATAGTATGTACTCATTAAGTATGTAGTATACAGTGTGTTAGTGTGGGTATTCAAACACAGCTCTGGCCTGATCAGAGAACAGAAGGAAGCAGGCTAATCAGGACAGAAACATGCTGGCACACTTACAACCACTCTGATCAGGAACACACACACACACACGCACACGCACACACGCACACACACGCACGCACGCACGCACGCACACACACACACACACCCACAACCACTCTGATCAGGAACACACACACGCACACACACACATCCACAACCACTCTGATCAGGAACACACACACACACACACGCACGCACGCACGCACGCACACACACCCACAACCACTCTGATCAGGAACACACACACACACACACGCACACACACACACACACACACACACCTGCTGTGAAATAGATAGTAGTCGTCCCATTACACACAGGAAGATTCCCTAAAGCACCATGTAACTGTTGGACCTCAGGTGGTGATGGGAAGATGGGACTGCAGCAGCCAAGGCTCAGCTGATTGACTTGCTGCTTACATGGTACGGAATTCACATAGACTGTGTGAGTGTGTCTGTGAGTGTGTGCATGTATGTGTGTGTGTGTATGTGTGTGAGTGTGTGTGTGAGTGTGTGAGTGTGTGTGTGTGTGTGAGTGAGTGTGTGTGTGAGTGTAAGTGTGTGTGTGTGTGAGAGTGTGTGTGTGAGTGTGTGTGTGTGTGTGTGTCTGCGTGTGTGTGTCTGCGTGTGTGTGTGTGTGTGTGTGAGAGTGTAAGTGTGTGTGTTTGTGTCTCTACTCACTGATCTCCAGCCGAGGTGCATCTTTTAGTGGACAATACAGTGATGTTGAACTGAATCCGTGCAGTAGGTAGAGTAGAGTACTGTACTCACTGATCTCCAGCTGTCTCTGGATACATGTAGTAGGTAGAGTAGAGTACTGTACTCACTGATCTCCAGCTGTCTCTGGATATGTGGAGTAGGTAGAGTAGAGTACTGTACTCACTGATCTCCAGCTGTCTCTGGATACGTGGAGTAGGTAGAGTACTGTACTCACTGATCTCCAGCTGTCTCTGGATACGTGGAGTAGGTAGAATACTGTACTCACTGATCTCCAGCTGTCTCTGGATACATGTAGTAGGTAGAGTAGAGTACTGTACTCACTGATCTCCAGCTGTCTCTGGATACATGTAGTAGGTAGAGTAGAGTACTCAGATCTCCAGCTGTCTCTGGATACGTGGAGTAGGTAGAGTACTGTACTCACTGATCTCCAGCTGTCTCTGGATACGTGGAGTAGGTAGAGTACTGTACTCACTGATCTCCAGCTGTCTCTGGATACGTGGAGTAGGTAGAGTACTGTACTCACTGATCTCCAGCTTTCTCTGGATACATGTAGTAGGTAGAGTACTGTACTCACTGATCTCTAGCTGTTTCTGGATACATGTAGTAGGTAGAGTACTCTCACTGATTTCCAGCTGTCTCTGGATACGTGGAGTAGGTAGAGTACTGTACTCACTGATCTCCAGCTGTCTCTGGATACATGTAGTAGGTAGAGTAGAGTACTCACTGATCTCCAGCTGTCTCTGGATACATGTAGTAGGTAGAGTACTGTACTCACTGATCTCCAGCTTCTCTGGATACATGTAGTAGGTAGAGTACTGTACTCACTGATCTCTAGCTGTTTCTGGATACATGTAGTAGGTAGAGTACTGTACTCACTGATCTCTAGCTGTTTCTGGATACATGTAGTAGGTAGAGTACTGTACTCACTGATCTCCAGCTGTCTCTGGATACATGTAGTAGGTAGAGTAGAGTACTGTACTCACTGATCTCCACTGTCTCTGGATACATGTAGTAGTTAGAGTAGAGTACTGTACTCACTGCTCCAGTGTCTCTGGATACGTGGAGTAGGTAGAGTAGAGTACTGTACTCACTGATCTCCAGCTGTCTCTGGATACATGTAGTAGGTAGAGTACTGTACTCACTGTACTGTCATACTGTAGTAGGTAGATCTCCAGCTGTCTCTGGATACATGGAGTAGGTAGAGTAGAGTACTGTACTCACTGATCTCCAGCTGTCTCTGGATACGTGGAGTAGGTAGAATACTGTACTCACTGATCTCCAGCTGTCTCTGGATACATGTAGTAGGTAGAGTAGAGTACTGTACTCACTGATCTCCAGCTGTCTCTGGATATGTGGAGTAGGTAGAGTAGAGTACTGTACTCACTGATCTCCAGCTGTCTCTGGATACGTGGAGTAGGTAGACTGTACTCACTGATCTCCAGCTGTCTCTGGATACATGGAGTAGGTAGAGTACTGTACTCACTGATCTCCAGCTGTCTCTGGATACATGATAGGTAGAGTACTCTCACTGATCTCCAGCTGTCTCTGGATACGTGGAGTAGGTAGAGTACTGTACTCACTGATCTCTGGCTGTCTCTGGATACATGGAGTAGGTAGAGTACTGTACTCACTGATCTCCAGCTGTCTCTGGATACGTGGAGTAGGTAGAGTACTGTACTCACTGATCTCTGGCTGTCTCTGGATACATGGAGTAGGTAGAGTACTGTACTCACTGATCTCCAGCTGTCTCTGGATACGGCCCTTGCAGCGCTCCCTGTAGTCTGACTGGGTGGCGTTGTACTCTGACATCACCTCCACAAACTTACGGGACAGAGTGGAGTGCTATGGGAGACAGGGGAGAGACGGGGAGAGATGTGGAGACGGGAGAGATGTGGAGACGGGAGAGACGGGGAGACAGGGAGACAGGGGAGAGACGGGGAGACAGGGGAGAGACGGGGAGACAGGGGAGAGAGACGGGAGAGGGGGAGATGTGGAGACGGGAGAGACGGGGAGACAGGGAGACAGGGAGACAGGGGAGAGACAGGGGAGAGACGGGGAGACAGGGGAGAGACGGGGAGACAGGGGAGAGACAGGGGGACAGGGGAGAGAGACAGGGGAGAGATGGGGAGACAGGGGAGAGACGGAGAGGGACAGGGGAGAGACAGGGGAGAGACGGGGAGACAGGAGAGAGATGGGGAGACAGGAGAGAGATGGGGAGACAGGGGGATGGGAGAGAGACAGGGGGACGGGAGAGAGACGGGGAGACAGGGGAGAGACGGGGAGACAGGGGAGAGACGGGGACGGGAGAGAGACGGGGAGACAGGGGAGAGACGGAGACAGGGGGGAGACAGGGGAGAGACGGGGAGAGACAGGGGAGAGACGGGGAGACAGGGGAGAGAGACGGGGAGACAGGGGAGAGACGGAGACAGGGGAGAGACGGGGAGACAGGGGAGAGACGGGGAGACAGGGGAGAGACGGGGAGACAGGGGGATGGGAGAGAGACGGGGACGGGAGAGAGACGGGGAGAGACAGGGGGACGGGAGTGACGGGGGAGAGACAGGGGAGAGACAGGGGGACGGGAGAGACGGGGGAGAGACAAGGGGATGGGAGAGACAGGGGAGAGGCAGGGGGATGGGAGAGACAGGGGAGAGGCAGGGGAGAGACATGGGAGAGACAGGGGGACGGGTGAGACGGGGGAGAGACAGGGGGACGGGAGAGACGGGGGGATGGGAGAGAGACACGGGGACAGGAGAGACAGGGGGACGGGAGAGATGGGGGAGCGACAGGGGGAGAGACAGGGGGACGGGAGAGATGGGGAGACGGGGGAGATGGGGGGACGGGGGACGGGACTTTCACTATTTGCATATCATTACAACACTGTATATATACATATGACATTTGAAATGTCTTTATTGTTTTGGAACTTCTGTGAGTGTAATGTTTACTGTTTACTTCTTATTGTTTATTTCACTTTTGCTTATTATCTACTTGCTTGGCAATGTTAACATATGTTTCCCATGTCAATAAAGCCCCTTGAATTGAATTGAGAGGAGGAGGCAGGGAGACAGGTCCATTAAGGTCATTGTCTCCTCTCTCCTGACTCCTCTCTCCTGACTCCTCTCTCCTGGCTCCTCTCTCCTGCCTCCTCTCACCTGGCTCCTCTCACCTGACTCATCTCTCCTGACTCATCTCTCCTGACTCCTCTCTCCTCTCACCTGCCTCCTCTCAGCTGACTCCACTCTCCTGACTCCTCTCTCCTGACTCCTCTCTCTTGACTCCTTTCTCCTGACTCCTCTCTCCTGACTCCTCTCTCCTGACTCCTCTCTCTTGACTCCTCTCTCCTGACTCCTCTCACCTGACTCCTCTCTCTTGCCTCCTCTCACCCGACTCCTCTCTCCTGACTCCTCTCTACTGACTCCTCTCACCTGACTCCTCTCTCTTGCCTCCTCTCACCTGACTCCTCTCTCCTGACTCCTCTCTCCTGACTCCTCTCTACTGACTCCTCTCACCTGACTCCTCTCTCTTGCCTCCTCTCACCTGACTCCTCTCTCTTGCCTCCTCTTCCGCTCCCTCACTCATCCTTACATCTCTACCACTGCACTCTCTCCTCTTCTCACTTTGTCTCCTCCTGACTCACCTGTGTCTTGCGTATCCTCAGGTCAGCTGAAGACTTGTTCTGACTCTCCTCCTGCTCAATGGTCTGTTGGATACCTGCAGGAAGATACAGACCAGAAGACTTTGTGATTCCTTGGTGAAAGGGAGTTATGAAATCCGAAGACATATTAACCGAGACATATTAAACCAATGATATTTACTGTTACAAACAAGAACTTTCGCAATGCACAGGTCTGTCTTTTTAGTTAAATAAACTTGCCTGAAAATCGACCCAATACCAACGGGGAAGTCTGCAGTGTTGAGAGAGGTTGTATGAAACCAATCTGTACGTCAAACAAAGCTCTTAACCGTGCCAGCCCGCTCTTAACCGTGCCAGCCCGCTCTAAACCGTGCCAGCGCGCTCTTAACCGTGCCAGCCCGCTCTTAACCGTGCCAGCCCGCTCTTAACCGTGCCAGCCCGCTCTTAACCGTGCCAGCCCGCCCTTCATTTGCTGAAATATCATCTCTGCATCCAACACCACCATATTACTGTAATGTCATCTCTGTATCCAACACCACCATATTACTGTAATGTCATCTCTGTATCCAACACCACCATATTACGGTAATGTCATCTCTTCATCCAACACCACCATATTACTGTAATGTCATCTCTCCATCCAACACCACCATATTACTGTAATGTCATCTCTGCATCCAACACCACCATATTACTGTAATGTCATCTCTCCATCCAACACCACCATATTACTGTAATGTCATCTCTGTATCCAACACCACCATATTACTGTAATGTCATCTCTCCATCCAACACCACCATATTACGGTAATGTCATCTCTGCATCCAACACCACCATATTACTGTAATGTTATCTCTCCATCCAACACCACCATATTACTGTAATGTCATCTCTCCATCCAACACCACCATATTACTGTAATGTCATCTCTGTATCCAACACCACCATATTACTGTAATGTCATCTCTCCATCCAACACCACCATATTACTGTAATGTCATCTCTCCATCCAACACCACCATATTACTGTAATGTCATCTCTGCATCCAACACCACCATATTACTGTAATGTCATCTCTGCATCCAACACCACCATATTACTGAAATGTCATCTCTGCATCCAACACCACCATATTACTGTAATGTCATCTCTCCATCCAACACCACCATATTACAGTAATGTCATCTCTGCATCCAACACCACCATATTACTGTAATGTCATCTCTGCATCCAACACCACCATATTACTGTAATGTCATCTCTCCATCCAACACCACCATATTACGGTAATGTCATCTCTGCATCCAACACCACCATATTACTGTAATGTCATCTCTGTATCCAACACCACCATATTACTGTAATGTCATCTCTGTATCCAACACCACCATATTACTGTAATGTCATCTCTGCATCCAACACCACCATATTACTGTAATGTCATCTCTCCATCCAACACCACCATATTACTGTAATGTCATCTCTGCATCCAACACCACCATATTACTGTAATGTTATCTCTCCATCCAACACCACCATATTACTGTAATGTCAGTATGACCCTGTATATGTGTCATTAGATAAACTAGACCAGTCGCTTCGTGACTATCTGCTGACTACAGGGTGACTACGGTCCCCCTAGGGTCCACACTACAGGGTGACTACGGTCCCCCTAGGGTCCACACTACAGGGTGACTACGGTCTTCCTAGGGTCCACACTACAGGGTGACTACGGTCCTCCTAGGGTCCACACTACAGGGTGACTACGGTCCTCCTAGGGTCCACACTACAGGGTGACTACGGTCCTCCTAGGGTCCACACTACAGGGTGACTACGGTCCTCCTAGGATCTACACTACAGGGTGACTACGGTCCTCCTAGGGTCCACACTACAGGGTGACTACGGTCCCCCTAGGATCTACACTACAGGGTGACTACGGTCCCCCTAGGATCTACACTACAGGGTGACTACGGTCCTCCTAGGGTCCACACTACAGGGTGACTACGGTCCCCTTAGGGTCTACACTACAGGGTGACTACGGTCCTCCTAGGGTCCACACTACAGGGTGACTACTATATTATTATACAGGGAGATGCTATATTATAGAGGCAGGGTAGATGTTATATTATAGAGGCAGGGGAGATGTTATATTATAGAGGCAGGGGAGATTCTATATTATAGAGGCAGATGTTATATTATAGAGGCAGATGTTATATTATAGAGGCAGGGGAGATGTTATATTATAGAGGCAGAGGCAGATGTTATATTATAGAGGCAGGGGAGATTCTATATTATAGAGGCAGATGTTATATTATAGAGGCAGAGGCAGCTGTTATATTATAGAGGCAGATGTTATATTATAGAGGCAGGGGAGATGCTATATTATAGAGGCAGATGTTATATTATAGAGGTAGGGGGAGATGTTATATTATAGAGGCAGATGTTATATTATAGAGGCAGAGGCAGATGTTATATTATAGAGGTAGGGGGATATGTTATATTATAGAGGCAGAGGCAGGTGTTATATTATAGAGGCAGGGGGACATGTTAAATGCTAATTAGCCTCCTAGCACCTTTGTGGAGAGGCAGAAAATATTGAATATACACAACCCCCTAACACCCTCCATCAGAATCCATAGTCTGACTGTAGATTGAGAGAGAATCGGAGAGAGGGGGAGAGTGATACTGAGACAGGGGGGGAGAGGAGGGAGATTTTGAGAAACGTGGTGCACACCCAGGAAAATGTATTTTGTGTGGAGGTGCTGAGTAACGGCGAATTAACTATAAACTATCACAATAGAGAAAGTCACACACACTCCCAGTCATTTATTGGGTATTTACCAACGTTTGGGGGTATCAGGGTGAAATGATAATAGGGTTTACTGTCAGACATTTACACACATTCACACACACACACACACACAGCTCAATGATAGTAGAGTGGTGACAGATAATTGCGCTCATATCACACATCTCGGTGGTGCGATCAATACCCATCACACAAACTCAACCTGGCTGCTCATACACTATGTAAATGTGTGTGTCACCAACTCTGGAGCCAGTGACAGTGATCGTCCGTGCCCAACCGAGAGAGAAGAATCCACCTGTGTAAATCGTGTTGTCTGTTACCTGCCAAGTTCTCTCTATTTTTCATGCGTTCATTCATTCATTCTCTCGCTCTCTGTTTTTCCCCCCCAAACACCACTTTACATCAATTTGTATAGCAGGCCCTCGTGCCAAATTGAGTCGAAAGCTCTGCCTCTGTTTGATTGTCAATTAGGGTGTGCAGGGTGGTCTGTGGTACGGTCTCTCTCTCTCTATCTCTCTCATCTTCACACTGAAATGAATCCCAAGGGGAGAGTAGCATTATTTAACATCCATCTATATCCAAATACCCATAGACTGAACTGAATGTCTGTATATTGGGGTGGGGCCAGGTAGAATCTGCAGTATATTGGGGAGGGGCCAGGTAGAATCTGCAGTATATTGGGGAGGGGCCAGGTCAAATCTGCAGTATATTGGGGCAGGGCCAGGTCAAATTTGCAGTATATTGGGGTGGGGCCATGTAGAATCTGCAGTATATTGGGGAGGGGCCAGGTAGAATCTGCTGTATATTGGGGTGGGGCCAGGTAGAATGTGTTGTTTTTTGGTTACTCACTGGTATATTGGAGGGGCTTTAGTTTGGAGCGAACTTTATTGGCCAACTTCTTAATGTCCGTCATCAGAACTTCCAGGTCCCCCTTCGTCTCTGAGGAGAGAGAGAATAGAGGACATGAGAAGAGAGGAGAAGAGGACACGAGAAGGGAGGAGATATGACATGAGAAAAGAAATGACAGGAGAGGAGAGAGGACACGAGGAGAGAGGACACGAGGGGAGAGGACACGAGAAGAGGACACGAGAAGAGAGGACATGAGGAGAAAGGACATGAGGAGAAAGGACATGAGAAGGGAAGACATGAGAAGAGAGGACATGAGAAGAGAGGACGTGAGAAGAGAGGACGTGAGAAGAGAAGACATGAGAAGAGAGGATGTGAGAAGAGAAGACATGAGAAGAATGAGTGACATGAGCTTTTACGTGGATATTATTACATGATAATACATTACAATCAGACATTCTGAATCAATGAATGAGAGAAACGACATTCTTAATGAGGAAATGAGAGGAAAAGAAGGGTAATAATGGAGGAAAGTGGAGGAGAGGAGGGGGAGGAAAGTGGAGGAGAGGAAGGGGAGGAAGGGGGAGGAAAGTGGAGGAGAGGAGAGGAGAGGAAGGGGGAGGAAAGGGGAGGAAGGAAGGGGAGGAAAGTGGAGGAGAGGAAGGGGGGGAAAGTGGAGGAGAGGAAGGGGAGGAAAGGGGAGGAGGAGGGGGAGGAGGGGAGGAGAGGAAGGGGAGGAAAGGGAGGAGAGGAAGGAAGGGGGGAGGGAAGGGGAGGAAAGGGAGGAGAGAGGAAGGGGGAGGAAAGGGAGGAAGGAGGAGGAAAGGGAGGAGAGGAGAGGAGAGGAAGGGGGAGGAAAGGAAGGGGAGGAAAGGGGAGGAGGAGGGAAGGGGGGGAAAGGAAGGGGAGGAAAGAGGGAGAGGAAGGGGGAGGAGAGGAGAGGAAGGGGGAGGGGGAGGAAAGTGGAGGAGAGGGGGAGAGGAGAGGAAGGGGGAGGAAGGGGAGGGAAGGGGAGGAAAGGGGAGGAGAGGAGAGGAAGGGGGAGGAGAGGAGAGGGGAAGGAAGGGGGAGGAAAGGGGAGGAGAGGAGAGGAGAGGAAGGGGGAGGAAAGGGAGGAGAGGAGGGGAGAGGAGGAGGAAGAGGGAGGAGAGGAAGGAAGGAGATAGAGGAAGAGAGAGGGATAGAGGAAGAGAGAAAAGGGATAGAAGAAGAGAGGAGAGGGGGGATAGAGGAAGGAGGAAGAGATGAGGAAAGTGGAGGATAGGAGAGGAGAGGAAGGGGGAGGAAGGAGAGGAGAGGATGGTGGAGAGAGAGGAAAAGGAGATAGAGGAAGAGAGAAAGGGGATAGAGGAAGAGAGGAAGAGAAGAGGAAAGTGGAGGAGAGGAGGGGAGAAGAGGAGAGGAAGGAGATAGAGGAAGAGAGAAAGGGGATAGAGGAAGAGAGGAAGAGAAGAGGAAAGTGGAGGAGAGGAGGTGGAGAAGAGGAGAGGAAGGAGATAGAGGAAGAGAGGAAGGGGATAGAGGAAGAGAAGAGGAAAGTGGAGGAGAGGAGGGTGGAGGAGAGGAAGGAGATAGAGGAAGAGAGGAAGGAGATAGAGGAAGAGAGAAAGGGGATAGAGGAAGAGAGGAAGGGAAGAGGAAAGTGGAGGAGAGGAGCGTGGAGAAGAGGAAGGAAGGAGATAGAGGAAGAGAGGAAGGGGATAGAGAGAGAAGAGGAAAGTGGAGGAGAGGAGGGTGGAGAGAGGAGGAAGGAGATAGAGGAAGAGAGGAAGGAGATAGAGGAAGAGAGAAAGGGGATAGAGGAAGAGAGGAAGAGAAGAGGAGAGGAGAGGAAGGGGGAGGAAAGTGGAGGAGAGGAAGGGGGAGGAAAGTGGAGGAGAGGACGGTGGAGAAGAGGAGAGGAAGGAGATAGAGGAAGAGAGAAAGGGGATAGAGGAAGAGAGGAAGAGAAGAGGAAAGTGGAGGAGAGGAGCGTGGAGAAGAGGAGAGGAAGGAGATAGAGGAAGAGAGGAAGGGGATAGAGGAAGAGAAGAGGAAAGTGGAGGAGAGGAGGGTGGAGAAGAGGAGTGGAAGGAGATAGAGGAAGAGAGGAAGGAGATAGAGGAAGAGAGGAAGGGGATAGAGGAAGAGAAGAGGAAAGTGGAGGAGAGGAGGGTGGAGAAGAGGAGTGGAAGGAGATAGAGGAAGAGAGGAAGGGGATAGAGGAAGAGAGGAAGAGAAGAGGAAAGTGGAGGAGAGGATGGTGGAGAAGAGGAAAAATGTTTCCACTACTCCAGAGTCTGGGTTTGCTCCTCCAAAATCTCCCCAAAAATAAAATAAATACAATATAAATATAGGACAAAACACACATCACAACAACAGAGACAACACTACATAAAGAGAGACCTAAAGACAACAACATAGCAAAGCAGCAACACATGACAACACAGCATGGTAAGAGCATCCTGACTGGTTGCATCACTGCCTGGTATGGCAACTGCTCGGCCTCCGACCGCAAGGCACTACAGAGGGTAGTGCGAACGGCCCATCACTGGGGGGTACAGAGGAGTACAGAGTGCAGTGATGTGTCCTATGAGGAACATTGGTAAAATGGTAAATCTAGCTGCTCAAGAGCACCCTTACATGCCAATCTATACATTATGTCTCTGTAATCTAGCATGGGTAGGATGGTCATCTGAATCAGAGTTAGTTTTGCAGCTGGGGTGAAAGTGGAGCGATTACGATAGAGGAAACCAAGTCTAGATTTAACTTTAGCCTGCAGCTTTGATATGTGCTGAGAGAAGGACAGTGCACCGTCTAGCCATACTCCCAAGTACTTGTATGAGGTGACTACCTCAAGCTCTAAACGCTCAGAGGTAGTAGTCACACCTGTGGAAAGAGGGGCATGCTTCTTACCAAACCACATGACCTTTGTTTCGGAGCTGTTCAGAACAAGGTTATGGGCAGAGAAAGTTTGTTGGACACTAAAAAAGCTTTGTTGCAGAGCATTTTACACAAAATCTGGGGAGGGGCCAACTGAGTATAAAACTGTATAATCTGCATATAAATGGATGAGAGAGCTTCCTACTGCCTGCGCTATGTTGGATCGAGCCTTAAGGTACTCCCTTGGTGACAGGCAGTGGCTGAGACAGCAGATGTTCTGACTTTATACGCTGCGCTTTAACATCATTTACATTACATTTAAGTCATTTGGCAGGTATCCAGTTACAAATTGGTGAATTCAAACCAGGCCAAAATAGTGCATCTAAATCATTTAAGGGGGGTGAGAAGGATTACTTTATCTCAGAGACACCAATATTGACTCCGCTGTCCTGGCGTCGTGAGCCAGGACCACAAGAATGGAATGGTCTACTGTATCAAAAGCTTTGGCCAAGGCAAAAAAAACACCATAGCAGCACACTATTGGTTAGAATCAACAATATTGGGCAATGGTGACGTCACTGAGGACCTTTTTAAGGTTGCAGTGACACATCCATAACCTGAGCGGAAACCAGATTGCATACCAGAGAGAATACTATAGACATCAAGAAAGCCAGTCAGTTGATCATTGACAAGTTTTTCCAACACTTTTGATTTAGAGAGTACCATCGCTTTAGGACTTGGTAAGGTGGTTTAAGCATTTTCCAGTTTAGGCCACCAAGCAGGACAATTCAGACTTGGTGTAAGGGGCCAGGAGAGAGCTTAGGGCAAGTAGGGTACAGGCCGGTGCTGATGGAGGACGATAGCACCCAGAAACAGTCAACAAAGAGCTATTGAAAAGGTTCATGCTTAAAACCAGCAAATCAAATTGTTTGGGGACAGACTTGGTGGAGACAACCGAGCACTGAAGGTGATCCTTGGTAAAGATTGCCACTCCACTACCTTTGGAAGATCTGTCTTGCTGAAAAAGGTTACAACCAGAAAGGTTAACATCAGTATTCAAAACACTCTTCCTTAACCACGTCTCAGTAATGACCAACACATCTGGTTTGGAACTGTGAACCCACACTTTCAATTGATCCATTTTAGGCAATAAGCTTCTAGTGTTAATGTGCAGAAAACTCAGAGAGCAGAAATCAGTGAAGCAGATATCAGAGCACAAGTCAGAATTGATGCAAGCAACAGTAGATGGGCCAGGGTGTACATGCACATTTCCAGATATCATCAACAGTAATACAATCAGGGCACGGCAGAGGACAGGGAGAGCTCTGCAGTGCTGATTTATGACATCTGAATGTGCATAAGATGGCAACAAGATCCTATTGTACAGCAATTTCATCAGGAAACATGAATACAAAGCTGGCGAGAGGTGGTTAGAATAGGATGGGAGGCCAAAAGTCTGTGCAACCAATAGAAAGCCCAGAGTGTGGGAGCAAACATAGTCTGTCCCACGTTTGGGTAAAGAAAGTTTGTAGTCAACAAAGTATGCAGGAGTCATGAGGCAAATAGCAAAATGCACAAGAAAAAAAATATATATAACGACTAGCCAAGTTCAGAGTCACTCGCCCCAACAGTGCCTGTGTGCTGGAGGTGAGTGAAAGCTCGGTAGAGAGGGGGGAGTGTGGTGGGGGTAGCTGTACCAGACAGGGGGAGACAGGCCAGGGAGAGAGGGGGAGTGTGGTGGAGGTAGCTGTACCAGACAGGGGGAGACAGGCCGGGAGAGAGGGGGAGTGTGGTGGAGGGGTACCTGTACAGGACAGGGGGAGACAGGCCGGGGAGACAGGCCAGGGAGAGAGGGGGGAGTGTGGTGGGGGTACCTGTACCAGACAGGGGGAGACAGGCCAGGGTGAGAGGGGGGAGTGTGGTGGGGGTATCTGTACCAGACAGGGGAAGACAGGCCAGGGAGAGAGGGGGGGTGTGGTGGGGGTACATGTACCAGACAGGGGGAGACAGGCCAGGGTGAGAGGGGGGAGTTTGGTGGGGGTATCTGTACCAGACAGGGGAAGACAGGCCAGGGCAGACGGTGAACAGATAGCCAGGTGGAGTCCAAGCAGCAATGCAGCAGACAAAGGGAGAAGGTGTCTCACCCACTTGGGAGAAACCTTTATTTCTGGAGTCAGATTTCTTGTAGAAAATGCAAGTGGATAATCTTTGAACAGCAGGAGGGATCTTCAGAGGACGCTTCAAAGACTCCTGCCACTTGTTGGGCCCAAAGGCCACGACACCTTTTCCTTCACATCTTAGTGCTGATTGAATTTGTATCTGGTCTGTCCTTGCAAGCCTGGGAACCTTAACTCAGCATTCAGTCCCCATAAAGTCAAATATAACATTGTAATATACTTTATTTTTATTTTTTATTTTTCTTCTTGGCTTTCAAAATAGCATCAGACCAAACACTGTTGACTCAGTTCCAGGTTGGATGGTGTCCTCAGGTCTCTGCTGTGTGTTTGCTGGAGCACCCTCCCTAAAGCTGGGGGGAAACAACCTTGGAAGCAGTAATCTCTCCGGTTCATTTTGGCCAAAATGTTGATCTGGAGCGAAGGCCATGTTGTGGAGGGTAGCATCCTGCATATGTACCTGCTCAAAAATCCAAGTTTATCTAACGCCAAATATATCCTTTTGTAAAAAATAAAAAAAACACGTTGAAAAATGTGAGAGCTCACATGCAGCTGTGGGGGGCGTGCCTATAGGCTATATGAGATACGCCCACAACCTTTCCTTCTGACAATAGGCTATATGAGATACGCCCACAGCCTTTCCTTCTGACTATAGGCTATATGAGATACGCCCACAGCCTTTCCTTCTGACAATAGGCTATATGAGATACGCCCACAGCCTTTCCTTCTGACTATAGGCTATATGAGATACGCCCACAGCCTTTCCTTCTGACTATAGGCTATATGAGATACGCCCACAGCCTTTCCTTCTGGCTATAGGCTATATGAGATACGCCCACAGCCTTTCCTTCTGACTATAGGCTATATGAGATACGCCCACAGCCTTTCCATCTGACTATAGGCTATATGAGATACGCCCACAGCCTTTCCATCTGACAATAGGCTATATGAGATACGCCCACAGCCTTTCCTTCTGACTATAGGCTATACGAGATACACCTGAAGCCTTTCCTTCTGACTATAGGCTATATGAGATACGCCTACAGCCTTTCCTTCTGACTATAGGCTATATGAGATGCGCCCACAGCCTTTCCTTCTGACTAAAGGCTATATGAGATACACCTGAAGCCTTTCCTTCTGACTATAGGCTATATGAGATACGCCCACAGCCTTTCCTTCTGACTAAAGGCTATACGAGATACACCTGAAGCCTTTCCTTCTGACTATAGGCTATACGAGATACACCTGAAGCCTTTCCTTCTGCCCTATGGGTCGCGGCCGGCTTCGACAGAGCCTGGACTCGAACCCAGGATAATGTTGGTCATTATATTGGTCAGCTTGTAAAGTGGACCTATTCTATTGGTCAGCTTGTAAATGGACCTATTCTATTGGTCAGCTTGTAAAGTTGGTCATTCTATTGGTCAGCTTGTAAAGTTGGTCATTCTATTGGTCAGCTTGTAAAGTTGGTCATTCTATTGGTCAGCTTTTAATGTTGACCTATTCTATTGGTCAGCTTGTAAAGTTGGTCATTCTATTGGTCAGCGTGTAAAGTTGGTCATTCTATTGGTCAGCTTTTAAAGTTGAAAGTTTAGCTTAAACGTTTAAACTGAAAGTTTAAAGTCTTAAAATGTTAAGAACTATTATTTCTGAACATTGTTAGTGCAGAAGTTTTAAAGCCATAAAACATGTGAGAAATAGGTTACTGATTTCAATGACATTTGGAAGTCTTTATGAAATAATTGCCTCCGTGGATATGGTCCTGTGTGGCTCAGTCGGTAGAGCATGGCGCTTGCAACGCCAAGCGTCGTGGGTTCGATTCCCGCTGGGGCCACCCATATGTAAAAGTAGTGGCCCCAGCCGACTTGTAAGTCGCTTTGGACAAAAGCGTCTGCTAAATGGGATATATATGGTGGGATATTGGCCTAGTCTACTTTTAAAGGTAAAATATGCCTCATTATATGTAGTAAAACCTTCAGGTTTCAAACAATGAAGTAGCTGTATGTTTTGAAAATGCATACTGCCTCCAGCTTGTTGCAAAGTGGTGTGTGACACGCTGACAAAGCCTGCCTTCCGTTGAATTTGAACAGCGAATGGGAAGTGATCTTCAATTACCAGTTGAGAAATACAAATAGTAGCTCTTTTTAATCATGGCCCAAAAACAATGTTCCTGTCACATTATTGTATTTAGAATTGAAAGCGCAACTCTCGAGTGGTGTAGAGGTCTAAGGCACTGCATCGCAGTGCTATCTGTGCCACTAGAGATCCTGGGTTTGAGTCCAGGCTCTGTCGAAGCCGGCCGCGACCCATAGGGCAGCGCACATTTGACGCTGAGCGTCATCCGGGTTAGGGGAGGGTTTGGCCGGTCGGGATGTCCTTGTCCCATTGCGGTCTAGCGACTCCTGTGGTGGGCCGGGCGCAGTGCATGCTGACACGGTCGTACGGAGTTACCTCTGACACATTGATGAGGCCGGCATTGTCTCAAGAAGCCGTGCGGCTTGGCTGGGTCGTGTTTCTGAGGACGCATAGCTCTCGACCTCTTCGCCTCTCCTGAGTCCGTACGGGAGTTGCAGCGATGGGACAAGACTATAACTACCAATTGGGGAGAAAAAGGGGTAAATAAATAATTAAATATGAATATATATATATGTATATATATATATATATATATATATACACAATTTTTTAACAAGGAAAAAAATGAATAGAACATCACAAAAAATACAAAAATAAAACAATCTAAAAAAATGGAAATAAAAAAATGTATGTGCAATGATTGGGCTTCTAAAAGACTGACAGATTCTCCGCTCCAAGACTCTGTATCTGTACGCTGTGCACCTGATAAATAAGATACACAACGATAATACACAAGTGCCAATTTCATTCGACTAAATTATGCAAATTAACCCACAGACTTGTAAGCATAATAGGTCAAATGTATTTACATCAACTGGTATTGATCAATGAAGAGGCTAAAAAGCTTTTTTTCTTCTCCCAGACGATTGGTCAGCATGCAGCCAGACAGACAGACACACAGCATGCAGACAGACAGACATACACACAGCATGCAGACAGACAGACAGGCACACAGCATGCAGCCAGACAGACAGACAGGAACAAAGGGAGAAGCTGTGCTGTACTGTAAATACAGTATCTTATGCATTCTAAATTACAGCCCATTTGGAAAAGGAAAATGCTGCGCTTCGGTAGGTTGGTCGTAGATGCTGGCCGTGTTGGCCAACAGAGATCTTCCTGTCCTCGGAAGAATGTCACTGGTGGTAAATTGGATACGTTGTAGTATTGTCGCTGTGTGTTAGACTGGATACGTCGTCCGTCTTTTCCGAGCCCACGTTTACAGCTGCTGTTGCTAACTCAATGGCTAGGATGTCTTACTTCTTTACTGAATAAGAGTTCAAAGTTCATACCATTCGCAACCAAAGCTCACGCTGAGGTTGGCTTAGTTCTGTAGTTGACATGTAAGTCCTTTTAATGTGGGACAGTCGTCCTCACATCCTCGGAACAGATAGTTACATTTTCGTCAAGGGCTTACATAGTGGATGGAGAGAAGGGTGTTTCATAGTTTGTAACCCATGTCTCTTCACAGGGGTGGGCCACTGATTGAGCAGAGCTCTAACTCTATGAAAACCCAAATCTCTCATTTGGAAGCTAAAATTACATTTAATATTTTCACAAAGTGTCATATTTAAACATTTAAATTGCACAACAATTCCATGTGAATCTGATAACTAGAATGTGTAGACTTTCCCAGATACAGTTTATGTCGTCCTGTCATCAGTCATAATGTCTCATTTAAAGAATAGCCAGGCATCCTCTACTGACAGGATGAGGTCAATGTCATTCCAGGATACCCCGGCCAGGTCGATTAGAAAAGCCTGTTCGCTGTGTTTCAGGGAGCGTTTGACAGTGATGAGGGGTGGTCGTTTGACTGCAGACCCATTACGGATGCAGGAAATGAGGCAATGATTGCTGAGATCTTGGTTGAAAACAGCAGAGGTGTATTTGGAGGGCGAGTTTGTTAGGATGATATCTATGAGGGTGCCCGTTGTCATGATGTTGGCCTGGGGGTAGGTTTATGACAGTCATAAATACCTCTTACCCCCTTTTCTCTCTCTACCCTACTGATGTTACATTTGCAAAACCCTTGATCAACATAGAGATTCTGGGAACATCAGAAGGTGGGGGGAAATTAACTATATTCTGGTAATCCGACCAACTGAACATATGCAGTGGTACTTAATGAATATGATGTCAGTTCGGTTGTCATCTGAGACATTCTCATCAATGATAAGATGACAGAAACTCTACAGTGGAAAGTCTACACATCAGAGTTATCGGATTCACATGGAATTGTTGTTCAATTTAAATGTTTGAATATGAAATTATTCGTGTTGGGATGAAATGTGCTTTTAGCTTCTAAAATGTGAGATTTGGGTTTTCATAAGGTAGGGCTCTGCTCAATCAGTGGCCCGCCCCTGTGAAGGGACATGGGCTATAAAACTTTTTAAACACACCCTCCTCTCCCTTCCTATATAAAGCCTTGACAACAACATAACCTCCTGTTCCGAGGATGTGAGGACGACGGTCTGATGTCAGAATGGTTCAGATAATAACTACAGAACGAAGACAACATCAGTGTGAGCTTTGGTTGCGAATGGTATGAACTTTGAACTCTTATTTACTACAGAAGTGATACCTCCTAGACGTTGAGTTAGCAACAGCAGATGCAAAAGAGGGTTGGGAAGGAACAGACAGAGTATCCCGTCTATCACACAATGACTATACTACAATGGGCTGAGATTCCCAAAGATTGGAAAGCAGCTATTCAACAGGAGCAGTAGCCTGGTCCCAGTAGCAGTAGCCTGGTCCCAGTAGCGGTAGCCTGGTCCCAGTAGCGGTAGCCTGGTCCCAGTAGCAGTAGCCTTGACCCAGTAGCAGTACAGTAGCCTGGTCCCAGTAGCAGTAGCCTGGTCCCAGTAGCAGTACAGTAGCCTGGTCCCAGTAGCGGTAGCCTGGTCCCAGTAGCGTAGCCTGGTCCCAGTAGCAGTAGCCTGGTCCCAGTAGCGGCAGCCTGGTCCCAGTAGCAGTATAGCCTGGTCCCAGTAGCAGTAGCCTGGTCCCAGTAGCAGTAGCCTGGTCCCAGTATAGTAGCCTGGTCCCAATAGCAGTACAGTAGCCTGGTCCCAGTAGCAGTAGCCTGGTCCCAGTAGCGGCAGCCTGGTCCCAGTAGCAGTAGCCTGGTCCCAGTAGCAGTAGCCTGGTCCCAGTAGCAGTAGCCTGGTCCCAGTAGCAGTAGCCTGGTCCCAGTAGCAGTATAGTAGCCTGGTCCCAGTAGCAGTAGCCTGGTCCCAGTAGCAGTAGCCTGGTCCCAGTAGCAGTAGCCTGGTCTCAGTAGCAGTAGCCTGGTCCCAGTAGCAGTAGCCTGGTCCCAGTAGCAGTAGCCTGGTCCCAGTAGCAGTACAGTAGCCTGGTCCCAGTAGCAGTAGCCTGGTCTCAGTAGCAGTAGCCTGGTCCCAGTAGCAGTAGCCTGGTCTCAGTAGCAGTAGCCTGGTCCCAGTAGCAGTAGCCTGGTGTCAGTAGCAGTAGCCTGGTCCCAGTAGCGGTAGCCTGGTCTCAGTAGCAGTAGCCTGGTCTCAGTAGCAGTAGCCTGGTCCCAGTAGCGGTAGCCTGGTCCCAGTAGCGGTAGCCTGGTCCCAGTAGCAGTAGCCTGGTCCCAGTAGCGGTAGCCTGGTCCCAGTACAGTAGCCTGGTCCCAGTACAGTAGCCTGGTCCCAGTAGCAGTAGCCTGGTCTCAGTAGCAGTAGCCTGGTGTCAGTAGCAGTAGCCTGGTCCCAGTAGCAGTAGCCTGGTCCCAGTAGCAGTAGCCTGGTCCCAGTAGCAGTAGCCTGGTCTCAGTAGCAGTAGCCTGGTGTCAGTAGCAGTAGCCTGGTCCCAGTAGCAGTAGCCTGGTCTCAGTAGCAGTAGCCTGGTCTCAGTAGCAGTAGCCTGGTCCCAGTAGCAGTAGCCTGGTCCCAGTAGCAGTAGCCTGGTCCCAGTACAGTAGCCTGGTCCCAGTACAGTAGCCTGGTCCCAGTAGCAGTAGCCTGGTCCCAGTAGCAGTGCAGTAGCCTGGTCCCAGTAGCAGTGCAGTAGCCTGGTCTCAGTAGCAGTAGCCTGGTCCCAGTAGCAGTAGCCTGGTCTCAGTAGCAGTAGCCTGGTCTCAGTAGCAGTAGCCTGGTCTCCAGTAGCGGCAGCCTGGTCCCAGTAGCAGTAGCCTGGTCCCAGTAGCAGTAGCCTGGTCTCAGTACCAGTAGCCTGGTCCCAGTAGCAGTAGCCTGGTCCCAGTAGCAGTACAGTAGCCTGGTCTCAGTAGCAGTAGCCTGGTCCCAGTAGCAGTAGCCTGGTCCCAGTAGCGTAGCCTGGTCCCAGTAGCGTAGTCTGGTCCCAGTAGCAGTAGCCTGGTCCCAGTAGCAGTAGCCTGGTCTCAGTAGCAGTAGCCTGGTCCCAGTAGCAGTAGCCTGGTCCCAGTAGCAGTAGCCTGGTCCCAGTACAGTAGCCTGGTCCCAGTACAGTAGCCTGGTCCCAGTAGCAGTAGCCTGGTCCCAGTAGCGGCAGCCTGGTCCCAGTAGCAGTAGCCTGGTCCCAGTAGCGGCAGCCTGGTCCCAGTAGCAGTAGCCTGGTCCCAGTAGCAGTAGCCTGGTCCCAGTAGCAGTACAGTAGCCTGGTCCCAGTAGCGTCAGCCTGGTCCCAGTAGCAGTATAGTAGCCTGGTCCCAGTAGCAGTAGCCTGGTCCCAGTAGCAGCCTGGTCCCAGTAGCGGCAGCCTGGTCCCAGTAGCGGCAGCCTGGTCCCAGTAGCGGCAGCCTGGTCCCAGTAGCGGCAGCCTGGTCCCAGTAGCAGTAGCCTGGTCCCAGTAGCAGTAGCCTGGTCCCAGTAGCAGTAGCCTGGTCCCAGTAGCAGTAGCCTGGTCCCAGTACAGTAGCCTGGTCCCAGTACAGTAGCCTGGTCCCAGTAGCAGTAGCCTGGTCCCAGTAGCGGTAGCCTGGTCCCAGTAGCAGTAGCCTGGTCCCAGTAGCGGTAGCCTGGTCCCAGTAGCAGTAGCCTGGTCCCAGTAGCAGTAGCCTGGTCTCAGTAGCAGTAGCCTGGTCCCAGTAGCGGTAGCCTGGTCCCAGTAGCAGTAGCCTGGTCCCAGTAGCGGTAGCCTGGTCTCAGTAGCAGTAGCCTGGTCCCAGTAGCAGTAGCCTGGTCCCAGTAGCAGTAGCCTGGTCCCAGTACAGTAGCCTGGTCCCAGTAGCAGTAGCCTGGTCCCAGTAGCAGTAGCCTGGTCCCAGTAGCAGTAGTAGCCTGGTCCCAGTAGCAGTGCAGTAGCCTGGTCTCAGTAGCAGTAGCCTGGTCCCAGTAGCAGTAGCCTGGTCCCAGTAGCAGTAGCCTGGTCCCAGTAGCAGTGCAGTAGCCTGGTCCCAGTAGCAGTATAGTAGCCTGGTCTCAGTAGCAGTAGCCTGGTCCCAGTAGCAGTAGCCTGGTCCCAGTAGCAGTAGCCTGGTCCCAGTAGCAGTAGCCTGGTCTCAGTAGCAGTAGCCTGGTCTCAGTAGCAGTAGCCTGGTCTCAGTAGCAGTAGCCTGGTCCCAGTACAGTAGCCTGGTCCCAGTAGCAGTAGCCTGGTCCCAGTAGCAGTGCAGTAGCCTGGTCCCAGTAGCAGTGCAGTAGCCTGGTCTCAGTAGCAGTAGCCTGGTCCCAGTAGCAGTAGCCTGGTCCCAGTAGCAGTAGCCTGGTCCCAGTAGCAGTAGCCTGGTCCCAGTAGCAGTAGCCTGGTCTCAGTAGCAGTAGCCTGGTCCCAGTAGCAGTAGCCTGGTCTCAGTAGCGGCAGCCTGGTCCCAGTAGCAGTAGCCTGGTCCCAGTAGCAGTAGCCTGGTCTCAGTACCAGTAGCCTGGTCCCAGTAGCAGTAGCCTGGTCCCAGTAGCAGTACAGTAGCCTGGTCTCAGTAGCAGTAGCCTGGTCTCAGTAGCAGTAGCCTGGTCCCAGATCTGCCTGGTCCCAGTAGCAGTTGCCTGGTCCCAGTACATTGCCTGGTCCCAATACAGTAGCCTGGTCCCAGTAAAGAGCCTGGTCCCAGAGCGGCAGCCTGGTCCCAGTGGGTAGCCTGGTCCCAGTGAGCGGCAGCCTGGTCCCAGTAGGTAGCCTGGTCCCAGTAGCTGTCAGCCTGGTCCCAGTAGCAGTAAGTAGCCTGGTCCCAGTAGCGTAGCCTGGTCCCAGTAGCAGTATAGTAGCCTGGTCCCAGGCTAGTAGCCTGGTCCCAGTAGCGGCAGCCTGGTCCCAGTAGCGGCAGCCTGGTCCCAGTAGCCAGCCTGGTCCCAGTAAAGTAGCCTGGTCCCAGAAACAGCCTGGTCCCAGTAGCTATAGTAGCCTGGTCCCAGAAACAGCCTGGTCCCAGTAGCAGTTAAGTAGCCTGGTCCCAAACAGACTGCCTGGTCCCAGTAGCAGTAGCTTGGTCCCAGTAACAGCAGCCTGGTCCCAGGCTATGGTCCCAGAGAGCCTGGTCCCAGTAGCAGACCTGGTCCCAGTAGCTATATTAAAGTAGCAGCAGCCTGGTCCCAGGCTATATTAAAGGTCCCAGTAACAGAGCCTGGTCCCAGTAGCTATATTGGTCTCAGTAGCAGTAGCCTGGTCCCAGTAGCATAGCCTGGTCCCAGTAGCAGTAGCCTGGTCCCAGTAGCAGTAGCCTGGTCCCAGACTAGAAACAGCCTGGTCCCAGTATATTACAGTAGCCTGGTCAGTAGCAGTAGCCTGGTCCCAGTAGCAGTAGCCTGGTCTCAGTAGCAGTAGCCTGGTCCCAGTAGCATATTGGTCCCAGTAACAGAGCCTGGTCTCAGTAGCTATAGCCTGGTCCCAGTAGCAGTAGCCTGGTCCCAGTAGCTATATTAAAGGTCCCAGAAACAGACCTGGTCCCAGGCTATATTCCCAGAGCAGAAACCTGGTCCCAGGCTATATTGGTCTAGAAACAGACCTGGTCTCAGGCTATATTCCCAGTAGAGAGCTAGTCCCAGACAGTAGCCTGGTCTCATATTAAAGCCTGGTGTAGTAGCAGTAGCCTGGTCCCAGTATAGTAGCCTGGTCTCAAAGTAGCCTGGTCTCAGTAGCACCCAGCCTATATTAGCCTGGTCCCAACAGACTGGTCCCAGGCTATATTAAAGACAGACCTGGTCCCAGAAACAGACTGGTCCCAGGCTATATTAAAGGTCCCAGTAGAAAGTAGCCTGGTCTCAGGCAGTAGCCTGGTCCCAGTAGCAGTAGCCTATCTTAAAGCCTGGTCTAGAAACAGTAGCCTGGTCTCAGGCTATATTAAAGAGACTAGTAGCCTGGTCCCAGGCTATATTGGTCTAGTAACAGACCTGGTCCCAGGCATATTGGTCCCAGAAACAGTACAGTAGCCTGGTCTATATTAAAGCCTGACTAGAAACAGTACCTGGTCCCAGGCTATATTGGTCCCAGAGACTAGAAACAGACTGGTCCCAGTAGCTATATTGGTCCCAGAAACAGACTGGCACCCAGGCTATATTAAAGGACTAGTAACAGACCTGGTCCCAGGCTATATTAAAGGTCCCAGTACAGAGCCTGGTCCCAGGCTATATTAAAGAGCCTGGTCCCAGACTGGCACCCTGGTCCCAGTAAAGAGCCTGGTCCCAGTAGCGCAGCCTGGTCTATATTAAAGAGCCTGGTCCCAGACCAGCCTGGTCCCAGGCTATATTAAAGAGACTAGAAACAGACTGGTCCCAGGCTATATTAAAGGACCCAGAAACAGAGCCTGGTCCCAGGCTATATTAAAGTAGCGGCAGCTGGTCCCCAGGCTATATTAAAGCCTAGAAACAGACGGCACCTGGTCCCATATTAAAGAGCCTAGAAACAGACTGGCAGCCTGGCTATATTAAAGAGACTGGTCCCAGTAAAGTAGACTGGTCCCAGGCTATATTAAAGGTCCCAGTAACAGACCTGGTCCCAGGCTATATTAAAGAGACTAGAAACAGACTGGTCCCCAGGCTATATTAAAGAGACTATCCCAACAGACTGGTCCCAGGCTATATTAAA
Organism: Oncorhynchus masou masou; assembly: GCF_036934945.1. Lineage (NCBI taxonomy): Eukaryota > Metazoa > Chordata > Actinopteri > Salmoniformes > Salmonidae > Oncorhynchus > Oncorhynchus masou. The sequence goes on from NC_088224.1 coordinate 90,992,085, forward strand.
GAGACTAGAAACAGACTGGCACCCAGTAGCTATAGTAAAGGTCTAGTAAACAGAGCCTGGTCCCAGTATATTAAAGCAGTAGCCTGGTCTCAGTAGCAGTAGCCTGGTCTCAGTAGCTAGACTAGCCTGGTCTCAGTAGCGGAGCCTGGTCCCAGGCATAAAATAGCCTGGTCCCAGTAGCAGTGCAGTAGCCTGGTCCCAGTTATGGTAGCCTGGTCCCAGTAGCAGTAGCCTGGTCTCAGTACCCCTGGTAGCCTGGTCCCAGTACAGTAGCCTGGTCCCAGGCACAGTACAACCCTGGTCTCAGAAGTAGCCAGGTCTCAGTAAAAGTAGCCTGGTCCCAGTAGCAGTAGCCTGGTCCCAGTAGCAGTAGCCTGGTCCCAGTACAGTAGCTGGTCCCAGTACAGTGTTCCCAGTAGCCTGGTCCCAGTATGTATAGCCTGGTCCCAGTAGCAGTAGCCTGGTCCCAGTAGCGGCAGCCTGGTCCCAGTAGCAGTAGCCTGGTCCCAGTAGCGTCAGCCTGGTCCCAGTAGCAGTATAGTAGCCTGGTCCCAGTAAGCGTCAGCCTGGTCCCAGTAGCAGTATAGTAGCCTGGTCCCAATAGCAGTATAGTAGCCTGGTCCCAGTAGCAGTAGCTTGGTCCCAGTAGCAGCAGCCTGGTCCCAGTAGCAGTAGCCTGGTCCCTGAAGGAGAGCCTTTCCCAGTATTCAGTAGCCTGGTCCCAGTAACCACTAGCTTGGTCCCAGTAGCCCAGCCTGGTCCCAGGAGCGTTAGCCTGGTCCCTTCAGTAGCCTTGTCCCAGTAGCAAGCCTGGTCTCAGTAGCAGTAGCCTGGTCCCAGTAGCAGTAGCCTGGTCCCAGTAGCAGTAGCCTGGTCCCAGTAGCAGTAGCCTGGTCCCAGTAGCAGTAGCCTGGTCCCAGTAGCAGTAGCCTGGTCTCAGTATCAGTAGCCTGGTCCCAGTAGCAGTAGCCTGGTCCCAGTAGCAGTAGCCTGGTCCCACCTTCCTTCAGTAGCAGTAGCCTGGTCTCAGTAGCAGTAGCCTGGTCCCCCAGTAGCAGTAGCCTGGTCCAGTAGCAGTAGCCTGGTCCCACTGGTAGCAGTAGCCTGGTCCCAGTCAGTCAGCCTGGTCCCAGAGTCCCTGGTCCCAGTCATTCAGTAGCCTGGTCCCAGTAGCAGTAGCCTTGACCCAGTCATTACTCAGCCTGGTCCCAGTGCAGTAGCCTGGTCCCAGTAGCATTCAGCCTGGTCCTAGTTAGTCCACTGGTCCCAGATCTGCTTGTATTTTGCCTCAGCCATTGTCATTGTCCCAGCTCAATAAAATATTTTGCATGACAATTCCAGTCCAGACTTGGTCCCAGAGCATTCAAACTGGCAGCCTGTGGGGTGTATGAGGAGTCCATAGGGCTGGCACCCAGGCTGTATTTAAGAGACTAGAAACAGACTGGCACCCAGGCTATATTAAAGAGACTAGAAACAGGCTGGTCATTCCTCAGGCTATATTAAAGAGACTGGTCCCAGGCTTCACCCAGGCTATATGGTCTCAATTCAAGATACTAGAAAGAGACTGGTCCCAGGCTATATTAAAGAGAATCAGACTGGCATCCAGGCTCCCACTCATTAAAGAGACTAGAAACACACTGGCACCCAGGCTATATTAGACTAGAAACAGACTGGCACCCAGGCTATATTAAAGAGAATAGAAACAGGCTGGCACCCAGGCTATATTAAAGAAACTAGTCACATGCTGGCACCCAGGCTATATTAAAGAGATTAGAAACAGACTGGCACCCAAGCTATATTAAAGAGAATAGAAACAGGCTGGCACCCAGGCTCATTAAAGAGACTAGAAACAGACTGGTCCCAGGCTATATTAAAGAGAATAGAAACAGGCTGGCACCCAGGCTATATTAAAGAAACTAGTCACATGCTGGCACCCAGGCTATATTAAAGAGATTAGAAACAGACTGGCACCCAGGCTATATTAAAGAGTCCAGACTGGTCCCAGGCTATATTAAAGAGACTAGAAACAGACTGGCACCCAGGCTATATTAAAGAGAATAGAAACAGGCTGGCACCCAGGCTATATTAAAGAAACTAGTCACATGCTGGCACCCAGGCTATATTAAAGAGATTAGAAACAGACTGGTCCCAGGCTCATTCATTTAAGATATTAGAAACAGACTGGCCCCAGGCTATATTAAAGAGACTAGAAACAGACTGGTCAACCAGGCTCATTTCAAAGCCTAGAAACACACTGTCACCCAGGCTATGTTAAAGCGACTAGAAACAGACTGAGTCCACTGGCTATATTAGACTTCAAACTCTGGCACCCAGGCTATATTAGAGACCACACTGGCACCCAGGCTATGTTAAAGAGACTAGAAACAGACTGGCACCCAGGCTATATTAAAGAGACTAGAAACAGACTGGCACCCAGGCTATATTAAAGAGACTAGAAACAGACTGGTCCCAAGCTCATTAAAGAGACTAGAAACAAACTGGCACCCAGGCTATGTTAAAGAGACTAGACACATACTGGTCCCACCAGGCTATATTAAATAGACTAGAAAGAGACTGGCAGCCAGGCTATATTAAAGAGACTATAAACAGACTGGCACCCAGGCTATATTAAAGAGACTAGAAACAGACCGGCACCCAGGCTCATTAATGAGACTAGGAACAGACTGGTCCCAGGCTATATTGAAGAGACTAGAAACAGACTGGCACCCAGGCTATGTTAAAGAGCCTAGAAACAAACTGGTCCCAGGCTCATTCAGACTAGAAACATACTGGCACCCAGGCTATGTTAAAGAGACTAGACACACTGGCATAAAGCCTATATTAAAGAGACTAGAAAGAGACTGGTCCAGGCTCATTCAAGAGACTATAAACCACTGGTCCCAGGCTATCATTCAAGATACTAGCCTATTGAGTCTGGCACCCAGGTCCCATTAAAGAGACTAGAAACAGACTGGTCCCAGGCTACATTAAAGAGACTAGAAAGAGACTGGCACCCAGGCTATGTTAAAGAGACTAGAAAGAGACTGGCAGCTTATGGTGTTTATTGAAGAGAGGATCCACTGGTCCCCCTCACCCCCAGTAGTAACAGAACTAGTCCACTGGTCCCACTTAATGAGGTCTAGAAATAGTCAGGTATAAAATGGCCTGGGGCCGTCTCTCTGATCTACCAGACTTATCGGGAAACCTGGCAACTGGAGACGTCTGGCTCACCTCCCCTGGGTTAGCCTGTCTCCCAGGCAAACAAACCACACAGGCCACACCAACTCTGGAGACCTTATCAACCAGTCCCTCAAATCCTTCATCCCTAAAGCATCCTTGGATTTCCAGGGTGGTCTTCAGCAAGACTGCAGTGTTCACCAGTAGCCTACACTATGTATGAATCTGGGCTGGGGAACTACAGTCCACGGTGATCCCAACTTTCATTTCTCTCCAGGAAATTTTCTCTATTCTTATTTGAATATCATGCTGTCACTGTCACTTAACCACTCAAGCTTGACATTGTTGTCACCCTAACCAGGTGCCTTCAAGATTACTCAACACCTTCATAAACTGCTTTCCTGACAATGGCTCACCGCTCTTCTGAACTGCCAAAGTGGACTCTCTTCCTCTGGTCTCAGGCTCTGCCTCCTTCCACTCCCTCTCGGCTGGGTTCTCGTCCTCTGCCTCCTCTCCAAGACACGTTCTATCCCTAGGAAACTGTTTCTCACCTCTCCTCCTCTACATTCCTCCAGGGCTCCCTCCTCCTCCTTCCTCTCTGCTGACACCTTGTCAACCACTGGAAAAGTGTCTCATGACATCCGCCTTCTCATTCACTCAGCCTATTGAGTCCACTGGTCCCACTCATTCACTCAGCCTATTGAGTCCACTGGTCCCACTCATTCACTCAGCCTGGGTGTCCCACTGGTCCCACTCATTCACTCAGCCTATTGAGTCCACTGGTCCCACTCATTCACTCAGCCTATTGAGTCCACTGGTCCCACTCATTCACTCAGCCTATTGAGTCCACTGGTCCCATTCATTCACTCAGCCTATTGAGTCCACTGGTCCCACTCATTCACTCAGGCTATTGAGTCCACTGGTCCCACTCATTCACTCAGCCTATTGAGTCCACTGGTCCCACTCATTCACTCAGCCTATTGAGTCCACTGGTCCCACTCATTCACTCAGCCTATTGAGTCCAGGCTGGTCCCACTCATTCACTCAGCCTGGGAGTCCACTGGTCCCACTCAGCCTCTGAGTCCACTGGTCCCAGGGCTGGGCACTCAGCCTATTGAGTCCACTGGTCCCACTCATTCACTCAGCCTGGGAGTCCACTGGTCTCACTCATTCACTCAGCCTCTTGAGTCCACTGGTCCCACTCATTCACTCAGCCTATTGAGTCCACTGGTCCCACTCATTCACTCAGCCTATTGAGTCCACTGGTCCCACTCACTCAGAACTACCCTCTCTTGACCTCGTTCTTTCCCTCTCGCTCTCCAGTTAAAATCCTGCGACCAGTGAAGTCTGGCCACCCAACAACCTGCCCGCTGGGCCCCACCCCCTCCTCCAGACCATCTCTGGAGACCTTCTCCCATATCCCTCACATCCTTCATCCCTGACCACTGGCAGCATCCCTCTGACTTCAAAATGGCCTTCTAGTTGCTCCCTCCTCAAGAAACCAACACTCAATTGCTCTGACGTCAAACTACAGTCCTATCCCATCTTTCTTTTCTTTCAGGGCTGGGCGTCTCAGGTCTCTGACCATCCCTCTCACTATCTGTCTCAGAACGATCTTGTTGACCCTAACCAGTCTGGCTTCAAGATGAGTCACTCTGCTTTTCTCTGTGTCACGGAGGATCTCTCAACTGCCAAAGTTGACCTCTCTCTCCTCTGTTCTCAGGGCTGGGTGTCTGCCTCCTCCTCTCCACCCTCTCAGGGCTGGGGCTGTCTCAGGCTCTGCCTCCTCTCTCAGGGCTGGGAGTCTCAGGCCTGCCTCCTCTCTCAGGGCTGGGTGTCTCAGGCTCTGCCTCCTCTCCACCCTCTCAGGGCTGGGCGTCTCAGGCTCTGCCTCCTCTCCACCCTCTCAGGGCTGGGCGTCTCAGGCTCTGCCTCCTCTCCACCCTCTCAGGGCTGGGTGTCTCAGGCTCTGCCTCCTCTCTACCCTCTCAGGGCTGGGCGTCTCAGGCTCTGCCTCCTCTCCACCCTCTCAGGGCTGGGCGTCTCAGGCTCTGCACACTCTTGGATTGCATCCTACCTGGTAGGCCACTACTACCAGTTGACGTGGAGAGGATTTGTGTCTTGTCTTCCAGTGTTTTCTCTGTTGTTAACTTTCATTGTGAGCTGAGTTCAGTTCTACAAGAGAGACAGACCTCCCTTCCTCTCTCTCTCCTAATTAATCATCTTAATTCCACAACAGCAGCACATTTACATATAACAAACCAATAAGCTGCAAAACTCTCTAAGCTTCACGGCCAGACAGGACGGGTCACCAGGTTATTTTATTGAAAAACGCATTGGTAACCGGCCGTGACCGGGAGTCCCACAGGGATTGGTCCAGCGTCGTTCGGGTTAGGGGAGGGTGTGGCCGGGGGAGGGTGTAGCCGGGGGGTGTGGCCGGGGCTTTACTTGGCTCATCGCACTCTACTGACTCCTTGTGGCGGGTGCCTGCAGGTTGACTTCAGTCGTCAGTTCAAACGGTGTTTCCTCCGACTCATTGATGCAGCAGGCTTCGGGGGGGTTAAGCGAGCGGGTGGTTAAGAGGCTCGGCTTTGGCGTGTCATCTTTCGGAGGACGCATGACTCGACATTCGCCTCTCCCGAGCCCGTTGAGGAGTTGCAGCGATGAGACAAGATTGTAAATCACAAAATTGGGGAGAAAAAGGGGATGGGGTGGGGGGCCTTGGTAAAGCAATGTATTAGGGGTGTCAGCAGATGTGTTGAAAACAGTGAATGAGGCTAATCTTTATTAGGATTTATCCATTATATGTAACATGTTAATAGATATCACACTAATCAGAATGACTGTATTAGACTTTAATCTTAAACAGCAACATGTCCCTCATATCAACACATTTCTGGATGTGAAGGACTATATATATATAAAGTACATACTCTTGCCATAGATTAAAGAACTTAGAGAATGACTGCTAACCGTGAGATGATATATCTGGTTCAACGAGACTAATAAATTTGATATAAAAACGATACATTTTGCATTGCTGAGGTGTTGGGAGTGTTTTATGAATTTTCCAGCATTGTGTTACTGTGTTGTGTAAATGGTTACTGTGTTGTGTAAATGAGTAATCTGTAGGCCACAAATTGTTACTATGAATGGAACTGGTTTAAACTGGTTGGCTAAAAGGTATCTAAGTCATACACACGGAGGACATTTACATAACTGGAAACTATTGGAGGAGAACAAGACGTGCAACAAAACCCTCAGTGGAAATCTAGAACAGCCAAAGACAAAAACTACAGCTGTTTAACAGTAAATTAAAGATGGTGAGACCAAACAATGATTTAAAACACATTGTAATGATGGATCAGGTGACAAGGATTTTGTTTTATATTTCAATAATTGCGTGTGCAATTTTACCCTGCATTGTCGTACTTTGATCACAGTTCAACGGCGGCTGCAGAGATAGCGATTTCATCCACTCTCGTAACACTTTGACACACTGATGGGTTATCGCTTTTAAAAGATAAACGGTGACAGAGTCCAAATCGAACATGAACGGACGGGTGTGTTTCATCGTGTTGAGAGTGTCCATCCTTTTGGACTGGCAGCTCAAACACCTCTTTATAATATTGAAGTGTGTGTGTGTGTGTGAGTGTTTGTGTGTGTGTGTGTGTGTGTGTGTTTCAGTTAGCTGATCTTTGGGTCTGGGTAGGCAGACTGTGTTCACACTCTTAATTAAGAAAATTGATTCTACTCAACATGTCGGCCCAGTGTTTCTAAATAAACCCAAAGTCACACAATCAATCACTGTTTTTTTTATGAAATGGAGAATGAGCTGAATTTGAACCTGTTAAATAATGGTTTAATGATGGTTAAATTATTGCTACATATTAAGCACATGCACTATTCCATTGTAGTCATTCTTAAAGTAATATCTCCTGGACAGACTACGGAAACAGCATCTGACCAAATGACGTGAGATTCTAGTTTTCAGTAAAAAAGCTAGTAGCCAGGCAGCTTTGGGTAAATCCAAGGATCAATGATGGTTGACATGTCTGGATCAGATCCTCTAGTGGGAATGTGTTTATTCAAGTAGTCTCAGAGTGTGGAGATCAATAGGCTACGGTGTCATTCACATTGTCCTCGTGGCAGCAGTCTAAACGACTGGTCTATACGATCTGCAGCTCGTGGCTGTCTGACAGTCCACAGCTGGCCTTGTGTTCATTGAAGAGTTTGACCAGGGATTCCATGTAGAGGCCATGATAGTGGTCCACCTCCTCCTGAGTGGGAGAAGGCCTCTTTGGCACTGGGATAGGACTACCCACTACAGTGGTGACCGGGCAGTGGTAAGGCAACCAGAACCAGCATTCACCTACAAACAGACAAGGGGAAAAGCCCATGATCTTCTTAAAGAGTTGCTGTAACCTCCAGCCCACACTCCCCTCTGAGAAGATCACCTGGCGGAAAATATTGTTCTCCCCATACGAGTAGACGGGCACCAGGTTAGCCCCAAACTCCAGGGCCACCCGGACGAAGCCTTTCCTCTGTTTCATAACCACAGTGTTGACCCCAGGCAGGCTCAACAGCGACTCAGCAGCGCCCCCTATCACAATCACCACCGCATTGCCTTGTCCACTATGAGACAGAAGGTGTTTGAGACTGGGCTTGCTGACTGGACAACAACCTGTGGCCATGGCATATTCCCTGTAGAGGGGGATCTTAAAAAGGCCCCCCAGGATGCAGAGGCAGGAGCGCACCCCAGGAAAGAGGTCCATAAATCCACAGGCCTCGGTGCTAAAAGAGGCAAAGGCTCCGATACTCAACACCCCATGAGGGTGACACCCTAAGATGTAGTTCTCGTTCGGGTTCAACTCCGCCGTCTTCACTAACTTCATGGGGAAGTAGTCCCTAACGTGATTCCACACTTTCCAGTTTCTCACAAAAGAACTTCTCCTGCCTCCTCTTTCAGGTGTGTGCCAGTCCGTCAACTGCCAGACGAGGTAGAGAACAGGCAGCGGCCACAGAGAAGTCAACAGAAGGTACACCATCAATCCAATACAAACCGGACCTAACAGAAGGAAGCTCCATATCCACTGCAGAACACTGATATTCTCCAGGAACTCTGTCCTTTGAGTTTTCACCAGCTTCATCCCTGAAACCGTTTCTGTCGTTTTCCCCCCCACCAAAAAAAAGGTGATTACAGAGAACAAGAGCGACTGTTCGGAGAGCACTAGTACCCTACACGGACGTACTTTGAACACAGTTCAACGGAGGCTGCAGAGATAGCGATTTCATGCACTCTCGTAACACTTTGACACACTGATGAGTTATCGCTTTTAAAAGATAAACGGTGACAGAGTCCAAATCGAACATGAACGGACGGGTGTGTTTCAGGTCGAGGGTGAATCACTCTGACAGATCCACAGAACCCTGGAGAGAAGAGGCTGTCTGTGCATTGATCATAGCCCCAGATAGGAGTGCACAGAGCTGGATACAGGATGGTGGTGATGACCCCTCTTCACAGAACAGAAAGATCGGGTCAGGTGTCCAGTGCTGACTGTCCAGAATGACAGTCATTAGGCCAGAGTTGTCATGGGAATGACGTGACATTAGATGAAAATCATCATGTGTGTGCGACAGTTCTTGCACGTGTGTGTGTGTGTGTGTGTGTGTGTGGGGGGGGGGTCAGAGGTTAAGATTTATTACTGGGCAGGGAACCAGGGGAGAGGGGAATGTTTTTCACATTCAGGGTAACCATAGCTACCTCTGCTTAACGTCAAGGGCTGTGAAGCTGACCGCATGGAGCTGACCGCTTAAAATAGAGCAAATAACAGACCGCCACTGGTGTGGCTCAACAGACCGATCCAGTGTCTATCACCATCCTTTTCTGCTGTCTGACTCTAGAGAGAGAAGGCAAGACCAGAGAGTCAACAGAATTCTGACAGCACTGAAGAGTCACACGCCATTCTGTTGTCCTTGATTCAGAGACACAGCCTTGGGGTTCACACGACATTCTATTGTCCTTGATTCAGTGACACAGCCTTGGGGTTCACACGCCATTCTATTGTCCTTGATTCAGAGACACAGCATTGGGGTTCACACGCTATTCTGTTGTCCTTGATTCAGAGACACAGCCTTGGGGTTCACACGACATTCTATTGTCCTTGATTCAGAGACATAGCCTTGGGGTTCACACGCCATTCTATTGTCCTTGATTCAGAGACATAGCCTTGGGGTTCACACGCTATTCTGTTGTCCTTGATTCAGAGACACAGCCTTGGGGTTCACACGACATTCTATTGTCCTTGATTCAGAGACACAGCCTTGGGGTTCACACGCCATTCTGTTGTCCTTGATTCAGAGACACAGCCTTGGGGTTCACACGCCATTCTATTGTCCTTGATTCAGATACACAGCCTTGGGGTTCACACGCCATTCTGTTGTCCTTGATTCAGATACACAGCCTTGGGGTTCACACGACATTCTATTGTCCTTGATTCAGTGACACAGCCTTGGGGTTCACACGACATTCTATTGTCCTTGATTCAGAGACACAGCCTTGGGGTTCACACGCTATTCTGTTGTCCTTGATTCAGAGACACAGCCTTGGGGTTCACACGACATTCTATTGTCCTTGATTCAGAGACACAGCCTTGGGGTTCACACGCCATTCTGTTGTCCTTGATTCAGAGACACAGCCTTGGGGTTCACACGCCATTCTATTGTCCTTGATTCAGATACACAGCCTTGGGGTTCACACGCCATTCTGTTGTCCTTGATTCAGATACACAGCCTTGGGGTTCACACGACATTCTATTGTCCTTGATTCAGTGACACAGCCTTGGGGTTCACACGACATTATATTGTCCTTGATTCAGTGACACAGCCTTGGGGTTCACACGACATTATATTGTCCTTGATTCAGAGACACAGCATTGGGGTTCACACGACATTCTATTGTCCTTGATTCAGTGACACAGCCTTGGGGTTCACACGCCATTCTATTGGCCTTGATTCAGAGACACAGCCTTGGGGTCATGCTTGTTGCTTTCATTGAGCCACTGTTGCCATGGAGATGCTGCTTATCCCTTATCTAGCTCCAGTGTTTTAGAAAGAGAAAGGAATAGAGGGAAAGAGGAGAAAACCGGGGCGAGGGAGGTGGAAGAAAGAGGGAGGAGCCTTATCTGAAACGTATCGAAAACTAAAATGAATAATCGACAGTCAACTCTCTTTTGTATTTTTATGCCTTAAAGGCATCATGTGGATCCTTAACACACACACACGCACGCACACACACACACACACACGCACGCACGCACACACACACACACAGGTATAACATATGAAGTGTGCAATACAACTGCATCAGTCATTCTTAGCAGTTATTATGATATTACATAGTGTGTGTGTATGTAGTTGAAGTCGGAAGTTTACATACACCTTAGCCAAATGCATTTAAACTCAGTTTTTCCACAATTCCTCACATTTAATCCTTGTAAAAATTCCCTGTCTTGGGTCAGTTAGGATCACCACCTTATTTTAAGAATGTGAAATGTCAGAATAATAGTAGAATGATTAATTTCAGCCTTAATTCTCTCATCACATTTATCACAAACATAAGTTTACATAAACTCAATTAGTATTTGGTAGCATTGCTTTTAAATTGTTTAACTTGAGTCAAACGTTTCGGGTGGCCTTCCACAAGCTTCCCACAATAGGTTGGGTGAATTGTGGCCCATTCCTGCTGACAGAGCTGGTGTAACTGAGTCAGGTTTGTAGTCCTCCTTGCTCGCACATGTTTTTTCAGTGCTGCCCACACATTTTCTATAGGATTGAGGTCAGGGCTTTGTGATGGCCACTCCAATACCTTGACTTTGTTGTCTTTAAGCCATTTTGCCACAACTTTGGAAGTATGCTTAGGGTCATTGTCCATTTGGAAGACCCATTTGCGACCAAGCTTTAATTTCCTGACTGATGTCTTGAGATGTTGCTTCAATATATCCACATAATTTTCCTACCTCATGATGCCATCTATTTTGTGAAGTGCACCAGTCCCTCCTGCAGCAAAGCACCCCCACAACATGATGCTGCCACCTCAGTGCTTCACGGTTGGGATGGTGTTCTTTGGCTTGCAAGCCTCCCCATTTTCCCTCCAAACATAACGATGGTCATTATGGCCAAAAATATCTATTTTTGTTTCATCAGACCATTTCTCCAAAAAGTACGATCTTTGTCCCCATGTGCAGTTGCAAACGTAGTCTGGGTTTTTTATGGCGGTTTTGGAGCAGTGGCTTGTTCCTTGCTGAGCGGCCTTTCAGGTTATGTCAATATCGGACTCGTTTTACTGTGGATATAGTTACATTTGTACCCGTTTCCTCCAGTATCTTCACAAAGTCCTTTGCTGTTGATCTGGGATTGATTTGCACTTTTCGCACCAAAGTATGTTCATCTCTAGGAGACAGAACACGTCTCCTTCCTGAGTGGTATGACGCCTGCGTGGTCCCATGGTGTTTATACTTGCGTACTATTGTTAGTACAGATGAAAGTGTTACCTTCAGGCATTTGGAAATTGCTCCCAAGGATGAACCAGACTTGTGGAGGTCTACAATGTTTTTTTCTGAGGACTTGGCTGATTTTTCAAAGATTTTCCCATGATGTCAAGCAAAGAGGCACTGAGTTTGAAGGTATGCCTTGAAATACATCCACAGGTACACCTCCAATTGACTCAAATTATGTCAATAAGCCTATCAGAAGCTTCTAAAGTCATGACGTAATTTTCCAGAATTTTCCAAGCTGTTCAAAGGCACAGTGAACTTAGTGCATGTAAACTTCTGACCCACTGGAATTGTGATACAGTGAATAATAAGTGAAATAATCTGTCTGTAAACAATTGTTGGAAAAATGACTTGTGTCAAGCACAAAGTAGGTGTCCTACCCGACTTGCCAAAACTATAGTTTGTTAACAAGACATTTGTGAAGTGGTTGAAAAACGAGTTAATGTTTTAATGACTCCAACTTAAATGTATGTAAACTTCCGACTTCAACTGTATAACACACACACACACACACACACACACACACACACACACACACACACACACACACACACACACACACATACAGTGCCTTGCGAAAGTATTCGGCCCCCTTGAACTTTGCGACCTTTTGCCACATTTCAGGCTTCAAACATAAAGATATAAAACTGTATTTTTTTGTGAATAATCAACAACAAGTGGGACACAATCATGAAGTGGAACGACATTTATTGGATATTTCAAACTTTTTTAACAAATCAAAAACTGAAAAATTGGGCGTGCAAAATTATTCAGCCCCCTTAAGTTAATACTTTGTAGCGCCACCTTTTGCTGCGATTACAGCTGTAAGTCGCTTGGGGTATGTCTCTATCAGTTTTGCACATCGAGAGACTGAAATTTTTTCCCATTCCTCCTTGCAAAACAGCTTGAGCTCAGTGAGGTTGGATGGAGAGCATTTGTGAACAGCAGTTTTCAGTTCTTTCCACAGATTCTCGATTGGGTAAAAGTGACTCGGCAATCAGGATAGATAGTAAACCGAGTAGCAGCAGTGTATGTGATGAGTGTGAAATCAAAATAAAATAAACATTTATTTGTCACATGCGCCCTTTGCTTACTTAACCAACAGTGCGGTTCAAGAAATAGAGTTAAAAAAATATTTACTAAATATGGAAAAAACATTTTTTTTATTTTTACCCCCTTTTCCTCCCCAATTTCGTGGTATCCAATTGTTAGTAATTACTATCTTGTATCATCACTCCCGTACGGGCAAAACACAACCCAACCAAGCCACACTGCTTCTTAACACAGCGCACCTCCAACCCGGAAGCCAGCCGCACCAATGTTGTTAGAGGAAACACCGTGCACCTGGCCACCTTGGTTAGCGCGCACTGCGCCCCGGCCCGCCACAGGATTCGCTGGTGCACGATGAGACAAGGATATCCCTACCAGCCAAACACTCCCTAACCCGGACGACTCTAGGCCAATTGTGCGTCACCCCACGGACCTCCCGGTCGCGGCCGGCTGTGACAGAGCCTGGGTGCGAACTCAGAGTCTCTGGTGGCACAGCTAGCGCTGCGATAAAGTGCCCTAGACCATAGTGTTGAGCATTGTGGGCACTACGGTGTTGAATGCTGAGAAGTAGTCAATGAACAGCATTTTCACATAAGTGTTATTTTTGTCCAGGTGGGAAAGGGCAGTGTGGAGTGTGGATCTGTTGGGGCAGGATACAAATTGGAGTGGGTCTAGGGTTTCTGGGATGATGGTGTTGATGTGAGTCATAACCATAACATTTCAAAGCACTTCATGGCTACCGACGTGAGTGCTATGGGGCGGCAGTCATTTAGGCAGGTTAACTTTGCATCTTGGGCGCAGGAACTATGGTGGTCCGCTTGAAACATGTAGGTATAACAGACTCATTCAGGGAGAGGTTGAAAATGTCAGTGAACAAACTTGGTCTATGCTCTGAGTACACGTCCTGGTAATCCGTCTGGCTCTGCGGCCTTGTGAATGTTGACCTGTTTAAAGGTCTTGCTCACATCTACTACGGAGAGTGTGAGCACACAGTCGTCCAGAACAGCTGGTGCTCTCATGCATGCTTCAGTGTTGCTTGCCTTGAAGTGAGCATCAAAGGCATTTAGCTTGTCTGGTAGGCTCGCATCACTGGGCAGCTTGCGGCTGTGCTTCCCTTTGTAGTCCGTAATATTTTGCAAGCTCTGTGACATCCAACGAGCGTCGGAGCCGGTGTAGTACGATTCAATCTTAGTCCTGTATTGACGCTTTGCCTGTTTGATGGTTCTAGCCTTTAGCTCGGTGCGGATGTTGCCTGTCATCCATGACTTCTGGCTGGGATAAGTACGTACAGTCAATTATGGGCATGACGTCGTCTATGAAGCTGGTGACTGATGTGGTAAACTCCCCATCGGAAGAATTCTGGAACATATTCCAATCTGTGCAAAACAGTCCTGTAGAGTAACATCTCAAATGCCGCATGAAACCGCTTGTGGTCAGATGCCAGACAGTTGCCATACCAGCTGTAAATCATTTTGAGGATCTGAGTGGCCCATGCCAACTATTTTCAGCCTCTTGAGGGGCTGCTTCCTCCACTGACAGTTCAATCACACCCAAACCCAAGTAGCACCACTACACCCTGGCCTCCATTGCCACAGCACGACAGACAAGACATGAATTAATAAATGTATCACTCAGTCAATGTGTATCTCAATGTGCTTGTTCTCCTACGGCTCTTCTATCTCTGCCGGCGTGAGCTGGGACTGGGAGGCAGCTAGCTAGGAGGCAGCTGGGTCAGACACTCATTAGCCCTGGCTATTACAGGGCCCAGCTGGGATTGATTCAGCAGTTAGGGAAAATGGGAACGACTTCCGCTGCCATGACACCATCTTAACTCTGTCATTATGAAAGGGAGAGTGAGAGGGGGTGGGCGAGAGAGAGAGAGGGGGAGAGAGACAGGGGGAGAGACATGGCGAGAGAGAGGGGGGAGAGAGAGAGAGGGGGAGAGAGAGAGAGGGGGAGAGAGAGAGAGGGGGGGGAGAGAGAGGGGGGGGGGAGAGAGAGGGGGAGAGAGAGAGGGGGGAGAGAGAGATACATGGGGAGAGAGAGAGAGACATGGGGAGAGAGAGAGAAAAGGGGGAGAGTGAGAGAGAGAGGGGGAAGGAGAGAGAGAGGGGGAAGGAGAGAGAGAGGGGGAGAGAGAGGGGGAGAGAGAGAGACATGGGGAGAGAGAGAGACATGGGGGGAGAGAGACATGGGGAGAGAGAGAGAGAGAGAGAGAGAGAGAGAGAGAGAGAGAGAGAGAGAGAGAGAGAGAGACATGGGGAGAGAGAGAGACAGAGACATGGGGAGAGAGAGAGGGAGGGGGAGAGAGAGGGAGGGAGAGAGAGAGGGAGGGAGAGAGAGAGAGGGGGAGAGAGAGAGAGGGGGGGAGAGGGAGGAGAGAGAGAGGGGAGGAGAGAGAGGGGGAGGAGAGAGAGGGGGAGGAGAGAGAGGGGGTGAGAGTGTGAGGGACATGGGGAGAGAGAGAGAGAGAGACAGGGGGAGAGAGAGAGACAGGGGGAGAGAGAGAGAGGGAGGGAGACTGTGACCTGGCAAAGATAAAGCATAGCAGTGTGAACAGACAACACAGAGTTACACATTGAGTAAACAATTAACAAGTCAATGACACCGTAGAAAAAAAGAGAGTCTATATACATTGTGTGCAAAAGGCATGAGGAGGTAGGCGAATAATTACAATTTTGCAGATTAACACTGGATTGATAAATGATCAGATGGTCATGTACAGGTAGATATATTGGTGTGCAAAAAAGCAGAAAAGTAAATAAAATAATGTGGAGCTATATACAGGGAGTACCAGTACCAGATCAGATACCAGATCAGATCAGGTAGATATGTACATGAAGGCAGGGTAAAGTGACTATGCATCAGGATAGATAATAATAAGGTGTTTGAGGTAGATATGTACATGAAGGCAGGGTAAAGTGACTAGGCATCAGGATAGATAATAATAAGGTATTTGAGGTAGATATGTACATGAAGGCAGGGTAAAGTGACTAGGCATCAGGATAGATAATAATAAGGTATTTGAGGTAGATATGTACATGAAGGCAGGGTAAAGTGACTAGGCATCAGGATAGATAATAATAAGGTATTTGAGGTAGATATGTACACGAAGGCAGGGTAAAGTGACTAGGCGTCAGGATAGATAATAATAAGACTAAAATAAAGAACAGATTGGCAGTAGCTGGGACTGTGGCGGTCATGACTTTTTGTCAGCTGGTGATTATCAAGCAAATAACTGCCGGTCTCGTGGTAATTGACCGTTAATTAACAAAAACACATTTAGCATCTCCTGACTTCCACACATAGCCTACAAGCCACTGATGCAGACCTTAGGAACATAACAATACATCCATGTAATATAGTCTACACCATCGCAATAAATCCATGTAATATAGTCTACACCATCGCAATAAATCCATGTAATATAGTCTACACCATCACAATAAATCCATGTAATATAGTCTACACCATCACAATAAATCCATGTAATATAGTCTACACCATCACAATAAATCCATGTAATATAGTCTACACCATCACAATAAATCCATGTAATATAGTCTACACCATCGCAATAAATCCATTATGTATTGTAGACAGGTTTAAAGAAACATGATGTGAAAACAATGCCTATTTCAGAAGAATACTGAGTTGTCCTTTGGCCCTGATCTGGCTTTGCCCTATGGCTGCGGCCGGCCTGCACTGGACGAGATTTCCTTAAAAGTCCGTTTATAGTATGAAGAATACAATTGAACATATAGCTGCATGAAATAGAAAGGATATTTTGAATATATGGTAAGGCTGCATGATGCGACTCTAATGAGGATTTGAAAATAGGGTTCATAAAAGGCATGACTCAGTTTTTCATTGATGTCAAATGCAGAATTGACGTTCTTCAGGGTGGAGAAGGAATTCTCACACATTGCTGTAGATGCTCGAAATGTAAAAAGCCATGTTTCAGTGCCAAAAGCAAAAATCGATATTGCTGACAGATTATGTTTTGAAGAACAATGAGTTGTTGATTGCTGGCTGTGGTTAGATTTCACCTTGCGAGAATGTACCATCACGTACCACCATGTAACATCATGTAACATCATGCACCACCATGTACCATCACGTACCACCATGTACCATCACGTACCACCATGTACCATCACGTACCACCATGTAACATCATGCACCACCATGTACCACCATGTACCATCACGTACCACCATGTAACATCATGTAACATCATGCACCACCATGTAACATCACGCACCACCATGTACCATCACGTACCACCATGTACCATCACGTACCACCATGTACCATCACGTACCACCATGTAACATCATGTAACATCATGCACCACCATGTACCATCACGTACCACCATGTACCATCACGTACCACCATGTAACATCATGTGCCATCATGAACCATTATGTGCCACCATGTACCATCACGTACCATCATATTACATCATACACCATCATGGACCACCATATACAATCATACATCATTGTGTAACCCAATGTGCCATCATGCACCACCATGTTCCATCATGTGCCATCATGTACCGGTATGTGACATCCCAAACCAGCATGTACCACCATGTTCCATCATTCACCACCATGTACCACAACGTACCACTATGCCACTATGTACCGCCATGTACCGTTATGCACCATTGTGTGCCATCATGTGCCATTATGTACCGACATGTTACATCATGTACCATCATGCACAACAATGTACAATAATGTACCATGCTGTACCATCGTGTGCCATCTTGTGCCGCCATGTACCATAATGTGCCATTGTGTGGCATCATGTGCCATCATGTACCATCGTGTGCCATCATGTACCATCATGTGCCATCATGCACCATCATGTTCCATCATGCACCAGTCACAATAAACTCTGCTTCCACTGGACCCGTTTTGGTTCGATCCTGTTCGCATCCAAAAAGTCTAGGCTCTTGGGATCCTTTCACCAGTTTGTTAAATCGTGAGGACATTTTCCACAGCACGGCATCCAAAGTGCTGAAAAACAATTGTTTACACCCCCCCCCCCCGCCCTCGACTCCATCATCATGCTGACCCACTGTGCATTCAACTACATACTCTTGCAGAGTTTTACATCATGAGTCTCCGTCGTTTGCTTGGGGCTTGGAGCTAGATCGACACGGGTGTGCAGATCAGTAGCTTTTGACTGCAGTAACTTGTCAGGAGGATCGAGGAGTCCCAGCATTTTGTGAGTCATGTTTGCAATACAAAGCTCGTCTCTGTCACTGCTTTCAATAAACCTGTGGCCTCAAGTCTCACATCTGTGCCATATGAGAGTAGGTTGAATTTCACCGAGCATCTCTGTGGTATTTTCATGTGATTTCAAAATGCCTGACAACGTGGCGAGGTGGCCAGTCCATCTCTAATTAAGAAGTATGTTCAGTTTTTCCCTAGTGTACTGTGTAGCTACTGTGGGTTTCCTAAAGAAATTGTACAGGGAGCTACACACATTGAAAAAGTTTTCTATCGCCTCCTCAGATGACAGAGTAAACCACAACCAAATGGCGACCTTGAACCAGACGCTACAAAAGGCCAGCTTTTCTCCCACTGAAAATGCCACTCGAGTAAGTGTCAAGACACACCTGCGCTGGCTCCTCATCACTGAGGTGGTCAGGTGGCTCCTCATAACTGAGGTGGTCAGGTGGCTCCTCATCACTGAGGTGGTCAGGTGGCTGGGGTAACGCTGTCTCCTCATCACTGAGGAGGTCAGGTGGCTGGGGTAACGCTGTCTCCTCATCACTGAGGAGGTCAGGTGGCTGGGGTAACGCTGTCTCCTCATCACTGAGGAGGTCAGGTGGCTGGGGTAACGCTGTCTCCTCATCACTGAGGTGGTCAGGTGGCTCCTCATAACTGAGGTGGTCAGGTGGCTGGGGTAACGCTGGCTCCTCATCACTGAGGTGGTCAGGTGGCTGGGGTAACGCTGTCTCCTCATCACTGAGGAGGTCAGGTGGCTGGGGTAACGCTGTCTCCTCATCACTGAGGTGGTCAGGTGGCTGGGGTAACGCTGGCTCCTCATCACTGAGGTGGTCAGATGGCTGGGGTAACGCTGTCTCCTCATCATCGAGGTGGTCAGGTGGCTGGGGTAACGCTGTCTCCTCATCACCGAGGTGGTCAGGTGGCTGGGGTAACGCTGTCTCCTCATCACTGAGGAGGTCAGGTGGCTGGGGTAACGCTGGCTCCTCATCACTGAGGTGGTCAGGTGGCTGGGGTAACGCTGGCTCCTCATCACTGAGGTGGTCAGATGGCTGGGGTAACGCTGTCTCCTCATCACCGAGGTGGTCAGATGGCTGGGGTAACGCTGTCTCCTCATCATTGAGGTGGTCAGATGGCTGGGGTAACGCTGGCTCCTCATCACCGAGGTGGTCAGGTGGCTGGGGTAACGCTGTCCCCTCATCACTGAGGAGGTCAGGTGGCTGGGGTAATGCTATCTCCTCATCACCGAGGTGGTCAGGTGGCTGGGGTAACGCTGTCTCCTCATCACTGAGGAGGTCAGGTGGCTGGGGTAACGCTGGCTCCTCATCACCGAGGTGGTCAGATGGCTGGGGTAACGCTGGCTCCTCATCACTGAGGTGGTCAGGTGGCTGGGGTAACGCTGGCTCCTCATCACTGAGGTGGTCAGATGGCTGGGGTAACGCTGTCTCCTCATCATCGAGGTGGTCAGGTGGCTGGGGTAACGCTGTCTCCTCATCACCGAGGTGGTCAGGTGGCTGGGGTAACGCTGGCTCCTCATCACTGAGGTGGTCAGGTGGCTGGGGTAACGCTGTCTCCTCATCATCGAGGTGGTCAGATGGCTGGGGTAACGCTGTCTCCTCATCATCGAGGTGGTCAGATGGCTGGGGTAACTCTGGCTCCTCATCACTGAGGTGGTCAGGTGGCTGGGGTAACGCTGTCTCCTCATCACTGAGGAGGTCAGGTGGCTGGGGTAACGCTGTCTCCTCATCACTGAGGAGGTCAGGTGGCTGGGGTAACGCTGTCTCCTCATCACTGAGGAGGTCAGGTGGCTGGGGTAACGCTGTCTCCTCATCACAGAGGAGGTCAGGTGGCTGGGGTAACGCTGTCTCCTCATCACTGAGGAGGTCAGGTGGCTGGGGTAACGCTGTCTCCTCATCACTGAGGAGGTCAGGTGGCTGGGGTAACGCTGTCTCCTCATCACCGAGGTGGTCAGATGGCTGGGGTAACGCTGGCTCCTCATCACTGAGGTGGTCAGGTGGCTGGGGTACCGCTGGCTCCTCATCACTGAGGTGGTCAGATGGCTGGGGTAACGCTGTCTCCTCATCATTGAGGTGGTCAGATGGCTGGGGTAACGCTGGCTCCTCATCACCGAGGTGGTCAGGTGGCTGGGGTAATGCTATCTCCTCATCACTGAGGTGGTCAGGTGGCTGGGGTAACGCTGGGTCCTCATCACTGAGGTGGTCAGGTGGATGAGGTAACGCTGGGTCCTCATCACCGAGGTGGTCAGGTGGCTGGGGTAACACTGGCTCCTCATCACTGAGGTGGTCAGCTGGCTGGGGTAACGCTGGCTCCTCATCACTGAGGTGGTCAGGTGGCTGGGGTAACGCTGGGTCCTCATCACTGAGGTGGTCAGGTGGCTCATCATCACTGAGGTGGTCAGATGGCTGGGGTAACGCTGGCTCCTCATCACTGTGGAGGTCAGATGGCTGGGGTAACCCTGGCTCCTCATCACTGAGGAGGTCAGATGGCTGGGGTAACGCTGGCTCCTCATCACTGAGGTGGTCAGGTGGCTCCTCATCACTGAGGTGGTCAGGTGGCTGGGGTAACGCTATCTCCTCATCACTGAGGTGGTCAGGTGGCTGGGGTAACGCTGGCTCCTCATCACTGAGGTGGTCAGGTGGCTGGGGTAACGCTGGCTCCTCATCACTGAGGTGGTCAGGTGGCTGGGGTAACACTGGCTCCTCATCACTGAGGTGGTCAGGTGGCTGGGGTAACGCTGGCTCCTCATCACTGAGGTGGTCAGGTGGCTGGGGTAACACTGGCTCCTCATCACTGAGGTGGTCAGATGGCTGGGGTAATGCTATCACCTCATCACCGAGGTGGTCAGGTGGCTGGGGTAATGCTATCTCCTCATCACCGAGGTGGTCAGATGGCTGGGGTAATGCTATCTCCTCATCAGCGAGGTGGTCAGGTGGCTGGGGTAATGCTATCTCCTCATCACCGAGGTGGTCAGGTGGATGGGGTAATGCTATCTCCTCATCACCGAGGTGGTCAGATGGCTGGGGTAATGCTATCTCCTCATCACTGAGGTGGTCAGGTGGCTGGGGTAACACTGGCTCCTCATCACTGAGGTGGTCAGGTGGCTCCTCATCACTGAGGTGGTCAGGTGGCTCCTCATCACTGAGGTGGTCAGGTGGCTGGGGTAACGCTGGCTCCTCATCGCTGATGTGGTCATGTGGCTGGGGTAACGCTGGCTCCTCATCACTGAGGTGGTCAGCTGGCTGGGGTAACGCTGGCTCCTCATCACTGAGGTGGTCAGGTGGCTGGGGTAACGCTGGGTCCTCATCACTGAGGTGGTCAGGTGGCTGAGGTAACGCTGGGTCCTCATCACCAAGGTGGTCAGGTGGCTGGGGTAACACTGGCTCCTCATCACTGAGGTGGTAAGCTGGCTGGGGTAACGCTGGCTCCTCATCACTAAGGTGGTCAGGTGGCTGGGGTAACGCTGGGTCCTCATCACTGAGGTGGTCAGGTGGCTCATCATCACTGAGGTGGTCAGATGGCTGGGGTAACGCTGGCTCCTCATCACTGAGGAGGTCAGATGGCTGGGGTAACCCTGGCTCCTCATCACTGAGGAGGTCAGATGGCTGGGGTAACGCTGGCTCCTCATCACTGAGGTGGTCAGGTAGCTCCTCATCACTGAGGTGGTCAGGTGGCTGGGGTAACGCTATCTCCTCATCACTGAGGTGGTCAGGTGGCTGGGGTAACGCTGGCTCCTCATCACTGAGGTGGTCAGGTGGCTGGGGTAACGCTGGCTCCTCATCACTGAGGTGGTCAGGTGGCTGGGGTAACACTGGCTCCTCATCACTGAGGTGGTCAGGTGGCTGGGGTAACGCTGGCTCCTCATCGCTGAGGTGGTCAGGTGGCTGGGGTAATGCTATCTCCTCATCACCGAGGTGGTCAGGTGGCTGGGGTAATGCTATCTCCTCATCACCGAGGTGGCCAGGTGGATGGGGTAATGCTATCTCCTCATCACCGAGGTGGTCAGGTGGATGGGGTAATGCTATCTCCTCATCACCGAGGTGGTCAGATGGCTGGGGTAATGCTATCTCCTCATCACTGAGGTGGTCAGGTGGCTCCTCATCACTGAGGTGGTCAGGTGGCTCCTCATCACTGAGGTGGTCAGGTGGCTGGGGTAACGCTGGCTCCTCATCGCTGATGTGGTCAGGTGGCTGGGGTAACGCTGGCTCCTCATCACTGATGTGGTCAGGTGGCTGGGGTAACACTGTCTCCTCATCACTGAGGTGGTCAGGTGGCTCCTCATCACTGAGGTGGTCAGGTGGCTGGGGTAACGCTGGCTCCTCATCACTGAGGTGGTCAGGTGGCTGGGGTAACGCTGGCTCCTCATCACTGAGGTGGTCAGGTGGCTGGGGTAACGCTGGCTCCTCATCACTGAGGTGGTCAGGTGCTAGTGACAGGGGTAACACTGTCTCCTCATCACTGAGGTGGTCAGGTGACTGGGGTAACGCTGGCTCCTCATCACTGAGGTGGTCAGGTGCTAGTGACTGGGGTAACACTGTCTCCTCATCACTGAGGTGGTCAGGTGGCTGGGGTAATGCTGGCTCCTCATCACTGAGGTGGTCAGGTGGCTGGGGTAACACTGGCTCCTCATCACTGAGGTGGTCAGGTGGCTGGGGTAACGCTGGCTCCTCATCTCCGAGGTGGTCAGGTGGCTGGGGTAACGCTGGCTCCTCATCACTGAGGTGGTCAGGTGGCTGGGGTAACGCTGGCTCCTCATCACCGAGGTGGTCAGGTGGCTGGGGTAATGCTGGCTCCTCATCACCGAGGTGGTCAGGTGGCTGGGGTAACGCTGGCTCCTCATCACTGAGGTGGTCAGGTGGCTGGGGTAACGCTGGCTCCTCATCACTGAGGTGGTCAGGTGGCTGGGGTATCGCTGGGTCCTCATCACCGAGGTGGTCAGGTGGCTGGGGTAACGCTGGCTCCTCATCACTGAGGTGGTCAGGTGGCTGGGGTAACGCTGTCTCCTCATCACTGAGGTGGTCAGGTGGCTCCTCATCACTGAGGTGGTCAGGTGGCTGGGGTAACGCTGGCTCCTCATCACTGAGGTGGTCAGGTGGCTCCTCATCACTGAGGTGGTCAGGTGGCTGGGGTAACGCTGGTTCCTCATCACTGAGGTGGTCAGGTGGCTGGGGTAACGCTGGCTCATCATCACTGAGGTGGTCAGGTGGCTGGGGTAACGCTGGCTCCTCATCACTGAGGTGGTCAGGTGGCTGGGGTAACACTGGCTCCTCATCACTGAGGTGGTCAGGTGGCTGGGGTAACGCTGGTTCCTCATCACTGAGGTGGTCAGGTGGCTCCTCATCACTGAGGTGGTCAGGTGGCTGGGGTAACGCTGGCTCCTCATCACTGAGGTGGTCAGTTGGCTGGGGTAACGCTGGCTCCTCATCACTGAGGTGGTCAGGTGGCTGGGGTAACGCTGGTTCCTCATCACTGAGGTGGTCAGGTGGCTCCTCATCACTGAGGTGGTCAGGTGGCTCCTCATTACTGAGGTGGTCAGGTGGCTCCTCATCACTGAGGTGGTCAGGTGGCTGGGGTAACGCTGGCTCCTCATCACTGAGGTGGTCAGGTGGCTGGGGTAACGCTGGCTCCTCATCACTGAGGTGGTCAGGTGGCTGGGGTAACGCTGTCTCCTCATCACAGAGGTGGTCAGGTGGCTGGGGTAACGCTGGCTCCTCATCACTGAGGTGGTCAGGTGGCTGGGGTAACGTTGTCTCCTCATCACTGAGCTGGTCAGGTGGCTCCTCATCACTGAGGTGGTCAGGTGGCTGGGGTAACGCTGGCTCCTCATCACTGAGGTGGTCAGATGGCTCCTCATCACTGAGGTGGTCAGGTGGCAGGGGTAACGCTGGGTCCTCATCATCGAGGTGGTCAGGTGGCTCCTCATCACTGAGGTGGTCAGGTGGCTCCTCATCACTGAGGTGGTCAGGTGGCTCCTCATCACTGAGGTGGTCAGGTGGCTCCTCATCACTGAGGTGGTCAGGTGGCTGGGGTAACGCTGGCTCATCATCAGTGAGGTGGTCAGGTGGCTGGGGTAACGCTGGCTCCTCATCACTGAGGTGGTCAGGTGGCTGGGGTAACGCTGGCTCCTCATCACTGAGGTGGTCAGGTGGCTGGGGTAACGCTGGTTCCTCATCACTGAGGTGGTCAGGTGGCTCCTCATCACTGAGGTGTTCAGGTGGCTTCTCATCACTGAGGTGGTCAGGTGGCTGGGGTAACGCTGGCTCCTCATCACAGAGGTGGGTGGTCAGATGGCTGGGGTAACACTGGCTCCTCATCACTGAGGTGGTCAGGTGGCTGGGGTAACGCTGTCTCCTCATCACTGAGGTGGTCAGGTGGCTCCTCATCACTGAGGTGGTCAGGTGGCTGGGGTAACGCTGGGTCCTCATCACTGAGGTGGTCAGGTCGCTGGGGTAACACTGGCTCCTCATCACTGAGGTGGTCAGGTGGCTGGGGTAACGCTGGCTCCTCATCAATGAGGTGGTCAGGTGGCTGGGGTAACGCTGTCTCCTCATCACTGAGGTGGTCAGGTGGCTCCTCATCACTGAGGTGGTCAGGTGGCTGGGGTAACGCTGGCTCCTCATCACTGAGGTGGTCAGATGGCTCCTCATCACCGAGGTGGTCAGGTGGCTGGGGTAACGCTGGGTCCTCATCACCGAGGTGGTCAGGTGGCTCCTCATCACTGAGGTGGTCAGGTGGCTGGGGTAACGCTATCTCCTCATCACTGAGGTGGTCAGGTGGCTGGGGTAACGCTGGCTCCTCATCACTGAGGTGGTCAGGTGGCTGGGGTAACGCTGGCTCCTCATCACTGAGGTGGTCAGGTGGCTGGGGTAACGCTGGCTCCTCATCACAGAGGTGGTCAGATGGCTGGGGTAACGCTGTCTCCTCATCACTGAGGTGGTCAGGTGGCTGGGGTAACGCTGGCTCCTCATCACTGAGGTGGTCAGGTGGCTGGGGTAACGCTGGGTCCTCATCACTGAGGTGGTCAGGTGGCTGGGCTAACACTGGCTCCTCATCACTGAGGTGGTCAGGTGGCTGGGGTAACGCTGGCTCCTCATCACGGAGGTGGTCAGGTGGCTGGGGTAACGCTGTCTCCTCATCACTGAGGTGGTCAGGTGGCTGGGGTAACGCTGGCTCCTCATCACTGAGGTGGTCAGGTGGCTCCTCATCACCGAGGTGGTCAGGTGGCTGGGGTAACGCTGGGTCCTCATCACCGAGGTGGTCAGGTGGCTCCTCATCACTGAGGTGGTCAGGTGGCTGGGGTAACGCTGGTTCCTCATCACTGAGGTGGTCAGGTGGCTGGGGTAACGCTGGCTCCTCATCACTGAGGTGGTCAGGTGGCTGGGGTAACGCTGGCTCATCATCACTGAGGTGGTCAGGTGGCTGGGGTAACGCTGGCTCTTCATCACTGAGGTGGTCAGGTGGCTGGGGTAATGCTGGTTCCTCATCACTGAGGTGGTCAGGTGGCTCCTCATCACTGAGGTGGTCAGGTGGCTTCTCATCACTGAGGTGGTCAGGTGGCTTCTCATCACTGAGGTGGTCAGGTGGCTGGGGTAACGCTGGCTACTCATCACAGAGGTGGGTGGTCAGATGGCTGGGGTAACACTGGCTCCTCATCACTGAGGTGGTCAGGTGGCTGGGGTAACGCTGTCTCCTCATCACTGAGGTGGTCAGGTGGCTGGGGTAACGCTGGCTCCTCATCACTGAGGTGGTCAGGTGGCTCCTCATCACTGAGGTGGTCAGGTTGCTGGGGTAACGCTGGCTCCTCATCACTGAGGTGGTCAGATGGCTCCTCATCACCGAGGTGGTCAGGTGGCTGGTGGCTGGGGTAACGCTGTTTTCCTCATCACTGAGGTGGTCAGGTGGCTGGGGTAACGCTGGCTCCTCATAACTGAGGTGGTCAGGTGGCTGGGGTAACACTGGCTCCTCATAACTGAGGTGGTCAGGTGGCTGGGGTAACGCTGGCTCCTCATCACTGAGGTGGTCAGGTGGCTGGGGTAACGCTGGCTCCTCATCACAGAGGTGGTCAGATGGCTGGGGTAACGCTGTCTCCTCATCACTGAGGTGGTCAGGTGGCTGGGGTAACGCTGGCTCCTCATCACTGAGGTGGTCAGGTGGCTGGGGTAACGCTGGGTCCTCATCACTGAGGTGGTCAGGTGGCTGGGCTAACACTGGCTCCTCATCACTGAGGTGGTCAGGTGGCTGGGGTAACGCTGGCTCCTCATCACGGAGGTGGTCAGGTGGCTGGGGTAACGCTGTCTCCTCATCACTGAGGTGGTCAGGTGGCTGGGGTAACGCTGGCTCCTCATCACTGAGGTGGTCAGATGGCTCCTCATCACCGAGGTGGTCAGGTGGCTGGGGTAACGCTGGGTCCTCATCACCGAGGTGGTCAGGTGGCTCCTCATCACTGAGGTGGTCAGGTGGCTGGGGTAACGCTGGTTCCTCATCACTGAGGTGGTCAGGTGGCTGGGGTAACGCTGGCTCATCATCACTGAGGTGGTCAGGTGGCTGGGGTAACGCTGGCTCTTCATCACTGAGGTGGTCAGGTGGCTGGGGTAATGCTGGTTCCTCATCACTGAGGTGGTCAGGTGGCTCCTCATCACTGAGGTGGTCAGGTGGCTTCTCATCACTGAGGTGGTCAGGTGGCTTCTCATCACTGAGGTGGTCAGGTGGCTGGGGTAACGCTGGCTACTCATCACAGAGGTGGGTGGTCAGATGGCTGGGGTAACACTGGCTCCTCATCACTGAGGTGGTCAGGTGGCTGGGGTAACGCTGTCTCCTCATCACTGAGGTGGTCAGGTGGCTGGGGTAACGCTGGCTCCTCATCACTGAGGTGGTCAGGTGGCTCCTCATCACTGAGGTGGTCAGGTGGCTGGGGTAACGCTGGCTCCTCATCACTGAGGTGGTCAGATGGCTCCTCATCACCGAGGTGGTCAGGTGGCTGGTGGCTGGGGTAACGCTGTTTTCCTCATCACTGAGGTGGTCAGGTGGCTGGGGTAATGCTGGCTCCTCATAACTGAGGTGGTCAGGTGGCTGGGGTAACACTGGCTCCTCATAACTGAGGTGGTCAGGTGGCTCCTCATCACTGAGGCGGTCAGGTGGCTGGGGTAACGCTGGCTCTTCATCACTGAGGCGGTCAGGTGGCTGGGGTAACGCAGGCTCCTCATCACTGAGGTGGTCAGTTGGCTGGGGTAACGCTGGCTCCTCATCACAGAGGTGGTCAGATGGCTGGGGTAACGCTGTCTCCTCATCACTGAGGTGGTCAGGTGGCTGGGGTAACGCTGGCTCCTCATCACTGAGGTGGTCAGGTGGCTGGGGTAACGCTGGGTCCTCATCACTGAGGTGGTCAGGTGGCTGGGGTAACACTGGCTCCTCATCACTGAGGTGGTCAGGTGGCTGGGGTAACGCTGGCTCCTCATCACTGAGGTGGTCAGGTGGCTGGGGTAACGCTGGCTCCTCATCACTGAGGTAGTCAGATGGCTCCTCATCACCGAGGTGGTCATGTGGCTGGGGTAACGCTGGGTCCTCATCACCGAGGTGGTCAGGTGGCTCCTCATCACTGAGGTGGTCAGGTGGCTCCTCATCACTGAGGTGGTCAGGTGGCTGGGGTAACGCTGGCTCCTCATCACTGAGGTGGTCAGGTTGCTGGGGTAACGCTGGTTCCTCATCACTGAGGTGGTCAGGTGGCTCCTCATCACTGAGGTGGTCAGGTGTCTTCTCATCACCGAGGTGGTCAGGTGGCTGGGGTAACGCTGGCTCCTCATCACAGAGGTGGGTGGTCAGATGGCTGGGGTAACACTGGCTCCTCATCACTGAGGTGGTCAGGTGGCTGGGGTAACGCTGGCTCCTCATCACTGAGGTGGTCAGGTGGCTGGGGTAACGCTGGCTCCTCATCACTGAGGTGGTCAGATGGCTCCTCATCACCGAGGTGGTCAGGTGGCTGGGGTAACGCTGGGTCCTCATCACCGAGGTGGTCAGGTGGCTGGGGTAACGCTGGCTCCTCATCACTGAGGTGGTCAGGTGGCACCTCATCACTGAGGTGGTCAGGTGGCTTCTCATCACTGAGGTGGTCAGATGGCTGGGGTAACGCTGGTTCCTCATCACTGAGGTGGTCAGGTGGCTGGGGTAACGCTGGGTCCTCATCACTGAGGTGGTTAGGTGGCTGGGGTAACGCTGGCTCCTCATCACTGAGGTGGTCAGGTGGCTCCTCATCACTGAGGTGGTCAGGTGGCTCCTCATCACTGAGGTGGTCAGGTGGCTCCTCATCACTGAGGTGGTCAGGTGGCTGGTCAGCTCTTCTTCATCTCGTTATTGAACCTTTATTTAACTAGGCAAGTCAGTTAAAAACAAATTCTTATTTACAATGACGGCCTAGGAACAGTGGGTCAACTGCCTTGTTCAGGGGCAGAACGGCAGATTTGTACCTTTTCAGCTCGGGGATTCGACCTTGCAACCTTTCGTTTACTAGTCCAACGCTCTCACCACTAGGCTACCTGCCTCCTCTAACCACTAGGCTACCTGCCTCCTCTAACCACTAGGCTACCTGCCTCCTCTAACCACTAGGCTACCTGCCTCCTCTAACCACTAGGCTACCTGCCTCCTCTAACCACTAGGCTACCTGCCTCCTCTAACCACTAGGCTACCTGCCTCCTCTAACCACTAGGCTACCTGCCTCCTCTAACCACTAGGCTACCTGCCTCCTCTAACCACTAGGCTACCTGCCTCCTCTAGCCACTAGGCTACCTGCCTCCTCTAGCCACTAGGCTACCTGCCTCCTCTAACCACTAGGCTACCTGCCTCCTCTAGCCACTAGGCTACCTGCCTCCTCTAACCACTAGGCTACCTGCCTCCTCTAACCACTAGGCTACCTGCCTCCTCTAACCACTAGGCTACCTGCCTCCTCTAACCACTAGGCTACCTGCCTCCTCTAGCCACTAGGCTACCTGCCTCCTCTAACCACTAGGCTACCTGCCTCCTCTAATCACTAGGCTAACTGCCTCCTCCAACCACTAGGCTACCTGCCTCCTCCAACCACTAGGCTACCTGCCTCCTCTAACCACTAGGCTACTTGCCTCCTCTAACCACTAGGCTACCTGCCTCCTCTAACCACTAGGCTACCTGCCTCCTCTAACCACAAGACTACCTGCCTCCTCTAACCACGAGGCTACCTGCCTCCTCTAACCACTAGGCTACCTGCCTCCTCTAACCACTAGGCTACTTGCCTCGTCTAACCACTAGGCTACCTGCCTCCTCTAACCACTAGGCTAACTGCCCATCTTGTTGCCCAGACGGTGGCGTGGGGTATGGGCGCACATTACATTTGCAGCTAGGATCCTCAACCTCGGTGGTCGGACTAGTAGGCTGCTCGGTGAGGCTCTTTTCTTTGCTCTTAGCAGTGCCCAGACATTTTAGGATATCCAAGCTGATCAGAGCTTAGCCAACTAGCTATAATTATTAAACTTAAAGAAGCTAGCTGTAGATGTCTGTGTTACCCCCCTGAAAACAGGGGAGAAATAATCACGAGAGTGATACGGTGTTGTATTCTCAATTCAACGTTTAGTGTAATGAGAAAAGACCGCGATTTTCCCTAGGAATATGGGTGGAGACCAGAGCAATCGATCTCCGGCTCCGGCTAAAGAACATTTAGTAGATCACAGATCAACACTTTAAGGCACCACAAAATAAAGTAATCAATATAACGTTTACACATTCCTTTCACAATTCGTACCCTTTGTACGCTTACACGGATTTGAACTTTAACACAATTATATGAATGTTATCAATCTCTATCAACTAATACTGAATGCATCTTTTTAACCTTAGATGTTTTAAGATCCTCACATACTATGAATTTACTAATACTTTTTAATGTATAACAGGCTAGGAATATTTCCGTTAACCTGTCACATCACCACTGGAGAAAATACTTGAAACCGTTGTTAGTGAACAGCAAAAAATAGTTTTTATATACTAACTCTATGTTATCAATGTACCAATCGGGCTTCAGGAAGAAGTCACATCTGCAAAAGTGAACAACCTTTTTCCCTCTCTGTGAGTCAACTACTAAATATTACATTATTACACCCCTCTGCCTCATCACACCGACATATAGTCTCTGTCCCGGTCTGGGCTACCGGCAGGCCCAACGGTGTTGCATTGGCAAAACCGGGGCGGCAGGGTAGCCTAGTGGTTAGAGCGTTGGACTAGTAACCGGAAGGTTGCAAGTTCAAACCCCCGACCTGAGAAGGTACAAAATTTGTCGTTCTGCCCCTGAACAGGCAGTTATCCCACTGTTCCTAGGCCGTCATTGAAAATAAGAATTTGTTCTTAACTGACTTGCCTAGTTAAATAAAGGTAAAATAAATAGTAGAGACGGCTCTAGCTAATGGTATATCAAAAATATGTACGACTCAAATATCCCAAACATAAAGCAATGGTTAGATGAACAATTGAAACACAATGCACAGCAAGCTTATCCTCAGAGCAAATGTCCTAGACGTAGTTTATGGGGAGACACCGCTGAGACATGGATCTATCAAATCATTTCACCAATGGGTTGACATAAATGACAGGAAGAGGGATGTAGGTAAGTACGTGTAAGTCAGGACATCTGGTAGGGATTGCCATAGATACCGTGTTAGAGCCGATTTGGACATATTTGTGTAAAAGACTGAACATATGGAGCTCCATGTACATTTGTGTAAATATATTAAATATTAATGTAAATTATGAAATATTAGGTACGTACCTTTATGATTTATATTTACCTGATTGCGATATATTAATTTGTTGTTAGTGTAACTCAGTTTTTGTCCCCCCCTCTTGCCTATTCATTGTATTGTGGTAAGTGTGTGAGGATAAAGGCAGGAAGTTGGGCCTTCGGGAGGGGAAGTCCTTGCTAGATGCGGGAGCGGTATAGTTTTTTGACCATACAGACAGGTCATAATAAGTATTTTCCATATCAAGTATTCTATGCTTTAAGTTGATTGGAGAATAATTTATTTGTTAGATATAAGAAGAATAAACATTTTTGTTGCACCATATCCCTGGATGTCATCGAATGTTTGGCCGTTTGGAAACCTTGAGTGTGGACTGTATGCGTACCAAACAACCCCGCTTCAGGCTTGGGCAGTGGCTGTGGTAAAGACGAAAGGAAGCCCCTACATACCTGAGCTGAAACAGAATACGGATTCAAGTGAAAACAGGCCATGTTATGGAGGTGAATCCAATCCAATTCACTCCAATCTATTGGGGAAACGTCAAGGTGATTCATTGTACAAACCTACTGGGCAGAGTAGGCAGAGACCAGAGTGTCCATTACCGACTGCTGTGTCAAAGATATGCAATGGGTCACGTGTTAATGCTTCACCAGTCTTTTCCATAAGGGGTATGCTGTTCCTCCACTATAGGCTACAGGTGGCTTGGCAAGTCTCTGTGACCCCTTCGGTGTGCCATTCATAAATGAGGAGGTCATTTATAAAGTAGAATTGACTTTATCCTATGCAATTGGATGGCACACTGTTCCCCTGAACAGGCAGTTAACCCACTGTTCCCCTGAACAAGGCAGTTAACCCACTGTTCCCCTGACCAAGGCAGTTAACCCACTGTTCCCCTGAACAAGGCAGTTAACCCACTGTTCCCCTGAACAGGCAGTTAACCCACTGTTCCCCTGAACAAGGCAGTTAACCCACTGTTCCCCTGAACAGGCAGTTAACCCACTGTTCCCTTGAACAAGGCAGTTAACCCACTGTTCCCCTGAACAAGGCAGTTAACCCACTGTTCCCCTGAACAAGGCAGTTAACCCACTGTTCCCCTGAACAAGGCAGTTAACCCACTGTTCCCCTGACCAAGGCAGTTAACCCACTGTTCCCCTGAACAAGGCAGTTAACCCACTGTTCCCCTGAACAGGCAGTTAACCCACTGTTCCCCTGAACAGGCAGTTAACCCACTGTTCCCCTGAACAAGGCAGTTAACCCACTGTTCCCCTGAACAGGCAGTTAACCCACTGTTCCCCTGAACAAGGCAGTTAACCCACTGTTCCCCTGAACAAGGCAGTTAACCCACTGTTCCCCTGAACAAGGCAGTTAACCCACTGTTCCCCTGAACAAGGCAGTTAACCCACTGTTCCCCTGAACAGGCAGTTAACCCACTGTTCCCCTGAACAGGCAGTTAACCCAGTGTTCCCCTGAACAAGGCAGTTAACCCACTGTTCCCCTGAACAAGGCAGTTAACCCACTGTTCCCCTGACCAAGGCAGTTAACCCACTGTTCCCCTGAACAAGGCAGTTAACCCACTGTTCCCCTGAACAGGCAGTTAACCCACTGTTCCCCTGAACAAGGCAGTTAACCCACTGTTCCCCTGAACAGGCAGTTAACCCACTGTTCCCCTGAACAGGCAGTTAACCCACTGTTCCCCTGAACAAGGCAGTTAACCCACTGTTCCCCTGAACAGGCAGTTAACCCACTGTTCCCCTGAACAGGCAGTTAACCCACTGTTCCCCTGAACAAGGCAGTTAACCCACTGTTCCCCTGAACAGGCAGTTAACCCACTGTTCCCCTGAACAAGGCAGTTAACCCACTGTTCCCCTGAACAAGGCAGTTAACCCACTGTTCCCCTGAACAAGGCAGTTAACCCACTGTTCCCCTGAACAAGGCAGTTAACCCACTGTTCCCCTGAACAGGCAGTTAACCCACTGTTCCCCTGAACAGGCAGTTAACCCAGTGTTCCCCTGAACAAGGCAGTTAACCCACTGTTCCCCTGAACAAGGCAGTTAACCCACTGTTCCCCTGAACAAGGCAGTTAACCCACTGTTCCCCTGAACAAGGCAGTTAACCCACTGTTCCCCTGAACAGGCAGTTAACCCACTGTTCCCCTGAACAGGCAGTTAACCCAGTGTTCCCCTGAACAAGGCAGTTAACCCACTGTTCCCCTGAACAGGCAGTTAACCCACTGTTCCCCTGAACAAGGCAGTTAACCCAGTGTTCCCCTGAACAAGGCAGTTAACCCAGTGTTCCCCTGAACAAGGCAGTTAACCCACTGTTCCCCTGAACAGGCAGTTAACCCACTGTTCCCCTGAACAAGGCAGTTAACCCAGTGTTCCCCTGAACAAGGCAGTTAACCCACTGTTCCCCTGAACAAGGCAGTTAACCCACTGTTCCCCTGAACAGGCAGTTAACCCACTGTTCCCCTGAACAAGGCAGTTAACCCAGTGTTCCCCTGAACAAGGCAGTTAACCCAGTGTTCCCCTGAATAAGGCAGTTAACCCACTGTTCCCCTGAACAGGCAGTTAACCCACTGTTCCTAGGCCGCCATTAAAAATAAGAATTTGTTCTTAACTGACTTGCCTAGTTAAATAAAGGTAAAATAAAATAAAAAAATATTACATTCCTCCTGGCCAAGCATTACATTTGCAGGCATCTTGGTAGAGGGATTATTTAATAGATGGAGAATCCATGCGGTCGTGTAGCTCTCACAAACCAGGGATCCTGGGGTATAATATAACACACATTTATTAAACTCAGTAGCAAAATACTTCTTCAGAATAAGCTCAGGACATATAAACACTGGGGTCCTTTCATTCCAACAGCGTTCAGACTCTTGATGGCAATAAGAGAGGATACACGTATTGAACTTGTAGTGCGATTATGTAGCTTACTGCACTTTTCATATTCATTTGATATTTTATAGCTTTTAAAAAATATATATTTTGATCATAACGATAAAGACAAAGAGAAAAAAAGACAGAAGGGATCACCCAAACAAAACAAAATCACAGAGCAGCAGATACGATTACATGGTACAGACATGTCTTCAGGGCTGTTAACAGCAGATAGGATTACATAGTACAGACATGGTACAGACATGTCTTCAGGGCTATTAACAGCAGATACGATTACATAGTACAGACATGGTACAGACATGTCTTCAGGGCTATTAACAGCAGATACGATTACATAGTACAGACATGGTACAGACATGTCTTCAGAGCTGTTAACAGCAGATACGATTACATAGTACAGACATGTCTTCAGGGCTGTTAACAGCAGATACGATTACATAGTACAGACATGTCTTCAGGGCTATTAACAGCAGATACGATTACATAGTACAGACATGTCTTCAGAGCTGTTAACAGCAGATACGATTACATAGTACAGACATGGTACAGACATGTCTTCAGAGCTGTTAACAGCAGATACGATTACATAGTACAGACATGTCTTCAGGGCTATTAACAGCAGATACGATTACATAGTACAGACATGGTACAGACATGTCTTCAGAGCTGTTAACAGCAGATACGATTACATAGTACAGACATGTCTTCAGGGCTGTTAACAGCAGATACGAT
Source organism: Oncorhynchus masou masou (assembly GCF_036934945.1). Lineage (NCBI taxonomy): Eukaryota > Metazoa > Chordata > Actinopteri > Salmoniformes > Salmonidae > Oncorhynchus > Oncorhynchus masou. The sequence continues at coordinate 91,026,517 of NC_088224.1, forward strand.
TACATAGTACAGACATGTCTTCAGGGCTATTAACAGCAGATACGATTACATAGTACAGACATGTCTTCAGAGCTGTTAACAGCAGATACGATTACATGGTACAGACATGTCTTCAGGGCTGTTAACAGCAGATACGATTACATGGTACAGACATGTCTTCAGGGCTGTTAACAGCAGATACGATTACATGGTACAGACATGTCTTCAGAGCTGTTAACAGCAGATACGATTACATATATATATACATAAAAACTCTGAATGATATATATATTACGTCGTGACCAAACCATTTCCTCCTTGGTAGTTACAATAACATGTATCTAATCTATTGTCGTTAGATCACTTATCCCAAAAGGGGTAGAGGTGTACAAAGGGGGGAGGTCGTTGAGGCTCCTGCTCATTTTGGGGGTTATTCCATAAGGGCCTGAATGCTGGACAACACCCTGTCAATTCTATGGTGGTTGTCATAGGTAACACACCAACAGAGAGAAGGAATGAGAGAGAATAATAACAGAGAGAAGGAATACGAGATAGCGAGAGAGAGAGAGAGAGAGAGAGAGAGAGAGAGAAAGAGGGAGCGAGAGAGAGAGCGAGAGAGAGCGAGAAAGAGCGAGAAAGAGAGAGAGAGCGCAAGAGAGAAAGAGGGAGCGAGAGAGAGAGCGAGAGAGAGCGAGAGAGAGCGAGAAAGAGAGAGAGAGCACAAGAGAGAAAGAGGGAGCGAGAGAGAGAGCGAGAGAGAGCGAGAAAGAGAGAGAGAGAGCGCAAGAGAGAAAGAGAAAGAGGGAGAGAAAGAGGGAGAGAGAGCGCGAGAGAGAGAGCGAGAGACAGCGAGAGAGAGCGAGAGAGAGAAAGAGGGAGAAAGAGGGAGAGAGAGAGAGCGAGAGCGAGAGAGAAAGAGGGCGAGAGCGAGAGCGCGAGAGAAAGAGGGAGAGAGAGAGAGCGCGAGAGAGAGCGCGAGAGAGAGCAAGAGAGAGCGAGAGAGAAAGAGGGAGCGGGAGAGAGCGTGAGAGAGAGAGCGAAAGCGAGAATAATAACAGAGAAGAAATGAGAGAGCGAGAGAGAGAGAGAAACAGAGCGAGAGAGAGAGAGAGAGAATAATAACAGAGAGAGATGTCAAACATGAACAACCATGAACACACAGGCAGAGACTGAGAGGGTTCAGTGCACGACAGTCGATCTGCTCCCCTCTGGGTTCAGTTGCCTTGGTAGTGACCTTATCATCGGGGACAGCTGCACTGTGCTGGGTCAGAGGTACATGACAGCACAAAGCATCAGTAAGCTAACGAGCACAATGTCCCCAATATCACTATCACAAGTATCAGAGCCACTCTGCACTCTCTACATTCTCTCAATAACACAGAACATGTGACACGCAGGTTAGCAGTTCACAACCCCTGTAACAGTGTACTGTCTCCAAATACACTTGAACCCTGCAGCAGCTGTGACCACTCACAGGACAATCACTCTATCTATCAAGAGCTGAGGAGGCAGACTGTATGAGATCTACAGTAGAGTTGAGCCCCTTTATAGAGCTGAGGAGGCAGACTGTATGAGATCTACAGTAGAGTTGAGCCCCTTTATAGAGC
>NC_088224.1:91035602-91047032 GCF_036934945.1 Oncorhynchus masou masou
TAACAAACCACTGATCAATACCGTCTAATTTAACAAACCACTGATCAATACCGTCTAATTTAACAAACCACTGATCAATACCGTCTAATTTAACAAACCACTGATCAATACCGTCTAATTTAACAAACCACTGATCAATACCGTCTAATTTAACAAACCACTGATCAATACCGTCTAATTTAACAAACCACTGATCAATACCGTCTAATTTAACAAACCACTGATCAATACCGTCTAATTTAACAAACCACTGATCAATACCGTCTAATTTAACAAACCACTGATCAATACCGTCTAATTTAACAAACCACTGATCAATACTGTCTAATTTAACAAACCACTGATCAATACCGTCTAATTTAACAAACCACTGATCAATACCGTCTAATTTAACAAACCACTGATCAATACCGTCTAATTTAACAAACCACTGATCAATACCGTCTAATTTAACAAACCACTGATCAATACCGTCTAATTTAACAAACCACTGATCAATACCGTCTAATTTAACAAACCACTGATCAAGACCGTCTAATTTAACAAACCACTGATCAATACCGTCTAATTTAACAAACCACTGATCAATACCGTCTAATTTAACAAACCACTGATCAAGACCGTCATGTCCCTGTCCATGCTAACTGATAGCCTACTGTAGGACATGACTACTTTTTTTTGTATCTGAGTACGGAAGTTATTCACATTGCCCAGTGGAACCTATTACCTCGACTGTCTTGTATCCCAGAGTACCCCGTCTTGATATCTGATCTTTTTATTAAACTACCACCTTTTCTAATTATTTAGACAAGAAAAATAAAACCTTGAATTAATCATTTGTGCCACTGAAGTCATTAATGGTTAATGATAGAGTCTAATCAAGGAGTTCTCTATATCCAACACTTAATGGTGCCCCTCTTAGATTCATTTGGATCGTATAACCAACTTAATCAAATAAAATCAGATCAATTAATAATTCAATTAATGAATCAGTAAATGATCTTGAATCATTTCCCTCTTATCCAGTCTGTCCCCTATACATTTCAAATTGATGGGGCACTATATCCACATAGGAGTTAAATTAGAAGAGCAACAAATATAGTTTTTTTTACAAGTCCAGCCTCAACATGTGTTAATGAGCCAGAAACAACACTATTGGTCAAAATGTTTTTGCCACTCCAATGATATGGTACGGTATTCTGTGGGGTGGAATGATAGTACAATTTAATAAACAAACATTCTATCCCCTCCCCACAACATTTTCCCACAATGCACCATCATTTACAGTATGCTGCAGTAAAACAGTTCACTGTTGATATTACCCTGGATAAGAGCGTCTGCTAAATGACTTAAATGTAATGTAATGTACCCCAAATTACCGTATAAATGTATTTTCTGTGACAGTGACACACACTCACTCACTCACTCACTCACTCACCTCACTCACCTCACTCACTCACCTCACTCACTCACCTCACTCACTCACCTCACTCACTCACTTCACTCACTCACTTCACTCACTCACTTCACTCTCTCACTTCACTCTCTCACTTCACTCTCTCACTTCACTCACTTCACTCACTCACTTCACTCACTCACTTCACTCACTCACTTCACCTCACTCACTTCACCTCACTCACTTCAACTCACTCACTTCAACTCACTCACTTCAACTCACTCACTTCAACTCACTCACTTCAACTCACTCACTTCAACTCACTCACTTCAACTCACCTCACTCACTTCAACTCACCTCACTCACTTCAACTCACCTCACTCACTTCAACTCACCTCACTCACTTCAACTCACCTCACTCACTTCAACTCACCTCACTCACTTCAACTCACTTCACCTCACTTCACTCACTTACTTCACTCACTTCACTCACTCACTTCACTCACTCACTTCACTCACTCACTTCACTCTCTCACTTCACCTCACTCACTTCACCTCACTCACTTCACCTCACTCACTTCACCTCACTCACTTCAACTCACTCACTTCAACTCACTCACTTCAACTCACTCACTTCAACTCACTCACTTCAACTCACCTCACTTCAACTCACCTCACTCACTTCAACTCACCTCACTCACTTCAACTCACCTCACTCACTTCAACTCACCTCACTCACTTCAACTCACCTCACTCACTTCAACTCACCTCACTCACTTCAACTCACCTCACTCACTTCAACTCACCTCACTCACTTCACTCACTTCAACTCACTCACTTCAACTCACTCACCTCACTCACTTCAACTCACCTCACTCACTTCAACTCACCTCACTCACATCAGTGCTCAGCACCCAGCGTTACATGTAATCCAGATGACATTAGTCTCTGACTCTATTCCATTAGCACCACACTGGGAGGTAGGAAGGTATCTATTGACCTCCATATAATGAATAGGTCTGACATTAACATTTTACACACCCTGACTGTGGTGCTCATCACATGCCACAAAACGACCTATGGAAAGGCCCCCTCTTAAACACGCCACCTTGCTTTCCCCTGCCCCCTCATTGCATGGGCTCAAATCCAACCCTGTGTTGTCATTAAATGGGGGGACTAGAGAGATGTTTTCCGGGAAATAGAACACCAGTGTGGCAGACAGACTTAAATTGTCACCTCATTGATGTCATCTTAACATCTGTCTCAAAACATCCATAGGTCGGAAAGATGGTGCCAATAGAGATGGCTGTTTCGCTTCAAGTCCTTAGGAAACTGTGCAGTACTTGGTTTTTTGAGAAACGTAAACTTACCAGCACTACGACCAGGAATACAACTTTCCTAAAGCGGATCATTTGTCTGCACCTCCCAGGGCATTTGAACTGATTCCAGAGGCCGACCCAAAACAACGCCGTCGGAGGAGAGGGTGCCGGAGGAGAGGGTGCCGGAGGAGGGGGTGCCGGAGGGGAGGGTGCCGGAGGGGAGGGTGCCGGAGGAGATGGTGCCGGAGGGGAGGGTGCCGGAGGGGAGGGTGCCGGAGGAGATGGTGCTGGAGGGGAGGGTGCCGGAGGGGAGGGTGCCGGAGGAGGGGGTGCCGGAGGGGAGGGTGCCGGAGGAGAGGGTGCCGGAGGAGAGGGTGCCGGAGGAGGGGGTGCCGGAGGAGATGGTGCCGGAGGGGAGGGTGCCGGAGGAGGGGGTGCCGGAGGAGAGGGTGCCGGAGGAGAGGGTGCCGGAGGAGGGGGTGCCGGAGGAGAGGGTGCCGGAGGAGAGGGTGCCGGAGGAGAGGGTGCCGGAGGAGAGGGTGCCGGAGGGGAGGGTGCCGGAGGGGAGGGTGCCGGAGGAGAGGGTGCCGGAGGGGAGGGTGCCGGAGGGGAGGGTGCCGGAGGAGAGGGTGCTGGAGGAGAGGGTGCCGGAGGGGAGGGTGCCGGAGGGGAGGGTGCCGGAGGAGAGGGTGCCGGAGGAGAGGGTGCCGGAGCGGTCTACTAGTGAGGCTTCGGATGCGTGCACACCACCCACCGCTTCCCAGTATATTATTATTACTCGCTAATGTCCAGTCCCTAGTTAACAAAGTCAAGGAAATTAGGTCAAAAGTTGCTTTCAAAAGAGATATGAGGGATTGTAACATACTCTGTTTCACGGAAACATGACTAGCTTGGGACATGCTGTCGGAGTCCGTTCAGCCAAAGGGATTTTCAGTGCATCGCGCCGACAGTAAGAAGAAGGGCGGGGGTGTTTGTTTCATGATTAATGACTCATGGTGTAATTATAACAACATACAGGAACTCAAGTCCTTTTGTTCACCTGACCTAGAATTCCTCACAATCAATCAATCAATCAATCGGATACCAAGACGGCAATCAAGGAACTTCACTGGACTTTATGCAAATTGGAAACCATATATCCGGAGGCTGCATTTATTGTAGCTGGGGATTTTAGCAGAATAAATCTGAGAACAAGGCCACCTAAATTCTATCAGCATATCGATTGCAGTACACGAGAGAGTAACACGCTCGACCACTGCCACTCCACGATGCATACAAGGCCCTCCCCCGCCCTCCCTTTGGTGAATCTGACCATGACTCCATCTTGTTGCTCCTCTCCTATAGGCAGAAACTAAAACAGGAAGCCCCCGTGTTTAGGTCTATCCAAAGCTGGTCTGACCAATCAGATTCCACGCTTCAAGAATGAAGCTTCCACCAACAGACTTGATATCATTGGCCACTTTAATAAATGGAACACCAGTCACTTTAATAATGCCACTTTAATAATGTTTACATATCTCGCATTACTCATCTCATATGTATATACTGAATACTGCATCCTTCACTATCTATTCTTTACTATCTATTGCATCTTAGCCGCTATGTCGCTGCTCATCCATATATTTTATGCTCATATATTCTCATCCCATTCCTGTACTAGATTGTGTATATCAGGTTTTGTTGTGATATTTGTTAAATATTATGTTTTGTTGTGGAATTGTTAGATATTACCTGTTAGATACTGAAGCACTGTCAGATCTAGAAGCATAAGCATTTCATTACACTCGCAATAACATCTGCTAACCATGTGTATGTGACCAATAACATCTGCTAACCATGTGTATGTGATCAATAACATCTGCTAACCATCTGCTAACCATGTGTATGTGACCAATAACATCTACTAACCATGTGTATGTGACCAATAACATCTGCTAACCATGTGTATGTGATCAATAACATCTGCTAACCATCTGCTAACCATGTGTATGTGACCAATAACATCTACTAACCATGTGTATGTGACCAATAACATCTGCTAACCATGTGTATGTGACCAATAACATCTGCTAACCATGTGTATGTGATCAATAACATCTGCTAACCATGTGTATGTGACCAATAACATCTGCTAACCATGTGTATGTGACCAATAACATCTGCTAACCATGTGTATGTGACCAATAACATCTGCTAACCATGTGTATGTGACCAATAACATCTGCTAACCATGTGTATGTGACCAATAACATCTGCTAACCATGTGTATGTGATCAATAACATCTGCTAACCATGTGTATGTGACCAATAACATCTGCTAACCATGTGTATGTGACCAACAACATCTGCTAACCATGCGTATGTGACCAATAACATCTGCTAACCATGTGACCAATAACATCTGTTAACCATGTGTATGTGACCAATAACATCTGCTAACCATGTGTATGTGACCAATAACATCTGCTAACCATGTGTATGTGACCAATAACATCTACTAACCATGTGTATGATCAATAGCATCTGCTAACCATGTGTATGACCAATAACATCTGCTAACCATGTGTATGTGACCAATAACATCTGCTAACCATGTGTATGTGACCAATAACATCTGCTAACCATGTGTATGTGACCAATAACATCTGCTAACCATGTGTATGTGACCAATAACATCTACTAACCATGTGTATGTGATCAATAACATCTGCTAACCATGTGTATGTGACCAATAACATCTGCTAACCATGTGTATGTGATCAATAACATCTGCTAACCATGTGACCAATAACATCTGCTAACCATGTGTATGTGACCAATAACATCTGCTAACTATGTGTATGTGATCAATAACATCTGCTAACCATGTGACCAATAACATCTGCTAACCATGTGTATGTGACCAATAACATCTGCTAACCATGTGTTTGTGACCAATAAAATGTAATATAATTGTATTTTATTTCCTGTGACAAATCCTCCTCCTCTTCCTTGTCCTCATCTAGCTAACGGGGGCCCGTTGTCCCTGCTTGTTCTCCTTAGGCCCGACTCCATCATGAGATCCGCTAACTCATTAGAAGTCATTTAAGTCTGGTTCTGGAATTAAATATTAACTTAGGGATGAATGATTCATTTGTAAAAAATTATTCTTCATCAATGGGGTGTGTCGTTAATATAGTGTGGTGACATCACACCTCTGTCCCCCACGGAGGTTTGGGTAACAGTAATATAGTGTAGTGACATCACACCTCTGTCCCCCACGGAGGTTTGGGTAACAGTAAAATTAGTGTAACAGTATAGGTATAGGGTATAGGTATAGGGTATAGGGTATAGGTATAGGGTATAGGTATAGGGTAGCTGTAAGGTAACAGTATAGGGTATAGGGTAGCTGTAAGGTAACAGTATAGGGTATAGGTATAGGGTATAGGGTAGCTTTAAGGTAACAGTATAGTGTATAGGTATAGGGTATAGGGTAGCTGTAAGGTAACAGTATAGGGCAGCTGTAAGGTAACAGTATAGGGTATAGGTATAGGGTAGCTGTAAGGTAACAGTATAGGGTATAGGTATAGGGTAGCTGTAAGGTAACAGTATAGGGTATAGGTATAGGGTATAGGGTAGCTGTAAGGTAACAGTATAGGGTATAGGTATAGGGTAGCTGTAAGGTAACAGTATAGGGTATAGGTATAGGGTATAGGGTAGCTGTAAGGTAACAGTATAGGGTATAGGGTAGCTGTAAGGTAACCGTATAGGGTATAGGTATAGGTAATAGGTATAGGGTAGCTGTAAGGTAACAGTAAAGTGACTCACTCTCGTCGGGGTTGGGTGCAGCCAGGATGGCACTGTGTTTCCTCTTCACCTCCTCCACCTTCTCAGCCAGGGACTCAATGAAGACACGGATCTCCTCCACCTACAGAGGGAGAGAAGGAGAGAGAGGGAGAGAGAGAGAGAGAGAGCAGAGAGAGAGCAGAGAGAGAGACAGAGAGAGAGAGCAGAGAGAGACAGAGAGAGACAGAGACAGAGAGAGACAGAGAGAGACAGAGAGAGAGCAGAGAGAGAGACAGAGAGAGAGACAGAGAGAGAGACAGAGAGAGAGTAGAGAGAGACAGAGGGAGAGAGCAGAGAGAGACAGAGAGAGAGACAGAGAGAGAGACAGAGGGAGAGAGCAGAGAGAGAGCAGAGAGAGAGCAGAGAGAGACAGAGAGAGAGACAGAGAGAGAGCAGAGAGAGACAGAGAGAGAGTAGAGAGAGACAGAGAGAGAGAGCAGAGAGAGAGAGAGAGAGAGAGAGAGAGAGAGAGAGAGAGAGAGAGAGAACGGAAAAGGTGAGAGGAGGAGAGCACAGATTCAGGAACGAAGCAAGGTGATGATGTTGTGTGTGGCTGTTATGGAAGTGAACTGTGTGTGTGGGTTTCTACTGTGTTATTGACTGTACATTTGTTTATTCAATGTGTAACTCTGTGTTGTTGTATGTGTCGAACTGCTATGCCTTATCTTGGCCAGGTCACAGTTGTAAATGACAACTTGATCTCACCTGGCCTACCTGTTTAAATAAAAATAAAATATATAATATTGCGGATAGATTGTTGCTTCCATCAATGTAATTTTCTGCATCATTTCCAAACCCCCATATATATTTTTGTGGGGTAAACACACACACACACACACACACACACACACACACACACACACGTTCAAAAGTTTGGAGTTACTCAAAAATTATAAAAGCAAAAATTTTGTCCATTTAAAAAAACATAAATACAGAAATACAGTGTAGACATAAATACAGTGTAGACATTGTTAATATTGTAAATGACTATTGTAGCTGGAAATTACAGATTTTTAATGGAATATCTACAGTTGAAGTTGAAAGTTTATATACATTTAGGTTGGAGTCATTAAAACTCCTTTTTCAACCACTTCACAAAGTTCTTGTAAACAAACTATAGCATTGGCAAGTTGGTCAGGACATCTACTTTGTGCATGAGTAATTTTTCCAACAATTGTTTACAGAGAGATTATTTCACTTATAATTCACTGTATCACAATTCCAGTGGGTCAGAAGTTTAAAAACACTAAGTTGACTGTGCCATTGAACAACTTGGAAAATTCCAGAAAATGATGTCAGGGCTTTAGAAGGTTCTGATAGGCTAATTGACATCATTTGAGTCAATTGGAGGTGTACCTGTGGGTCTATTTCAAGGCCTTCCTTCAAACTCAGTGCCTCTTTGCTTGACATCATGGGAAAATCAGAAGTAATCAGAAAAAAAGACCCCAGAAAAAAAATTGTAGACCTCCACAAGTCTGGTTCATCCTTGGGAGCCATTTCCAAATGCCTTAATGCCTTAAGGTACCACGTTCAAACAATAGTCCGCAAGTATAAACACCATTGGACTACGCAGCCGTCATACCGCTCAGGAAGTAGACGCGTTTTGTCTCCTAGAGATGAACGTACTTTGCTCAGTTGTGCACCGAGGCCTCCCACTCCTCTTTCCATTCTGGTTAGAGCCAGTTTGCTCTGTTCTGTGAAGGGAGTAGTACACAGCTTTCTACGAGATCTTCAGTATCTTGGCAATTTCTCGCATGGAATAGCCTTCATTTCTCAGAACAAGAATAGACTGACGAGTTTCAGAAGAAATTGGTCACATTTTATCGAAAAATACATTTAAAAAAAATAATAAATCTATTAGTATATTTGAGTTTATCCACAATGTTTGCTGTATTATTGGTTCTGTCTTCTCAGGTGGATTAAACTGAATTTCAACCACCATTCGAAGGCTTGTTTAAAAAACATAACGATATTTTGGAGATGATTTCATTTTCAAATCACCGAAAGTGAGCAGTTGTAATCTGTATAAAAGGAAAAGGCCATTCTTGAACACGGGGTGAGACATTCGTACCAATTTACTAGAGAACCATTTTGGATTTAAGTATATCTTTTGTATGACTGATGCCTTTAGTGAGAGGTCTAATGCTTTAATATTTAATCATTTCTGCCCTCCCGAATTCATATTCATTATATAAATAGGCCCTATTAATTGTGTCTGGCTTGCCATTCCATACCAAATTTTATATTTTTTTGTTTATATAATATAAAAAGCAGGTCACGAGGTGTCGGCAAAACCATAAGCAGGTAAACTATACGAGTAAAGGGGTAATCAGGATGATTTTTCACAAATAGTTTCAATAAAAAAACATTGGTAGCATTTCTATGTTGAAGATGGGAAAAGAATTTGGGTCATTTTTCCCCATATTCCATCCAGTTCACCTTATTTTTATAATATATTACACTGGATCTTTCTTGAAGAAGTTCCTCCATTTAATTTGTTTTTCCTCTAACTTATTCTGTGCCTCTATGGTAGTTTTTATTGCCACCTGTCTGTTCTGTTAGTCCTTCAATTTCCTTTTTTTAAGATGGACTCTTTTGACCGAAATCGCTGTTGTTTTATAAATGAATACTGAGTTGAAGTTTCCCACACGATAAGGGGATGTGCTCTACCTATGTTATGTCGGAAAAATAAAGTTATAAATTCTTCTGTTCTAGTTTTAAAAAAAGTTATCATCCAGTTGGCTTTGATTAAATTTCCAATATCCTCGCCCACGTGGAAATTCTGTTAGAGTAATATATATATATATATATATATATATGCCAATTATGTGATGTCCCGACCGCATTCTGTCGCCTAGCAACACATTTTAAACTTTTGGTGCCAGAGAGAGAATGACATGAGAAGGAAATCAAGACGACGAGCTTGATTAAGCCTCCGCCATGTATAGCTCACTAGGTCAGGGTATTAAACCTCCTCCATGTATATCTCACTAGGTCAGGGTATTAAACCTCGTCCATGTATATCTCACTAGGTCAGGGTATTAAACCTCCTCCATGTATATCTCACTAGGTCAGGGTATTAAACCTCCATGTATATCTCACTAGGTCAGGATATTAAACCTCCTCCATGTATATCTCACTAGGTCAGGGTATTAAACCTCCATGTATATCTCACTAGGTCAGGGTATTAAACCTCCTCCATGTATATCTCACTAGGTCAGGGTATTAAACCTCCATGTATATCTCACTAGGTCAGGGTATTAAACCTCCTCCATGTATATCTCACTAGGTCAGGGTATTAAACCTCCTCCATGTATATCTCACTAGGTCAGGGTATTAAACCTCCCCCATGTATATCTCACTAGGTCAGGGTATTAAACCTCCTCCATGTATATCTCACTAGGTCAGGATATTAAACCTCCTCCATGTATATCTCACTAGGTCAGGATATTAAACCTCCTCCATGTATATCTCACTAGGTCAGGGTATTAAACCTCCGCCATGTATGTCTCACTAGGTCAGGGTATTAAACCTCCTCCATGTATATCTCACTAGGTCAGGATATTAAACCTCCATGTATATCTCACTAGGTCAGGGTATTAAGCCTCCTCCATGTATATCTCACTAGGTCAGGGTATTAAACCTTCATGTATATCTCACTAGGTCAGGGTATTAAACCTCCTCCATGTATATCTCACTAGGTCAGGATATTAAACCTCCATGTATATCTCACTAGGTCAGGGTATTAAGCCTCCTCCATGTATATCTCACTAGGTCAGGGTATTAAACCTCCATGTATATCTCACTAGGTCAGGATATTAAACCTCCTCCATGTATATCTCACTAGGTCAGGATATTAAACCTCCTCCATGTATATCTCACTAGGTCAGGATATTAAACCTCCTCCATGTATATCTCACTAGGTCAGGGTATTAAACCTCCATGTATATCTCACTAGGTCAGGGTATTAAACCTCCTCCATGTATATCTCACTAGGTCAGGATATTAAACCTCCTCCATGTATATCTCACTAGGTCAGGGTATTAAACCTCCGCCATGTATGTCTCACTAGGTCAGGGTATTAAACCTCCTCCATGTATATCTCACTAGGTCAGGATATTAAACCTCCTCCATGTATATCTCACTAGGTCAGGGTATTAAACCTCCTCCATGTATATCTCACTAGGTCAGGATATTAAACCTCCTCCATGTATTTCTCACTAGGTCAGGATATTAAACCTCCATGTATATCTCACTAGGTCAGGGTATTAAACCTCCTCCATGTATATCTCACTAGGTCAGGGTATTAAACCTCCACCATGTATATCTCACTAGGTCGGGATATTAAACCCCCTCCATGTATATCTCACTAGGTCAGGGTATTAAACCTCCATGTATATCTCACTAGGTCAGGGTATTAAACCTATGTATATCTCACCTATTAAACCTCCATGTATATCTCACTAGGTCAGGGTATTAAACCTCCTCCATGTATATCTCACTAGGTCAGGGTATTAAACCTCCGCCATGTATATCTCACTAGGTCAGGGTATTAAACCTCCACCATGTATATCTCACTAGGTCAGGATATTAAACCTCCTCCATGTATATCTCACTAGGTCAGGATATTAAACCTCCTCCATGTATATCTCACTAGGTCAGGGTATTAAACCTCCTCCATGTATGTCTCACTAGGTCAGGGTATTAAACCTCCTCCATGTATGTCTCACTAGGTCAGGATATTAAACCTCCTCCATGTATATCTCACTAGGTCAGGATATTAAACCTCCTCCATGTATATCTCACTAGGTCAGGGTATTAAACCTCCATGTATGTCTCACTAGGTCAGGGTATTAAACCTTAAACCACTCCATGTATGTCTCACTAGGT
>NC_088224.1:91047532-91070032 GCF_036934945.1 Oncorhynchus masou masou
CTACCTACTACATGTATCCAGAGACAGCTAGAGATCAGTGAGTACAGTACTCTACCTACTACATGTATCCAGAAACAGCTAGAGATCAGTGAGTACAGTACTCTACCTACTACATGTATCCAGAGAACAGCTGGAGATCAGTGAGTACAGTACTCTACCTACTACATGTATCCAGAGACAGCTGGAGATCAGTGAGTACTCTACTCTACCTACTACATGTATCCAGAGACAGCCGGAGATCAGTGAGTACAGTACTCTACCTACTCCACGTATCCAGAGACAGCTGGAAATCAGTGAGTACAGTACTCTACCTACTACATGTATCCAGAAACAGCTAGAGATCAGTGAGTACAGTACTCTACCTACTACATGTATCCAGAGAAAGCTGGAGATCAGTGAGTACAGTACTCTACCTACTCCACGTATCCAGAGACAGCTGGAGATCAGTGAGTACAGTACTCTACCTACTCCACGTATCCAGAGACAGCTGGAGATCAGTGAGTACAGTACTCTACCTACTCCACGTATCCAGAGACAGCTGGAGATCAGTGAGTACTCTACTCTACCTACTACATGTATCCAGAGACAGCTGGAGATCAGTGAGTACTCTACTCTACCTACTACATGTATCCAGAGACAGCTGGAGATCAGTGAGTACAGTATTCTACCTACTCCACGTATCCAGAGACAGCTGGAGATCAGTGAGTACAGTACTCTACCTACTCCACGTATCCAGAGACAGCTGGAGATCAGTGAGTACAGTACTCTACTCTACCTACTCCACATATCCAGAGACAGCTGGAGATCAGTGAGTACAGTACTCTACTCTACCTACTACATGTATCCAGAGACAGCTGGAGATCAGTGAGTACAGTACTCTACTCTACCTACTGCACGGATTCAGTTCAACATCACTGTATTGTCCACTAAAAGATGCACCTCGGCTGGAGATCAGTGAGTAGAGACACAAACACACACACTTACACTCTCACACACACACACACACGCAGACACACACACGCAGACACACACACACACATGCTCACACACACACTCTCACACACACACACTTACACTCACACACACACTCTCTCACACACACACACACTCACACTCACACACACACATACATGCACACACTCTCACAGACACACTCACACAGTCTATGTGAATTCCGTACCATGTAAGCAGCAAGTCAATCAGCTGAGCCTTGGCTGCTGCAGTCCCATCTTCCCATCACCACCTGAGGTCCAACAGTTACATGGTGCTTTAGGGAATCTTCCTGTGTGTAATGGGACGACTACTATCTATTTCACAGCAGGTGTGTGTGTGTGTGTGTGTGTGTGTGTGTGTGTGTGTGCGTGTGTGTGTGTGTGTGTGTGTTCCTGATCAGAGTGGTTGTGGGTGTGTGTGCGTAGCGTGCGTGCGTGCGTGCGTGTGTGTGTGTGTGTGTGCGTGTGTGTGTGTTCCTGTTCAGAGTGGTTGTGGATGTGTGTGTGTGCGTGTGTGTGTTCCTGATCAGAGTGGTTGTGGGTGTGTGCGTGCGTGCGTGCGTGCGTGTGTGTGCGTGTGTGCGTGTGTGTGTGTGTGTGTGTGTGTGTGTGTGTGTGTGTGTGTTCCTGATCAGAATGGTTGTAAGTGTGCCAGCATGTTTCTGTCCTGATCAGCCTGCTTCCTTCTGTTCTCTGATCAGGCCAGAGCTGTGTTTGAATACCCACACTAACACATTGTATACTACATACTTAATGAGTACATACTATTAATTCATTTTAGTATACTGTAAACTAACAATTTCGTTTCAGTTTTGCGTACTAGCTCTTCGCCTGTCTACCGGAAGTTGATGCTGTTGCTATGCAACCTCTTGCTAGCTAGTTAGCATAACAAATGACTAGTTAGATATTTTACAACTTTTGGGTGTGTTCTTAAATTCGATCTGGAGTGCCAGAGTTCGCTTTTAAATTCAAACCGCTGTCAGATTGTCCGTTTGTAAATTCAGAGCGTTTCGCTCTCGGAGCGCGCACTGGACGCTCTGGCCTGAGGAGTTGGTTTGATTTGACCGCTCTGACCTTACAACTGCAGTCAAGCACCCAAGCTATTGTTGGCTAGCTTGCTAGCTACTTCCAGGCACAAATTAGACCACTCTGGCCATTTTATTCAGCCTAGCAGAGCTAGTTAGGCTGTTTTCATTTTATCCTGAGTGTCGGTGACTGGATCTGTGCTGCTGGTAACAATATAATTACACTTTTTTTGCTAATTCTTACTGACACCGGCAATATTCAACGTGTGTTCGCGCTTGTAAATTCATTATTCTGCGCTCTGGGACACTCAGACGAGAGTGCTCTGAAATCGGAGTAGATAGCCAGAGAGAATTTACGAAAGCACCCGAATGTCCAATGAGAAAGCACAACGACTATACTGTAGTACTATACCATTTTACGCTAAGAATGACGGGATTAATCAAGTCAATACACGTTGGGTAGTTAGTTAGTTAGAAGATAGTTATTATACTGGCAAGTTTGATGTATAAGTAGCCAACTAACGTTAGATAGCTAAGTTAGCTAACAACATACATACGGTACATACTGCTACTAATGATATGCTATGTGGTTCGGAAGGACAGCATAGCTAACAAATTGTTAGCCAACATAACGTGTAAAGGTAACTTATTTGAAAAGTCATTACTTTATTACATTGCTCAAAATTTTCTTAACATTTTTCATCGTTTTAAAGAAACAAATTTGAATCGTTGTACTTCAGCTGCATGTTTTCTGCTGTTTTCTTCAAATCTGAAAACGATGTGAAGCCACGCCCATTTCCTGAAGAATTGCTTTATGGGCCCTAAAGTACGCAAATAGTGTCCTCTGCGTGTACACTTCATATGTTGCCGAATTTAGTACGACATCCTGGAACTTTTGGCATACCATAACTATATTCATACTAGGACCAATAAGCAAACTATATACTCAATCCACATCACAAATAGTACGGTTAGTAGGAGTATTCGAACACAGCTCGTGTCTGTTCTGTCTGATTTGTCAGGTATTATGTTTCTGTAACAGGCACACTAAGGGGTCATACGCTCCATAGCACCAGCTTCCCCTGGTTGGCATGGGGAAGGGGGCGGCAGTGTAGCCTAGTGGTTAGAGCGTTGGACCGAAAGGTTGCAAGTTCGAATCCCCGAGCTGACAAGGTACAGAACGACAAATCTGTCGTAATAATAAAAATAAATAAAAAAATGGCCCCTGTCAGCCTGGGGTTATACGCTCCATAGTACCAGCTTCCCCAGGTTGGCATGGCAATAGACACACATACACACACACACACGCATGCAGACGTACCTGCCACCTATAACAGAGTCACCTCCAACCTACTTGTCAGCTGCTGTAGTCACAGGTGGTTCTGCCTGATATCAAGAAACAGCAGGTATAGAGAGAGGTAGGGACAGAGGGATATATAGAGAGAGATAGGAGTAATGGGGAGAAACAGAGAGAGTGATAGAGACAGGATGAGATAGGCGTTGAGACAAAACATGATGGAGAGTTCTCTCTTGTTGGCCCTCTCCAGACCTATTGAGGTCTGCTCTATTATGACATATTGAGGTCTGCTCTATCATGGGCATTAATATGGAGTTGGTCCTCCCTCTGCTGCTATAACATCCTCCATTCTTCTGGGAAGGCTTTCCACTAGATGTCGGAACATTGCTGCAGGGACTTGCTTCCATTTAGCCACAAGAGCATTAGTGAGGCACTGATGTTGGGATATTAGGCCTGGCTCACAGTTGGCGTTCTAATTCATCCCAAAGGTTTTTGATGGGGTTGAAGTCAGGGCTCTGTGCAGGCCAGTCAAGTTCTTCCACACTGATCTCAACAAACCATTTCTGTATGGACCTCGCTTTGTGCACAGGGACATTGTCATGTTGAAACAGGAAAGACCCTTCCCCAAACTGTTTCTACAAAACATGGAAGCACAGAATCATCTAGAAGGTTGTTCTATGCGGTAGCGTTAAGATTCCCCTTCAGTGGAACTAAGGGGCCCAAACCATTATTCCGCCTCCGCCAAACTTTACAGTGGTCACAATGCATACGGGCAGGTAGCGTTCTGCTTGTATCCGTCAAACTGCCAGATGGAGAAGCATGATTCATCACTCCAGAGAACGTGTTTCCACTGCTCCAGAGTCCAATGGCGCTGAGCTTGACACCACTCCAGCCGACGCTTGGCATTGCGCATGGTGATCAAAGGCTTGTGTCGGCTGCTCGGCCATGGAAACCCAGTTCATGAAGCTCCCAACGAACAGTTCTTGTGCTGACGTTGCTTCCAGGGGCAGTTTGGAACTCGGTAGTGAGTGTTGTAACCGAGGACAGAGGCTGTTTGGAACTCGGTAGTGAGTGTTGTAACCGAGGACAGAGGCAGTTTGGAACTCGGTAGTGAGTGTTGTAACCGAGGACAGAGGCAGTTTGGAACTCCGGTAGTGAGTGTTGTAACCGAGGACAGAGGCGGTTTGGAACTCGGTAGTGAGTGTTGTAACCGAGGACAGAGGCAGTTTGGAACTCGGTAGTGAGTGTTGTAACCGAGGACAGAGGCGGTTTGGAACTCAGTAGTGAGTGTTGTAACCGAGGACAGAGGCAGTTTGGAACTCGGTAGTGAGTGTTGTAACCGAGGACAGAGGCAGTTTGGAACTCGGTAGTGAGTGTTGTAACCGAGGACAGAGGCAGTTTGGAACTCGGTAGTGAGTGTTGCAACCGAGGACAGAGGCAGTTTGGAACTCGGTAGTGAGTGTTGTAACCGAGGACAGAGGCAGTTTGGAACTAGGTAGTGAGTGTTGCAACCGAGGACAGGGCAGTTTGGAACTCGGTAGTGAGTGTTGTAACCGAGGACAGAGGCAGTTTGGAACTCGGTAGTGAGTGTTGTAACCGAGGACAGAGGTCAGTTTGGAACTCGGTAGTGAGTGTTGTAACCGAGGACAGAGGCAGTTTGGAACTCGGTAGTGAGTGTTGCAACCGAGGACAGAGGCAGTTTGGAACTCGCTAGTGAGTGTTGTAACCGAGGACAGAGGCAGTTTGGAACTCGGTAGTGAGTGTTGCAACCGAGGACAGGGGCAGTTTGGAACTCGGTAGTGAGTGTTGTAACCGAGGACAGAGGCAGTTTGGAACTCGGTAGTGAGTGTTGTAACCGAGGACAGAGGCAGTTTGGAACTCGGTAGTGAGTGTTGTAACCGAGGACAGAGGCAGTTTGGAACTCGGTAGTGAGTGTTGAACCGAGGACAGAGGCAGTTTGGAACTCGGTAGTGAGTGTTGTAACCGAGGACAGAGGCAGTTTGGAACTCGGTAGTGAGTGTTGTAACCCCGAGGACAGAGGCAGTTTGGAACTCGGTAGTGAGTATTGTAACCGAGGACAGAGGCAGTTTGGAACTTGGTAGTGAGTGTTGCAACCGAGGACAGAGGCAGTTTGGAACTTCGGTAGTGAGTGTTGTAACCGAGGACAGAGGCAGTTTGGAACTCGGTAGTGAGTGTTGTAACTCGAGGACAGAGGCAGTTTTGGAACTCGGTAGTGAGTGTTGTAACCGAGGACAGAGGCAGTTTGGAACTCGGTAGTGAGTGTTGCAACCGAGGACAGAGGCAGTTTGGAACTCGGTAGTGAGTGTTGTAACCGAGGACAGAGGCAGTTTGGAACTCGGTAGTGAGTGTTGTAACCGAGGACAGAGGCAGTTTGGAACTCGGTGAGTGAGTGTTGTAACCGAGGACAGAGGCAGTTTGGAACTCGGTAGTGAGTGTTGCAACCGAGGACAGAGGCAGTTTGGAACTCGGTAGTGAGTGTTGCAACCGAGGACAGAGGCAGTTTGGAACTTCGGTAGTGAGTGTTGTAACCGAGGACAGAGGCAGTTTGGAATTCGGTAGTGAGTGTTGTAACCGAGGACAGAGGCAGTTTGGAACTCGGTAGTGAGTGTTGTAACCGAGGACAGGGCAGAGACTAACCCAGAAAGACTCACAACTCTTAGAGACTGACCCAGAAAGACTCACAACTCTTAGAGACTGACCCAGAAAGACTCACAGCTCTTAGAGTCTAACCCAGAAAGACTCCCAGCTCTTAGAAACCTACCCAGAAAGACTCACAGCTCTTAGAGACTAACCCAGAAAGACTCACAGCTCTTAGGGACTAACCCAGAAAGACTCACAGCTCTTAGAGACTAACCCAGAAAGACTCACAGCTGTAAACACTGCCAAAGGTGATTGTAACTTGTATTGACTCAGGGTTGTGAATAGTTATGTAAATTAAACATTTCTGTATTTCATTTTCAATTCATTTAAAAAAAAGTTTTCACTGTCATTGGTATTCTGTGTCGATGGATGAGAAATAAGTGGTTAGAGCGTTGGGCCAGTAACCAGCAGGTAGCCTCGTGGTTAGAGCGTTGGGCCAGTAACCAGCAGGTAGCCTCGTGGTTAGAGCGTTGGGCCAGTAACCAGCAGGTAGCCTAGTGGTTAGAGCGTTGGACCAGTAAGCAGCAGGTAGCCTCGTGGTTAGAGCGTTGGACCAGTAACCAGTCAGGTAGCCTAGTGGTTAGAGCTGTTGGGCCAGTAACCAGCAGGTAGCCTAGTGGTTAGAGCGTTGGGCCAGTAACCAGCAGGTGGCCTAGTGGTTAGAGCGTTGGGCCAGTAACCAGCAGGTGGCCTAGTGGTTAGAGCGTTGGGCCAGTAACCAGCAGGTGGCCTAGTGGTTAGAGCGTTGGACCAGTAACCAGCAGGTGGCCTAGTGGTTAGAGCGTTGGGCCAGTAACCAGCAGGTAGCCTCGTGGTTAGAGTGTTGGACCAGTAACCAGCAGGTAGCCTCGTGGTTAGAGCGTTGGACCAGTAACCAGCAGGTAGCCTAGTGGTTAGAGCGTTGGGCCAGTAACCAGCAGGTAGCCTAGTGGTTAGAGCGTTGGGCCAGTAACCAGCAGGTAGCCTAGTGGTTAAAGCGTTGGGCCAGTAACCAGCAGGTAGCCTAGTGGTAAGAGCGTTGGGCCAGTAGCCAGCAGGTAGCCTAGTGGTTAGAGCGTTGGGTCAGTAACCAGCAGGTAGTCTAGTGGTTAGAGTGTTGGACCAGTAACCAGCAGGTAGCCTAGTGGTTAGAGCGTTGGACTAGTAACCAGCAGGTAGCCTAGTGGTTAGAGTGTTGGACCAGTAACCAGCAGGTAGCCTAGTGGTTAGAGTGTTGGACCAGTAACCAGCAGGTAGCCTAGTGGTTAGAGTGTTGGACCAGTAACCAGCAGGTAGCCTAGTGGTTAGAGCGTTGGACCAGTAACCAGCAGGTAGCCTAGTGGTTAGAGTGTTGGGCCAGTAACCAGCAGGTAGCCTAGTGGTTAGAGCATTGGACCAGTAACCAGCAGGTAGCCTAGTGGATAGAGCGTTGGGCCAGTAACCAGCAGGTAGCATAGTGGTTAGAGTGTTGGGCCAGTAACCAGCAGGTAGCCTAGTGGTTAGAGCGTTGGGCCAGTAACCAGCAGGTAGCCTAGTGGTTAGAGCGTTGGACCAGTAACCAGCAGGTAGCCTAGTGGTTAGAGCGTTGGACCAGTAACCAGCAGGTAGCCTAGTGGTTAGAGCTGTTGGACCAGTAACCAGCAGGTAGCCTAGTGGTTAGAGTGTTGGACCAGTAACCAGCAGGTAGCCTAGTGGTTAGAGCGTTGGGCCAGTAACCAGCAGGTAGCCTAGTGGTTAGAGCGTTGGACCAGTAACCAGCAGGTAGCCTAGTGGTTAGAGTGTTGGACCAGTAACCAGCAGGTAGCCTAGTGGTTAGAGCGTTGGACCAGTAACCAGCAGGTAGCCTAGTGGTTAGAGCGTTGGGCCAGTAACCAGCAGGTAGCCTAGTGGTTAGAGTGTTGGACCAGTAACCAGCAGGTAGCCTAGTGGTTAGAGCGTTGGACCAGTAACCAGCAGGTAGCCTAGTGGTTAGAGCGTTGGACCAGTAACCAGCAGGTAGCCTAGTGGTTAGAGCGTTGGACTAGTAACCAGCAGGTAGCCTAGTGGTTAGAGCGTTGGGCCAGTAACCAGCAGGTAGCCTAGTGGTTAGAGCGTTGGGCCAGTAACCAGCAGGTAGCCTAGTGGTTAGAGCGTTGGGCCAGTAACCAGCAGGTAGCCTAGTGGTTAGAGCGTTGGGCCAGTAACCAGCAGGTAGCCTAGTGGTTAGAGCGTTGGACCAGTAACCAGCAGGTAGCCTAGTGGTTAGAGCGTTGGACCAGTAACCAGCAGGTAGCCTCAGTGGTTAGAGTGTTGGACCAGTAACCAGCAGGTAGCCTAGTGGTTAGAGCGTTGGACCAGTAACCAGCAGGTAGCCTAGTGGTTAGAGCGTTGGGCCAGTAACCAGCAGGTAGCCTAGTGGTTAGAGCGTTGGGCCAGTAACCAGCAGGTAGCCTAGTGGTTAGAGCGTTGGGCCAGTAACCAGCAGGTAGCCTAGTGGTTAGAGCGTTGGGCCAGTAACCAGCAGGTAGCCTAGTGGTTAGAGCGTTGGACCAGTAACCAGCAGGTAGCCTAGTGGTTAGAGCGTTGGACCAGTAACCAGCAGGTAGCCTAGTGGTTAGAGCGTTGGGCCAGTAACCAGCAGGTAGCCTAGTGGTTAGAGTGTTGGACCAGTAACCAGCAGGTAGCCTAGTGGTTAGAGCTGTTGGACCAGTAACCAGCAGGTAGCCTAGTGGTTAGAGTGTTGGACCAGTAACCAGCAGGTAGCCTAGTGGTTAGAGTGTTGGACCAGTAACCAGCAGGTAGCCTAGTGGTTAGAGTGTTGGACCAGTAACCAGCAGGTAGCCTAGTGGTTAGAGCGTTGGACCAGTAACCAGCAGGTAGCCTAGTGGTTAGAGCGTTGGACCAGTAACCAGCAGGTAGCCTAGTGGTTAGAGCGTTGGGCCAGTAACCAGCAGGTAGCCTAGTGGTTAGAGCGTTGGACCTAGTAACCAGCAGGTAGCCTAGTGGTTAGAGCGTTGGGCCAGTAACCAGCAGGTAGCCTAGTGGTTAGAGCGTTGGACCAGTAACCAGCAGGTAGCCTCCAGTGGTTAGAGCTGTTGACCAGTAACCAGTAGACTAGTGGTTAGAGCGTTGGACTCAGTAACCAGCAGGTAGCCTAGTGGTTAGAGCGTTGGACTAGTAACCAGCAGGTAGCCTAGTGGTTAGAGCGTTGGACTAGTAACCAGCAGGTAGCCTAGTGGTTAGAGCGTTGGACTAGTAACCAGCAGGTAGCCTAGTGTTGAGTGTTGGACCAGTAACCAGCAGGTAGCCTAGTGGTTAGAGCGTTGGACCAGTAACCAGCAGGTAGCCTAGTGGTTAGAGTGTTGGACCAGTAACCAGCAGGTAGCCTAGTGGTTAGAGCGTTGGACCAGTAACCAGCAGGTAACCTAGTGGTTAGATGTTGGACCAGTAACCAGTGGGCAAGGCAGGTAGCCTAGTGGTTAGAGCGTTGACCAGTAACCAGCAGGTAGCCTAGTGAGTTAGAGCTGCTAAACCAGTAACCAGCAGGTAGCCTAGTGGTTAGAGTCGTTGGACCAGTAACCAGCAGGTAGCCTAGTGGTTAGAGCGTTGGGCCAGTAACCAGCAGGTAGCCTAGTGGTTAGAGTGTTGGGCCAGTAACCAGCAGGTAGCCTAGTGGTTAGAGTGTTGGACCAGTAACCAGCAGGTAGCCTAGTGGTTAGAGTGTTGGATCAGTAACCAGCAGGTAGCCTAGTGGTTAGAGCGTTGGGCTGTAACCAGCAGGTAGCCTAGTGGTTAGAGTGTTGGACCAGTAACCAGCAGGTAGCCTAGTGGTTAGAGGCAGGCAGCCTAGTGGTTAGAGTGTTGGGCCAGTAACCAGCAGGTAGCCTAGTGGTTAGAGTGTTGGACCAGTAACCAGCAGGTAGCCTAGTGGTTAGAGTCGTTGGGCCAGTAACCAGCAGGTAGCCTAGTGGTTAGAGCGTTGGGCCAGTAACCAGCAGGTAGCCTAGTGGTTAGAGCGCTTGGCCAGTAACCAGCAGGTAGCCTAGTGGTTAGAGTGTTGGTCCAGTAACCAGCAGGTAGCCTAGTGGTTAGAGTGTTGGGCCAGTAACCAGCAGGTAGCCTAGTGGTTAGAGTGTTGGACCAGTAACCAGCAGGTAGCCTAGTGGTTAGAGTGTTGGACCAGTAACCAGCAGGTAGCCTAGTGGTTAGAGCGTTGGACCAGTAACCATCAGGTAGCCTAGTGGTTAGAGTCGTTGGGCCAGTAACCAGCAGGTAGCCTTGTGGTTAGAGCGTTGGACCAGAACCAGCAGGTGGCCTAGTGGTTAGAGCGCTCGGCCAGTAACCAGCAGGTAGCCTAGTGGTTAGAGTGTTGGTCCAGTAACCAGCAGGTAGCCTAGTGGTTAGAGTGTTGGGCCAGTAACCAGCAGGTAGCCTAGTGGTTAGAGTGTTGGACCAGTAACCAGCAGGTAGCCTAGTGGTTAGAGTGTTGGACCAGTAACCAGCAGGTAACCTAGTGGTTAGAGCGTTTGGCCAGTAATCATCAGGTAGCCTAGTGGTTAGAGCGTTGGGCCAGTAACCAGCAGGTAGCCTAGTGGTTAGAGCGTTGGGCCAGTAACCAGCAGGTAGCCTAGTGGTTAGAGTGTTGGGCCAGTAACCAGCAGTTAGCCTAGTGGTTAGAGTGTTGGATCAGTAACCAGCAGGTAGCCTAGTGGTTGGAGGCAGGTAGCCTAGTGGTTAGAGTGTTGGACCAATAACCAGCAGGTAGCCTAGTGGTTAGAGTGTTGGACCAGTAACCAGCAGGTAGCCTAGTGGTTAGATGCAGGTAGCCTAGTGGTTAGAGGAGGCAGGTAGCCTAGTGGTTAGAGAGGCAGGTAGCCTAGTGGTTAGAGGCAGGTAGCCTAGTGGTTAGAGGAGACAGGTAGTGTTGGACTAGTAACCGACAGGTTGCTAGATCGAATCCCTGAGCTGACAAGGTAAAAATCTGTTAAATAAAGGTGTATGAATACTTTCTGAAGGTGCTGTATTTTACGTCACTGGTCCTGTTCAGCTTGTCTGTGTATTCAGCAATCATGGGGACAAATGGCATCAGCAAATTAGCCTACTTCAAGGATCTCATTCTCTTGCAGCTTTGTTGGAGATGAGTTTAGAATACAGAATGAGATGTACAATCAGAACTAATGCACCATCCACTTTCTCCTGTTCGTTTGATCCTCTCAGATGTTTTGTAGACCCCGGCCATTCAGACGCTTTCCTAAAGGCTGGAGTACACAAGGAAACATGATTCAACTATTTTAATTAAACATCTCAAGACAAACGAGTGCTGATGTACACTATCAGTCATAAGTTTTCTTTTATTTTTTACTATTTTCTATGTTGTAGTATAGTAGTGAAGACATCAAAACTATGAAATAACACATGTGGAATCATGTAGTAACTAAAAGTGTTAAACAAATCAAAATATATTTTAGATTTTAGATTCTTCAAAGTAGCCACCCTTTGCCTTTGAACACTTTTTGCACACTTGGCATTCTCTCAACTAGCTTCATGAGGCTGTCACCTGAATGCATTTTAATTAACAGGTGTGCCTTTGTTAAGAGTTAATTTGTGGAATTTATTTCCTTCTTAATGTGTTTGAGCCAATCAGCTGTGTTGTCACAAGGTAGGGTTGGTATACAGAATATAGCCCTATTTGGTAAAAGACCAAGTCCATATTATGGCAAGAACAGCTCAAATAAGCAAAGAGAAATGACAGCCCATCTTAAGACATGAAGGTCAGTCAATCTGGAAAATCTTAAGAACTTTGAAAGTCGTAGTGCAGTCGCAAAACCATCAAGCGCTATGATGAAACTGGCTCTCATGAGGACCCGCCACAGAAAGGGGAAGACCTTAGAGCGCCTCTGCTGCAGAGGATAAGCTGCATATTGGAAATTCAGAAATTGTACTCAAATAAATGCTTCACAGAGTTGTGACAGACATATCTCAACATTAACTATTCAGAGGAGACTGCGTGAATCAGGCCCTCATGGTCGAATTGCTGCAAAGAAACCGCTACTAAAGGACACCAATAAGAAGAAGAGACTTGCTTGGGCCAAGAAACACGAGGCAATGGACATTAGACTGGTGGAAATCTGTCCTTTGGTCTGATGAGTTTTTTTGGTTCCAACCGCCATGTCTTTGTGAGACGCAGAGTAGGTGAACGGATGAAATCCGCATATGTGGTTCCACCGTGAAGCATGGAGGAGGAGGTGTGTTGGTGTGTGGGTGCTTTGCTGGTGACACTGTCTGTGATTTATTTAGAATTCAAGGCACACTTAACCAGCATGGCTACCACAGCATTCTGCAGACTATATGCCATCCCATCTGATTTGCGCTAGTGGGACTATAATTTTTTTTTCAACAGGACAATGACCCAAAACACACCTCCAGGCTGTGTAAGGGCTATTTGACCAAGAAGGGAAAGTGATGGGAGTGCTGCATCAGATGACCTGGACTTCCACAATCACCCGACATCAACCCAATTGAGATTAGTTGGACCGCAGAGTGAAGTACAAGCCGCCAACAAGTGCTCAGCATATGTGGGAATCCTTCAAGACTGTTGGAAAGGCATTCCAAGGTGAAGCTGAGTGTGCAAAGTGGTGTGCAAGTCTGTTCACAAATTAACTCTTAACAAGGCACACCTGTTAATTAAAGTGCATTCCAGGTGACAACCTCATGAAGCTGGTTGAGAGAATGCCAAGAGTGTGCAAAGCAGTGTTCAAGGCAAAGGGTGGCTACTTTGAAGAATCTAAAATATATTTGGATTTGTTTAACCACTTTTTTGGTTACTAAATGATTCCATATGTGTTATTTCATAGTTTTGATGTCTTCACTATTATTCTACAACATAGAAAATCGTTTTTTTTTAAATATATATATATATATGTATATATATTTATATGTATATATATATGTATATATATGTATATGTATATGTATGTATATGTATATGTATATATATGTATATGTATATGTATATATATGTATATGTATATATATGTATATATATATATGTATATGTATATGTATATATATATGTATATATATATGTATATGTATATATATGTATGTATGTATGTATGTATGTATGTATGTATGTATGTATGTATGTATGTATGTATGTATGTGTATATGTATATATATGTATATATCTAAACTATTAATCTACAACATAGAAAATATAAAAAATAAAAAAAATAAATATATATAATAATAATAATTAGAATATGAGTTGGTGTGTCCTTTGACTGGTGAACACACAAAGGTTTAGGTCAACTTAACTTTAATATAACAGCAACACGAGTCCCAGGAGTTGAATATATGTACTGTGCTTCCTCGGGGCTGTGTGTTGACTTAATGGGGCTCTGGTAATGTGGATTCCTTCGCACGAGGCCAAGGGTCACGCATCCATCTGAATGCATATTGCATTACATATTCATTATAGTACATTAGGACTTGTGCTCCCCACTTTCACACGTGGCTCGTCACCGGGAGCAACGCTGTTTGCTGAAACATTCCATCTTACCGTCGATTTAAGATGTCTAATATATCCTACACACGCATGAATTTACATGGGTAATGAGCGTATGATGTCACAATCTACACCGTACACACACACACACACACACACACACACACACACACACACACACACACACACACACACTTCTGTTCACAGGTTTAACCTTTGTTGGGTCTTTGAATGATATCAGTCATATGTGTGTTATATTTAATGTATCATTGTAAACGGGATTCTTCTGTCGTAGGAGAGTATGACCAAAACGCAGCGTGAAAGACAGGATACATCTTTAATAAAGATGAAAATAGAACAATATACACAAAAAAAACAAGAAACCGTGGAAAAAAAATAAACGAAAAACAGCCCTATTGTAACAATCACAAAAGACAGTAGAACAATCACCCACAAACCCCAACACCAAACAGGCTACCTAAATATGGTTCCAATCAGAGACAATGACTAACACCTGCCTCTGATTGAGAACCATATCAGGCCCAAACACAGAAACAGACAAACTAGACACACAACATAGAATGCCCACTCAGATCACACCCTGACCAACCAAAAACATAGAAACATACAAATAAACTATGGTCAGGGTGCGACAGTCATGATATCAGTCAGCTGTTTGGGACTTCAGACTCATGTTGGTTTTGTCTGTGTTATGGTCTCCATGGTAACCTGCCAGAGCCTCCTTCAGTGCATAGGGTCAACAAAGGATGATATTGTATGTAAGATAATGTACCTTCTCCTGACTTACCCACCAGCCAGTCTGTTGTGCCTGTCTCTTCCATGCTATGGCCTGTTATGAGGTTTGGGTTGTTTTCAGTAAAAGTGACCTCACCAATAAGGTTTAAATTTAGCCTTGGTAAATGTGATTTTAGTACATTCAGTAATCAACCAAAATGGAGAGATTGAGAAACAGAGATGGAGGGGGTGGGAGAGAGAGAGAGAAACAGAGATGGAGGGGGTGGAGGAGAGAGAGAGAAACAGAGATGGAGGGGTGGAGGAGAGAGAGAGAGAGAAACAGAGATGGGGAGGGGGTGGAGGAGAGAGAGAGAGAAACAGAGATGGAGGGGTGGAGGAGAGAGAGAGAGAGAGAAACAGAGATGGAGGGGTGGAGGAGAGAGAGAGAGAGAGAGAAACAGAGATGGAGGGTGGAGGAGAGAGAGAGAGAAACAGAGATGGAGGGTGGAGGAGAGAGAGAAACAGAGATGGAGGGGTGGAGGAGAGAGAGAGAAACAGAGATGGAGGGGGTGGAGGGAGAGAGAGAAACAGAGATGGAGAGGTGGAGGGAGAGAGAGAAACAGAGATGGAGGGGGGGTGGAGAGAGAGAGAGAGAAACAGAGATGGAGGGGTGGAGGAGAGAGAGAAACAGAGATGGAGGGGGTGGGAGAGAGAGAAACAGAGATGGAGGGGGTGGAGAGAGAGAAACAGAGATGGAGGGTGGAGGGAGAGAGAGAGAAACAGAGATGGAGGGGTGGAGGAGAGAGAGAAACAGAGATGGAGGGGGTGGAGGGGGTGGAGAGAGAGAGAGAAACAGAGATGGAGGGTGGAGAGAGAGAGAGAAACAGAGATGGAGGGTGGAGGAGAGAGAGAGAAACAGAGATGGAGGGGTGGAGGAGAGAGAGAAACAGAGATGGAGGGGTGGAGGAGAGGAGAGAAACAGAGATGGAGGAGAGGTGGAGGATGGAGGGGTGGAGGAGAGAGAGAGAGAAACAGAGATGGAGGGGTGGAGAGAGGGAGAGAGAAACAGAGATGGAGGGGTGGAGGAGAGAGAGAAACAGAGATGGAGGGGTGGAGGAGAGAGAGAAACAGAGATGGAGAGGAGAGAGAGAAAACAGAGATGGAGGGGTGGAGGGAGAGAGAGAGAAACAGAGATGGAGGGGTGGAGGAGAGAGAAACAGAGATGGAGGGGTGGAGGAGAGAGAAGAAACAGAGATGGAGGGTGGAGGAGAGAGAAACAGAGATGGAGAGAGAGAAACAGGATGGAGGAGAGAGAAACAGAGATGGGGGGTGGAGAGAGAGAGAAACAGAGATGGAGGGGTGGAGGGGGAGAGAGAGAAACAGAGATGGAGGGGTGGAGGGGAGAGAGAGAAACAGAGATGGAGGGGTGGAGGAGAGAGAGAGAAACAGAGATGGAGGGGGTGGAGGGAGAGAGAGAGAAACAGAGAGGAGGGGTGGAGGAGAGAGAGAAACAGAGATGGAGTGGGTGGAGGGGAGAGAGAGAAACAGATGGAGGGGGTGGAGGGGGAGAGAGAGAAACAGATGGAGGGGTGGAGGGGAGAGAGAGAAACAGAGATGGAGGTGGGGGAGAGAGAAACAGAGATGGGGGTGGAGAGAGAGAAAACAGAGGGGAGGGGGAGGAGGAGAGAGAGATGGAGGGGTGGAAACAGAGATGGAGGGGTGGAGGAGAGAGAAACAGAGATGGAGGGTGGGAGGAGAGAGAAACAGAGATGGAGGGAGAGAGAGAGAAACAGAGATGGGAGGGGAGAGAGAAACAGAGGAGGGTGGAGGAGAGAGAGAAACAGAGATGGAGGGGTGGGAGAGAGAGAGAAAACAGAGAGAGATGGAGGGTGGAGGAGAGAGAAACAGAGATGGAGGGGTGGAGGAGAGAGAAACAGAGAGATGGAGAGAGAAACAGATGGAGGGTGGAGAAACAGAGATGGAGGGGTGGAGGAGAGAGAAACAGAGATGGAGGGGGGTGGAGGAGAGAGAGAGAAACAGAGATGGAGGGGTGGAGGAGAGAGAGAGAAACAGAGATGGAGGGGGTGGAGGGAGAGAGAGAGAAACAGAGATGGAGGGGTGGAGGAGAGAGAGAGAAACAGAGATGGAGGGGTGGAGGAGAGAGAGAAACAGAGGTGGAGGGGTGGAGGAGGAGAAACAGAGATGGAGGGGTGGAGGAGAGAGAAACAGAGATGGAGATGGAGGGGTGGAGGGGAGAGAGAGAAACAGAGATGGAGGGGTGGGGGAGAGAGAAACAGAGATGGAGGGGTGGAGGAGAGAGAGAAACAGAGATGGAGGGGTGGAGGAGAGAGAGAGAAACAGAGATGGAGGGGTGGAGGAGAGAAAGAGAGAAACAGAGGTGGAGGGGTGGAGGAGAGAGAGAGAAACAGAGATGGAGGGGTGGAGGAGAGAGAGAGAAACAGAGATGGAGGGGTGGAGGAGAGGAGAGAGAGAGAAACAGAGATGGAGGGGTGGAGGAGAGAGAGAGAGAGAAACAGAGATGGAGGGGGTGGAGGGAGAGAGAGAGAAACAGAGATGGAGGGGTGGAGGGAGAGAGAGAGAAACAGAGGTGGAGGGGTGGGGGAGAGAGAGAGAAACAGAGATGGAGGGGTGGAGGGAGAGAGAGAGAAACAGAGATGGAGGGGTGGAGGAGAGAGAGAAACAGAGATGGAGGGGTGGAGGAGAGAGAGAGAAACAGAGGTGGAGGGGTGGGGGAGGAGAGAGAAACAGAGATGGAGGGGTGGAGGAGAGAGAGAGAAACAGAGGTGGAGGGGTGGGGGAGAGAGAGAGAAACAGAGATGGAGGGGTGGAGGGAGAGAGAAACAGAGATGGGGGGTGGAGGAGAGAGAGAGAGAAACAGAGGTGGAGGGGTGGGGGAGAGAGAGAGAAACAGAGATGGAGGGTGGAGGAGAGAGAGAGAAACAGAGGTGGGAGGGTGGGGGAGAGAGAGAGAAACAGAGATGGAG
Organism: Oncorhynchus masou masou; assembly: GCF_036934945.1. Taxonomy (NCBI): domain Eukaryota; kingdom Metazoa; phylum Chordata; class Actinopteri; order Salmoniformes; family Salmonidae; genus Oncorhynchus; species Oncorhynchus masou. Next base: position 91,064,713 of record NC_088224.1, read on the forward strand.
GGGTGGAGGAGAGAGAGAGAAACAGAGATGGAGGGGTGGAGGAGAGAGAGAGAAACAGAGATGGAGGGGTGGAGGAGAGAGAGAGAGAGAGAAACAGAGATGGAGGGGTGGAGGAGAGAGAGAGAAACAGAGATGGAGGGGTGGAGGGAGAGAGAGAAACAGAGGTGGAGGGGTGGGGAGAGAGAGAGAAACAGAGATGGAGGGGTGGAGGGGAGAGAGAGAGAAACAGAGATGGAGGGGTGGAGGAGAGGAGAGAGAAACAGAGATGGAGGGGTGGAGGAGAGGAGAGAGAGAGAGAAACAGAGATGGAGGGGGTGGAGGAGAGGAGAGAAACAGAGATGGAGGGGTGGAGGGAGAGAGAGAAACAGAGGTGGAGGGGTGGAGGGGAGAGAGAGAGAAACAGAGATGGAGGGGTGGAGGGAGAGAGAGAAACAGAGGTGGAGGGGTGGAGGGGAGGAGAGAGAGAGAGAAACAGAGATGGAGGGGTGGAGGAGAGAGAGAGAGAACAGAGATGGAGGGGTGGAGAGAGAGAGAGAAACAGAGGTGGAGGGGTGGAGGGGAGGAGAGAGAGAGAGAAACAGAGATGGAGGGGTGGAGGGAGAGAGAGAAACAGAGATGGAGGGGTGGAGGGGAGAGAGAGAGAAACAGAGGTGGAGGGGGTGGAGGGAGGAGAGAGAGAGAGAAACAGAGATGGAGGGGTGGAGGAGAGAGAGAGAAACAGAGGTGGAGGGGTGGGAGGAGAGAGCGAAACAGAGATGGAGGAGAGAGAAACAGAGATGGAGGGGTAGAGGAGAGAGAAACAGAGATGGAGGGGTGGAGGGGAGAGAAACAGAGATGGAGGGGTGGAGGAGAGAAACAGAGATGGAGGGGTGGAGAAGAGAGAGAAACAGAGGTGGAGGGTGGAGAGAGAGAAACAGAGATGGAGGGGTGGAGGGGAGAGAAACAGAGATGGAGGGGTGGAGGGGAGAGAAACAGAGATGGAGGGTGGAGGAGAGAGAGAGAAACAGAGGTGGAGGGGGTGGAGGAGAGAGAAACAGAGATGGAGGGGTGGAGGGGAGAGAAACAGAGATGGAGGGGGTGGAGGGGAGAGAAACAGAGATGGAGGGGGTGGAGGAGAGAGAGAGAAACAGAGGTGGAGGGGTGGAGGAGAGCGAAACAGGGATGGAGGAGAGAGAAACAGAGATGGAGGGGTAGAGGAGAGAGAAACAGAGATGGAGGGGTGGAGGGGAGAGAAACAGAGATGGAGGGGGTGGAGGGGAGAGAGAAACAGAGATGGAGGGGTGGAGGAGAGAGAGAGAAACAGAGGTGGAGGGGTGGAGGAGAGAGAAACAGAGATGGAGGGGTGGAGGAGGAGAGAAACAGAGGATGGAGGGGTGGAGGGGAGAGAAACAGAGATGGAGGGGTGGAGGAGAGAGAGAGAAACAGAGGTGGAGGGGTGGAGGGGAGGAGAGAGAAACAGAGGTGGAGGGGTGGAGAAGAGAGAGAGAAACAGCGATGGAGGGGTGGAGGAGAGAGAAACAGAGATGGAGGGGGTGGAGGGGAGAGAAACAGAGATGGAGGGGTGGAGGGGAGAGAAACAGAGATGGAGGGGTGGAGGAGAGCAGAAGCAGAGATGGAGGAGAGAGAAACAGAGATGGAGGGTGAGAGGAGAGAAACAGAGATGGAGGAGAGAGAAGCAGAGATGGAGGGGTAGAGGAGAGAGAAACAGAGATGGAGGAGAGAGAAACAGAGATGGAGGGGTAGAGGAGAGAGAAACAGAGAGCCAATTGCATCTTGTGAAACCCAAGTTGCGAGAGATGAATGTTATGAGGGGATACACTTGGAGGGCTGCGGAGACGGGCGTCATCTCTATCTGTCCTCATTTGAGTGATTGTGCCGTGACTCACACACACACACTGGTATCTATCAGAGGGCAGCTGCACCAGTATTCTGACCAGGAAGGTAATCATGGGCCCTGACCCCCGACCACTATTACTCACCATCACAGCCACTGCCTGAGGAGCCCCAACCATGACCCCCCCCACACACACACACACACACATGGTATCTATCAGAGGGCAGCTGCATCAGTATTCCGACCAGGCAGGTAATCATGGGCCCTGGACCCCCCGACCACTATTACTCACCATCACAGCCACTGCCTGGGAGCCCCAACCCTGACCCCCCCACCACACACACACACACACACACACACACAGTAGATCCAGCCTCTCCTCCTGTCCCAGTCCTGACATGGTCTAATGAAGCCTGGTCCAGGAGAGACAGGTGATTAAAGGGAGCAATCAGCAGTTGGTACATCCATTTATTTTTTTTACTTTTAAATTCATGATATATACCTTCTTGAAGAATATAACTTCTCTTCACAAGCTTAGTTCAACTGACATACCCCATCAGAACCCAAAATATAAGCTTGTATAAGCATTGTTGGCTGTTACTGTTCCTAGGCTTTCATTGAAAATAAGAATTTGTTCTTAACTGACTTGCCTAGTTAAATAAAGGTTAAAAAAAATAGAAGAGAGTTGTAAACAAACACAGCCTGAAACCGTGGTTACAACTATATGTTGATGTCGTGGAATGGTCGGTCCTTCCAGGTGGAGACAAGTATACAGGGATGTGGAGAGGGGAGATGGAGACTAATGTATAGATGGAGACGGAGGTGGAGGTGGAGGTGGAGAGGAGGTGGAGACTGAATGGAGACAGGTGGAGACTGAGGTGAGAGACGGAGGTGGAGAGGGAGATGGAGACGGAGGTGGAGACTGAGGTATAGATGGAGGTGGAGGTGGAGACGGAGATGGAGAGGGAGACTAAGGTGGAGAGGGAGATGGAGACTGAGGTGGAGAGGGAGATGGAGACTGAGCTGGAGACTGAGGTATAGATGGAAGTGGAGATGGAGACTGAGGTATAGATGGAGGTGGAGGTGGAGACTAAGGTGGAGAGAGAGATGGAGACTGAGGTGGAGAGGAGTGGCAGCATCTGGGAGAGAGATATAACTGTGAGCCTCTCACTGCTCCTTAATTAATCTACAGACAGGGAGCACAAGAGGAGAGGGGGGAGCACAGGAGGAGAGGGGGGAGCACAGGAGGAGAGGGATAGAGGAGGAGAGGGGGAGCACAGGAGGAGAGGGATAGAGGAGGGAGCACAGGAGGAGAGGGATAGAGGAGGGAGCACAGGAGGAGAGGAGGGAGCACAGGAGGAGAGGGATAGATAGAGGAGGAGAGGAGGAGAGGGATGGGGAGCACAGGAGGAGAGGGATAGGAGGAGCACAGGAGAGGGATAGAGGAGGGGAGAGGGAGCACAGGAGGAGAGGGATGGGAGGAGCACAGGAGGGATGGGGAGGGGGAGCACAGGAGGAGAGGGATGAGGAGGGAGCACAGGAGGAAGGGATAGAGGAGGGAGGAGGAGGGGGAGCACAGGAGGGAGAGGGATAGAGGAGGGAGCTGGGAGGGAGAGGGATGGGGAGGAGGGCACAGGAGGGAGAGGGATGGGAGGGCACAGGAGGAGAGGGATGAGGAGAGGAGGGGAGCACAGGAGGGAGAGGGATAGGAGGGAGCTGGGAGGGGGGAGCACAGGAGGAGAGGGATAGAGGAGGGGGCTGGAGGAAGGGATAGGAGCACAGGAGAGGATAGAAGAGGAGGAGGGGGAGCGGAGGAGGATAGGAGGAGCACAGGAGGAGGGATAGAGGAGGGACTGGGAGGGGATGGGGAGGGCACAGGAGGAGAGGGGATGGGGAGGGCTGGGAGGAGGATGGGGAGGCACAGGAGGAGAGGGATAGGAGGCACAGGAGGAGAGGGATGGGAGGGAGCACAGGAGGGGAGGGAGGGGATAGGGAGGGGCACAGGAGGAGAGGGATAGGAGAGCACAGGAGGGAGGGATGGGAGGGAGCACAGGAGGAGGGATAGGAGGGGGGGGAGCGGGAGGAAGGGAAGGAGGGCATAGGAGGAGGGATACAGGAGGGGGGAACTGGAGAGGGATAGGGAGGGAGCACAGGAGGAGAGGGATAGAGGAGGGAGCACAGGGAGGAGAGGGATAGAGCACAGGAGGAGGGATAGAGGAGGGAGCACAGGAGGGAGGAGGAGGAGCACAGGAGGAGAGGGATAGAGGAGGGAGCACAGGAGGAGGGATGGGGAGGAGCACAGGAGGGAAGGGGAGGAGAGGGAGGGAGCACGGAGGGAGGAGAGGAGGGAGCACAGGAGGAGAGGGATAGAGGAGGGAGCACAGGAGGAGAGGGATAGAGGGAGGGAGCACAGGAGGGAGAGGGAGAGGAGGGAGCACAGGAGGAGGGAGGGAGCACAGGAGGAGAGGGATAGAGGAGGGAGCACAGGAGGGAGAGGGATAGGGGGAGCACAGGAGAGAGGGATGGGGAGGGAGCACAGGAGGAGAGGGGATAGGAGGAGGAGAGGAGGGAGCAGGAGGAGAGGGATAGAGGAGGGAGCACAGGGAGGGATAGAGGAGGGAGCACAGGAGGAGAGGGATAGAGGAGGGAGCACAGGAGGAGAGGGATAGAGGAGGGAGCACTGGGAGGAGAGGGATAGAGGAGGGAGCACAGGAGGAGAGGGATGGGGAGGGAGCACAGGAGGAGATGGATAGAGGAGGGAGCACAGGAGGAGGATGAGGGAGGGAGCACAGGAGGAGAGATAGGGGGGAGGGAGCACAGGAGGAGAGGGATAGAGGAGGGGGAGCACAGGAGGAGAGGGATAGGAGGGAGCACAGGAGGGGGAGGGGAGGGGGGAGCACAGGGAGGAGAGGGATAGAGGAGGAGAGGAGGGAGCACAGGAGGAGAGGGATAGAGGAGGAGAGGAGGGAGAGGAGGGAGCACAGGAGGAGAGGGATAGAGGAGGAGAGGAGGGAGAGGAGGGAGCACAGGAGGAGAGGGATAGAGGAGGAGAGGGGGGAGCACAGGAGGAGAGGGGGGAGCACAGGAGGAGAGGAGGAGAGAGACTGACTGTTGGTTCTGTGAATGAGCCTGGGGGTGACTGTTGGTTCTGTGAATGAGCCTGGGGGTGACTGTTAGTTCTGTGAATGAGCCTGGGGTGACTGTTAGTTCTGTGAATGGAGCCCCTGGGGGTGACTGTTGGTTCTGTGAATGAGCCTGGGGGTGACTGTTAGTTCTGTGAATGAGCCTGGGGGTGACTGTTAGTTCTGTGAATGAGCCTGGGGGTGACTGTTAGTTCTGTGAATTAGCCTGGGGGTGACTGTTGGTTCTGTGAATTAGCCTGGGGGTGACTGTTAGTTCTGTGAATGAGCCTGGGGGTGACTGTTAGTTCTGTGAATTAGCCTGGGGGTGACTGTTAGTTCTGTGAATGAGCCTGGGGGTGACTGT
>NC_088224.1:91073418-91118418 GCF_036934945.1 Oncorhynchus masou masou
TCCATCCCTTCTGTCTGCTCTGCCAGCTCTGCTCTGCCAGCTCCATCCATTCTGTCTGCTCTGCTCTGCCAGCTCCATCCATTCTGCTCTGCACTGCCAGCTCCATCCATTCTGTCTGCTCTGTCAGCTCCATCCATTATGTCTGCTCTGCTCTGCCACCTCCATCCATTCTGTCTGCTCTGCTCTACCAGCTCCATCCATTCTGTCTGCTCTGTCAGCTCCATCCATTCTGTCTGCTCTGCTCTACCAGCTCCATCCATTCTGTCTGCTCTGCTCTGCCAGCTCCATCCATTCTGTCTGCTCTGCTCTACCAGCTCCATCCATTCTGTCTGCTCTGCTCTACCAGCTCCATCCATTCTGTCTGCTCTGCCAGCTCCATCCATTCTGTCTGCTCTGCTCTACCAGCTCCATCCATTCTGTCTGCTCTGCCAGCTCCATCCATTCTGTCTGCTCTGCTCTGCCAGCTCCATCCATTCTGCACTGCTCTGCTCTGCCAGCTCTATCCATTCTGCACTGCTCTGCTCTGCCAGCTCCATCCATTATGTCTGCTCTGCTCTGCCAGCTCCATCCATTCTGCTCTGCACTGCCAGCTCCATCCATTCTGTCTGCTCTGCACTGCCAGCTCCATCCATTCTGTCTGCTCTGCCAGCTCCATCCATTCTGTCTGCTCTGCTCTACCAGCTCCATCCATTCTGTCTGCTCTGCCAGCTCTATCCATTCTGTCTGCTCTGCTCTGCCAGCTCCATCCATTCTGTCTGCTCTGCACTGCCAGCTCCATCCATTCTGCACTGCTCTGCTCTGCCAGCTCCATCCATTCTGTCTGCTCTGCTCTACCAGCTCCATCCATTCTGTCTGCTCTGCCAGCTCTATCCATTCTGTCTGCTCTGCTCTGCCAGCTCCATCCATTCTGTCTGCTCTGCACTGCCAGCTCCATCCATTCTGCACTGCTCTGCTCTGCCAGCTCCCTCCATTCTGTCTGCTCTGCTCTGCCAGCTCCCTCCATTCTGTCTGCTCTGCTCTGCCAGCTCCATCCATTCTGCTCTGCACTGCCAGCTCCATCCATTCTGTCTGCTCTGCACTGCCAGCTCCATCCATTCTGTCTGCTCTGCCAGCTCCCTCCCTCCATTCTGTCTGCTCTGCTCTGTCAGCTCCATCCATTCTGTCTGCTCTGCCAGCTTCATCCATTCTGTCTGCTCTGCTCTGCCAGCTCCCTACATTCTGTCTGCTCTGCTCTGCCAGCTCCCTACATTCTGTCTGCTCTGCTCTGCCAGCTCTATCCATTCTGTCTGCTCTGCCAGCTCTATCCATTCTGTCTGCTCTGCTCTGCCAGCTCCCTACATTCTGTCTGCTCTGCTCTGCCAGCTCCATCCATTCTGTCTGCTCTGCCAGCTACATCCACTGAGGGGCTGCATTAATGAGAGAGAGGGGAGCGTAGGAATGTCTATATTTTAAATAAATCACAAGAAGCACTGTTCAAGGGGAAGTTAGTTGCACAACTAATGAGAAGGCGCTGAGATATGAGTTGTACACTACATCCCAAAGGGCTCCCTATTCCCTATATAGTGCACTACTTTTGCCTATGGCCCATAAGGTTGGTCAAAAGTAGTGCACTATATAGGGAATAGGGTGCCATTCTTGTCGGGGTCGTGATGAATAATAGTTGTTTATGGTATCAAAGCATTTTCCCTCATTGACAAGATGTGATTTTTCTCTCCTCTGAAATTTGTGTACTTTAATTAGGATGATGAACAAATGTGATTTTTCTCTCCTCTGAAATGTGTGTACTTTAATTAGGATGATGAACAAATGTGATTTTTCTCTCCTCTGAAATGTGTGTACTTTAATTAGGATGATGAACAAATGTGATTTTTCTCTCCTCTGAAATGTGTGTACTTTAATTAGGATGATGAACAAATGTGATTTTTCTCTCCTCTGAAATGTGTGTACTTTAACTAGGATGAAGAACAAGATGTGTTGGGTTGTTAATCCCATAAAAGGGGAAGACTAAGCTCTCATTCCTGGTTGGTTGGTGAAAGTTGGTTCTGTGCCCATATTTAGAGGTCCTGTTCAGGGCTCTGTGCCCATATTTAGAGGTCCTGTTCAGGGCTTAGTGAGTCATTGATTGTTCTTTTTTAAATTTAGCTTGGCAAGTCAGTTAAGAACAAATTCTTATTTACAATGAAGGCCTATCCCGGCCAAACCCTCCCCTAACCGGATGATGCTGGGCCAATTGTGCACCGCCCTATGGGATTCCCGAAAACGCCAATTGTGATACAGCCCAGGATCGAACCCGGGTCTGTCGTGACACCTTAGAACGCTGCGCCAATCAGGATCGCAACTCAGGATTGTGTCTCAATAGTTATAATTTGCTTCATTTCTTGGTGTCCGTCCTTTCCTTCAGGATCACAGATCCTTTACACGTAACAGGTAAAGGAAACATGATGTCCACTTCATGCTAATATTAGTGGTTTGGGGTGGATTTTTCCTTTAAAACCTCTTAAGGATCTCTACCGGTCGATGTCCCTCCCTCGTGACGGTTGAGCTAATGTGATTAGCATGAGGTGGTAAGTAACAAGAACATTTCCCAGGACATAGACATATCTGATATGGGCAGAAAGCTTAAAATCTTGTTAATCTAACTGCACTGTCCAATTTAGAGTAGCTACTACAGTGAAATAATACAATACTATTGTTTGAGGAGAGTGCACAGTTATGAACTTGAAAAGCTTTTAGTAAACAAATTAGTCACATTTGGGCAGTCTTGATACAACATGTTGAACAGAAATGCAATGATTCTTTGGATCAGTCTAAAACTTTGCTCATATACTGCTGCCATCTAGTGGTCAAAATCTAAATTGCACCTGGGCTGGAATAATACACTATGGCCTTTCTCTTGCAAGATGATGGTAAACATTTTTCTTTTTTTTTTTTCTTTACATGATCTTTTACCAGATCTAATGTGTTATATTCTCCTACATTCCTTTCACATTTCCACAAACTGCAAAGTGTTTCCTTTCAAATGGTACCAGGAATATGCATATCCTTGCTTCAGGTCTTGAACTACAGGCAGTTAGATTTGGGCATGTCATTTTAGGTGAAAATTGGGGAAAAAAGGGGGAGGATCCTTAATTAACTCACCTCATCTACCACCAGTGTGTCCGTCCACCATTTTAGAGTACAATTTACATTTGAATTCTCACCACACAATAGCTACCACACTTGTAATAACAATCATCAATATTTGACATTTAGCAGATGCTTTTATCCAAAGCAACTTACAGTGATGACCGCATACATTTTGTCTATGGGTGTCGTCAACGGGAATCAAACCCACGACTTTTGGTATTGCACGCATCTGAAAACGGTGCACAGAAGGCCTCTTTACACTCTCTGTGTTGGGAGGGGGGGTAGGATCATGCTGTCACTTCCTCCCATTCTCCCATGACTCCCCCATCCGTTCTCAGCCTCTATAAGAGCTCCTCTGAATACCTTTTCACACCGCTCTCCTGGGGATGCATTGTCACAGAAGCTATTTTCATCTCCCTCCCTCTATCCACCTCCCTCCGTCTTCCTCCACCTCCCTCTATCTCCCTCCGTCTCCATCCACATCCCTCCCTCCACCTCCCTCCCTCCCTCCGTCCACCTCCCTCCCTCCCTCCCTCCCTCCCTCCCTCCCTCCACCTCCCTCCCTCCACCTCCCTCCGTCTCCATCCACCTCCCTCCATCCACCTCCCTCCCTCCGTCTCCCTCCCTCCACCTCCCGCCGTCTCCATCCACCTCCCTCCCTCCATCTTCCTCCACCTCCCTCCCTCCCTCCACCTCCCTCTATCTCCCTCCACCTCCCTCCCTCCCTCCACCTCCCTCCGTCTCCATCCACCTCGCTCCCTCCACCTCCCTCCCTCGCTCCCTCCACCTCCCTCCGTCTCCATCCACCTCCCTCCCTCTCCCTCCCTCCACCTCCCTCCGTCTCCATCCACCTCCTTCCCTCCATCTCCCTCCCTCCACCTCCCTCCGTCTCCATCCACCTCCCTCCCTCCATCTCCCTCCCACCACCTCCCTCCGTCTCCATCCTCCTCCCTCCCTCCATCTCCCTCCCTCCACCTCCCTCCGTCTCCATCCACCTCCCTCCCTCCACCTCCCTCCGTCTCCATCCACCTCCCTCCCTCCATCCACCTCCCTCCATCCACCTCCCTCCGTCTCCATCCACCTCCCTCCCTCCACCTCCCTCCGTCTCCATCCACCTCCCTCCATCTCCCTCCCTCCACCTCCCTCCGTCTCCATCCACCTCCCTCCACCTCCCTCCGTCTCCACCCTCCTCCCTCCCTCCCTCCATCTCCCTCCCTCCACCTCCCTCCATCTTCATCCACCTCCCTCCCTCCACCTCCCTCCGTCTCCATCCACCTCCCTCCCTCCTTCTCCCTCCGTCTCCCTCCACCTCCCTCCGTCTCCATCCACCTCCCTCGCCCAATCTCCCTCCCTCCATCTCCCTCCGTCTCCCTCCCTCCACCTCCCTCCGTCTCCATCCACCTCCCTCCCTCCCTCCACCTCCCTCCGTCTCCCTCCACCTCCCTCCCTCAATCCACCTCCCTCCCTCCGTCTCCCTCCACCTCCCTCCGTCTCCCTCCACCTCCCTCCTTCCACCTCCCTCCCTCCACCTCCCTCCCTCCACCTCGCTCTGTCTCCCTCCCTCCACCTCCCTCCCTCCACCTCCCTCTGTCTCCCTCCCTCCACCTCCCTCCGTCTCCAACTGAATACGTTCAACCAAAACAGGTCTTCCACATTTTACCCGACCCCTCTTCATCCACATGGATTGAAGTGGATTTAACAGGTGACCCACATGGTAAAAGAGAAAACTCCGTCATCGCTTTTTTTTTGTTATACAGAAATATCAAAACATGTTGAAGCCCTGTGGCTTCAGGCTATTTGGTGTGGGATAGTGGGAAATAGCAGGGACCCGGTATCCAACTAGGCTACATGTAGCTATGTCTGTGGAAAACATTTAAATCAGATGTAATATATTTAACTTGTTTAATATAGTCCATTTGTAAAACAACTTTATAGTCTGTTTCTTTGTGTTGTTGGTCTTGGCTAGCTTAATGTTCTCCTTGGTAGCTAGCTAGCTAGCACACACATGGCTAAAGTTAGCACCGTCATGAAAGGCAGCATGAGGTAAGCACTACAAGATTACTTTTTAGTGTGAACGCTCGGGAGCAGTCAACGTTGAAAAGTCATCTTCAGACATGTTGTACTTTTCTAAAATACAGTTTTGCAATTGACTAAAACAAGCAGACAACAAGAACTTTTTGTTTGAAAAAAGGTTTTTGCTGTGAGCCAATGAGTTAAACAAGCTAATCATGGGTTGTCAGGCAGGGCCCGCAACGTTCTATTTAATACCAGCTGGGACTATGTCAGGGTAAAGAAATGCATATTTTGAACTTTAGTCACGACCACATTTATCCTTCTTTTTTTGAAGCGCTGTTCTATTTCTTTCTGTTTCTGATACAAGAAGACGATAGACATTGATTGACTCCTCAAACCTGCTGCACCTGCTAAATTAATAAACATCTAATCGTAATTAAGTTGTTTTTCGTTATTACTCTAAGTATAGGGTTTCTTAAACTATGGGTCGGGACCCAAAGTGAGTCCTGGGCATGTGAGAGGTTGATCGCGAGTTATGAGAATAAACCAAGACTCTTCCTAGATCTGGCCGCCCGGCCAAACTGAGCAATCGGGAGAGAAGGGCCTTGGTCAGGGAGGTGACCAAGAACCCAATGGTCACTCTGACAGAGCTCTAGAGTTCCTCTGTGGAGATGGGAGAACCTTCCAGAAGGACAACCATCTCTGCAGCACTCCACTAATCAGGCCTTTATGGTAGAGTGGCCAGACGGAAGCCACTCCTCAGTAAAAGGCACATGACAGCCCCCTTGGTTTGCCAAAAGGCACCTAAAGAATCTCAGACCATGAGAAACAAGATTCTCTGTTCTGATGGAACCAAGATTGAACTCTTTGGCCTGAATGCCAAGCGTCACATCTGGAGAAAACCTGGCACCATCCCTATGGTGAAGCATGGTGGTGGCAGCATAATGCTGTGGAGATGTTTTTCAGTGGCAGAGACTGGGAGACTAGTCAGGATCGAGGCAAAAATGAAGAGAGAAAAGTACAGAGAGATCCTTGATGAAAACCTGCTCCAGAGCGCTCACTACCTCAGACTAGGACGAAGGTTCACCTTCCAACAGGACAACAACCTTAAGCACAAAGCCAAGACAACGCAAGAGTGGCTTTGGGACAAGTCTCTGAATGTCCTTGAGTGGCCCAGCCAGAGCCCGTACTTGAACCCAATCGAACATCTCTGGAGAGACCTGAAAATAGCTGTGCAGCAACGCTCCCCATCCAACCTGACAGAGCTTGAGAGGATCTGCAGAGAAGAATGGGAGAAACTCCCCAAATACAGGTGTGCCAAGCTTGTAGCATCATACCCAAGAAGACTCGAGGCTGTAATCGCTGCCAAAGGTACTGTCACACCCTGATCTGTTTCACCTGTCTTTGTGATTGTCTCCACCCCCTCCAGCTCTCCCTTATTACCCCTGGTTTATGTTTCCTGTCTCTGTGCCAGTTCGTCTTTTATGTTTTTCAAGTCAACCAGCGTGTTTTCCCATAATCCTGCGTCTATTCTCTTTTGCTCGTCCTCCCGGTTCTGACCCTTGCCTGTTTTCTGAACTCTGTACCTGCCTGCCTGACCATTCTGCCTGCCCCTGACCTCGAGCCTGTCTGCCGCTCTGTACCTCCTGGACTCTGAACTGGTTTTGACCTTTTGACCTGTCCACAACCTTTCTCTTGCCTAACCCTTTGGGGATCGTATAATAAATATCAAGACTCAAGCCATCTGCCTCCCGTGTCTGCATCTGGGTCTCGCCTTGTGCCCTTACAGGTGCTTCAACAAAGTACTGAGTAAAGGGTCTGAATACTTATGTAAATGTCATAGTTTAGAATAAAGGCTGTAGAGTAGCAAAATGTGGGAGAAATTCAAGGGCTCTGATTACTTTCCGAATGCACTGTATAATCACATACTATTTCTTCTTACCTTGGGTCGTTGGAGGACGATTTGGCTCAAGGGAGGACAGTCAGTTTCTCATCTGGGTCTCAGGCTGAAACCGTTTGAGAACCCCTGCTCAGGCTGCTCTGGTGAAATAAGAAGGGACTGTCCCTTTCTGTAACCCACTTGTGTAATAACACAATTCCACTTGTACAATAACCTGTTGAAGAACACTAAAAACGCTCTCTCTCTCTCTCTCTCTCTCTCTCTCTCTCTCTCTCTCTCTCTCTCTCTCTCTCTCTCTCTCTCTCTCTCTGTCTCTCTGTCTCTCTCTCTCTCTCTCTGTCTCTCTCTCTGTCTCTCTCTCTGTCTCTCTCTGTCTCACTCTCTGTCTCTCTCTGTCTCTCTCTGTCTCTCTCTCTGTCTCTCTCTCTGTCTCTCTCTCTGTCTCTCTCTCTTTGTCTCTCTCTCTGTCTCTCTCTCTGTCTCTCTCTCTGTCTCTCTCTCTCTCTCCTCTCTCTCTCTGTCTCTCTCTCTGTCTCTCTCTCTCTCTCTCTCTCCCCTCTCTCTGTCTGTCTCTCTCTGTCTCTCTCTCTGTCTCTCTCTCTCTGTCTCTCTCTCTGTCTCTCTCTCTGTCTCTCTCTCTGTCTCTCTCTCTTGTCTCTCTCTCTGTCTCTCTCTCTCTGTCTCTCTCTGTCTCTCTCTCTGTCTCTCTCTCTTTGTCTCTCTCTGTCTCTCTCTGTCTCTCTCCTGTCTCTCTCTCTCTCTCCCTCTCTCTCTCTGTCTCTCTCTCTGTCTCTCTCTCTCTCTCTCTCCCCCTCTCTCTCTGTCTCTCTCTCTGTCTCTCTCTCTCTCTGTCTCTCTCTCTCTCTCTCTCTCTCTCTGTCTCTCTCTCTCTCTCTCTCTCTCTCTCTTTGTCCTCTCTGTCTCTCTCTCTGTCTCTCTCTCTGTCCTCTCTCTCCCTCTCTCTGTCTCTCTCTCTCTCTCTCTCTCTCTGTCTCTCTCTGTCTCTCTCTCTGTCTCTCTCTCTCTCTCTGTCTCTCTCTCTCTCTCTCTCTCTCTCTCTCTCTCTCTGTCTCTCTCTCTGTCTCTCTCTCTCTCTCTCCCCCCTCTCTCTCTGTCTCTCTCTCTCTGTCTCTCTCTCTCTCTCTCTCTCTGTCTCTCTCCTGTCTCTCTCTCTCTCTCTCTGTCTCTCTCTCTCTCTCTCTGTCTCTCTCTCTGTCTCTCTCTCTCTCTCTCTCTGTCTCTCTCTCTCTCTCTGTCTCTCTCTGTCTCTCTCTCTCTGTCTCTCTCTCTCTCTCTCTCTCTCTCTCTCTCTCTCTCTCTCTCTCTCTCTCCCCCTCTCTCTCAAAGAAAGTTAGATCTCCACTATGCACAGAGAAAGAGAAGTATGGGATGTGTGATGTTCTAGTGTATATTGAATGTTATAACGTTATAATGTTATGTGTATAAATGGACATAATGTGACTAGGGTCTGATTACTGTTTGATCCTGCTCCTAGCAGGATCGTTATTGGAGGTGGCAGAGCTATGCTGATAGCAGTTCCCAAAACGAAGAAGAAAACAACCTGCCAGAACGATGACTGCTGCTGGCATGACTGCCCATGCTTGGCTTTGTTGTTAGAGTCAGACTTACTGGTACTCTAAAAATAAAAAATAAAAGAATCCTGGACTGGACGGGTTGGCATCGAACTGACAAACCCCGACAGACCTGTCCAGGGATATGTCCTAAATGGCATCCTATTCCTTATAAAAGTGCACTACTTTTGACCAAAGCCCCCCAAAAGGAATAGGGTGCACTACTTTTGACCAAAGTCCCCCATAGGGAATAGCGTGCACTACTTTTGACCAAAGCCCCCATAGGGAATAGCGTGCACTATTTTTGACCATAGCCCCCATAGGGAATAGGGTGCACTACTTTTGACCAAAGCCCCCATAGGGAATAGGGTGCACTACTTTTGACCAAAGCCCCCATAGGGAATAGGGAGAATACCAAAGCCCCCATAGGGAATAGCGTGCACTACTTTTGACCAAAGCCCCCATAGGGAATAGGGTGCACTACTTTTGACCAAAGCCCCCCATAGGGAATAGGGTGCACTACTTTTGACCAAAGTCCCCCATAGGGAATAGCGTGCACTACTTTTGACCAAAGCCCCCCATAGGGAATAGGGTGCACTAATTTTGACCAAAGCCCCCCATAGGGAATAGGGTGCACTACTTTTGACCAAAGCCCCCCATAGGGAATAGGGTGCACTACTTTTGACCAAAGCCCCCATAGGGAATAGGACCAAAGTAGGGAATAGCACTACTTTTGACCAAAGCCCCCCATAGGGAATAGGGTGCACTACTTTTGACCAAAGCCCCCCATAGGGAATAGGGTGCACTACTTTTGACCAAAGCCCCCCATAGGGAATAGGGTGCACTACTTTTGACCATAGCCCCCCATAGGGAATAGGGTGCACTACTTTTGACCAAAGTCCCCCATAGGGAATAGCGTGCACTACTTTTGACCAAAGCCCCCCATAGGGAATAGGGTGCACTAATTTTGACCAAAGCCCCCATAGGGAATAGGGTGCACTACTTTTGACCAAAGCCCCCATAGGGAATAGGGTGCACTACTTTTGACCAAAGCCCCCATAGGGAATAGCATAGACCAAAGCCCCCATAGGGAATAGGGTGCACTACTTTTGACCAAAGCCCCCATAGGGAATAGGGTGCACTACTTTTGACCAAAGCCCCCCATAGGGAATAGGGTGAACTACTTTTGACCAAAGCCCCCCATAGGGAATAGCGTGCACTACTTTTGACCAAAGCCCCCATAGGGAATAGGCTGCACTACTTTTGACCAAAGCCCCCATTGACCAAAGCCCCCATAGGGAATAGCGTAGACCAAAGCCCCCATAGGGAATAGGCTGCACTTTTGACCAAAGCCCTGCACTATATAGGGAATACCAAAGCCCTGCACTATATAGGGAATAGGGTGCACTACTTTTGACCAAAGCCCCACTATATAGGGAACTTTTGACCAAAGCCCCCCATAGGGAATAGCGTGCACTACTTTTGACCAAAGCCCCCATAGGGAATAGGCTGCACTACTTTTGACCAAAGCCCTGCACTATATAGGGAATAGGGCGCACTACTTTTGACCAAAGCCCTGCACTATATAGGGAATAGGGTGCACTACTTTTGACCAAAGCCCCCCATAAGGAATAGCGTGCACTACTTTTGACCAAAGCCCTGCACTATATAGGGAATAGGGTGCACTACTTTTGACCAAAGCCCCCCATAAGGAATAGGGTGCACTACTTTTGACCAAAGCCCCCCATAAGGAATAGCGTGCACTACTTTTGACCAAAGCCCCCCATAAGGAATAGCGTGCACTACTTTTGACCAAAGCCCTGCACTATATAGGGAATAGGGTGCACTACTTTTGACCAAAGCCCCCAAAGCCCCCATAAATAGGAATAGCGGAATAGGGTACTTTTGACCACTACTTTTGACCAAAGCCCTGCACTATATAGGGAATAGGGTGCACTACTTTTGACCAAAGCCCCCCATAAGGAATAGCGTACACTACTTTTGACCAAAGCCCTGCACTATATAGGGAATAGGGTGCACTACTTTTGACCAAAGCCCCCCATAAGGAATAGCGTGCACTACTTTTGACCAAAGCCCTGCACTATATAGGGAATAGGGTGCACTACTTTTGACCAAAGCCCCCCATAAGGAATAGCGTGCACTACTTTTGACCAAAGCCCCCATAAGGAATAGCGTGCACTACTTTTGACCAAAGCCCCCATAAGGAATAGCGTGCACTACTTTTGACCAAAGCCCCCATAAGGAATAGCGTGCACTATACCAAAGCCCTGCACTATATAGGGAATAGGGTGCACTACTTTTGACCAAAGCCCCCCATAAGGAATAGCGTGCACTACTTTTGACCAAAGCCCCCTATATAATAGGACTACTTTTGACCAAAGCCCCCATAAGGAATAGCGTGCACTACTTTTGACCAAAGCCCCCATAAGGAATAGCGTGCACTACTTTTGACCAAAGCCCCCATAAGGAATAGCGTGCACTACTTTTGACCAAAGGCCCTGCACTATATAGGGAATAGGGTGCACTACTTTACCAAAGCCCCCATAAGGAATATAGGCCCCCATAAGGAATAGGGTGCACTACTTTTGACCAAAGCCCTGCACTATATAGGGAATAGGGTGCACTACTTTTGACCAAAGCCCTGCACTATATAGGGGATCAGGGTGCCATTTGGGATGCAACCCGGGGTGCATTCCTGAAAGAAGTACACAAAACTGATCATTTGGAGGGAACAGGTAGCGTGCAGCAACATTCTCCTTAACACAAGTGTCCTATTCCGTGTCCTAGTCCCTATAATATAGTGCACTACTTTTTTACCAAATTAGTGTTGGTCTCTAGAAACAGTACTCGTAGCTTTCAGGACGAGGGTTTGCTTGTGAACACAGAATGACTGTACTCGGGTCAGTTAGTGGGGTAAATTGGGGTTTGCTGGGGCTCTGTTCACAAACACATACAGACCCCACATGGCCCCAGGACAGCAACACAATTAGACACAACCAAATCAGAGAAAACTAAAACACAATTACTTGACACATTGGAAAGAATTAACAAAAACACAGAGCAAACCAGAATGCTATCTGGCCCAAAACAGAGGGGACACAGTGACAAAATACCTGACCACTGTGACTGACCCAAAGTTAAGAAAATCCTTGACTATGTACAGACTCCTTGAGCATAGCCTTGCTATTGAGAAAGGCCACCCTAGGTAGACATGAGAAGAGGCTGTGTGCCCACTGCCCACAGAATGAGGTGGAAACTGAGCTGCACTTCATGACCTCCTGCCAAATGTATGACCATATGAGTGACACATATTTCCATCACATTACACACATCCACAAAGAATTTGAAATCAAATTATGATAAACTCCCATATCTATTGGGTAAAATACCACAGTGTGCCATCACAGCAGCAAGATGTGTGACCTGTTGCAACAAGAAAAGAGAAACCAGTGAAGAACAAACACCATTGTAAATACAACCCATATTTATGTTTTATTTTCCCTTTCATACTTTAACTATTTGTACATCATTACACCACTGTATTTTAACATAATATGACCTTAGAAATGTCTTTTGTGAATGTAATATTTACTGTTTATTATCTATTATTCTGTTGCCACATGAAAAGGGCAACCAGTTAAGAAATATTTATAACCCATATTTATGTTTATTTATTTTGCACACCATTTTGTACACCATTAGAACACCGTATATAGCCATAACATGACATTTGAAATGTCTCTATTCCTTTGAAACTTGAGTGTAATGTTTACATTTAATTTCTGATTATTTACTTAACTTTTGTTTATTATCTGATTCACTTGCTTTGGCAATGTAAACATGTTTCCACAGGCCAACAACACCCTTGGAATTGAATTGACCTGAGAGAGAGAGAGAGAGAGAGAGGGGGGAGAGAGAGAGAGAGAGAGAGAGAGAAGGAGAGAGAGAGAGAGAGAGAGAGAAGGAGAGAGAAGGAGAGAGAGAGAGAATGAAAGAGACAGAGAGAGAGAGAGAGAATGAAAGAGAGAGAGAGAGAGAGAATGAAAGAGACAGAGAGAGAGAATGAAAGAGAGAGAGAGAGAATGAAAGAGACAGAGAGAGAGAATGAAAGAGACAGAGAGAGACAGGTCCAGTCACCAGGACCACAAATACAAATTCCATCTAGACACTGTTGCCCTAGAGCACAAAAAAACGATACATACAGTGCCTTGCGAAAGTATTCGGCCCCCTTGAACTTTGCAACCTTTTGCCACATTTCAGGCTTCAAACATAAAGATATAAAACTGTATTTTTTTGTGAAGAATCAACAACAAGTGGGACACAATCATGAAGTGGAACGACATTTATTGGATATTTCAAACTTTTTTAACAAATCAAAAACTGAAAAATTGGGCGTGCAAAATTATTCAGCCCCCTTAAGTTAATACTTTGTAGCGCCACCTTTTGCTGCGATTATAGCTGTAAGTCGCTTGGGTTATGTCTCTATCAGTTTTGCACATCGAGAGACTGACATTTTTCCCCATTCCTCCTTGCAAAACAGCTCGAGCTCAGTGAGGTTGGATGGAGAGCATTTGTGAACAGCAGTTTTCAGTTCTTTCCACAGATTCTCGATTGGATTCAGGTCTGGACTTTGACTTGGCCATTCTAACACCTGGATATGTTTATTTTTGAACCATTCCATTGTAGATTTTGCTTTATGTTTTGGATCATTGTCTTGTTGGAAGACAAATCTCCGTCCCAGTCTCAGGTCTTTTGCAGACTCCATCAGGTTTTCTTCCAGAATGGTCCTGTATTTGGCTCCATCCATCTTCCCATCAATTTTAACCAACTTCCCTGTCCCTGCTGAAGAAAAGTAGGCCCAAACCATGATGCTGCCACCACTATGTTTAACAGTAGGTATGGTGTTCAAAATCCAGAAAAGAGCCGTTAAATTCTATAACCACCTAAAAGGAAGCGATTCCAAAACCTTCCACAACAAAGCCATCACCTCCAGAGAGATGAACCTGGAGAAGAGTCCCCTAAGCAAGCTGGTCCTGGGGCTCTGTTCACAAACACAAACACACCCTACAGAGCCCCAGGACAGCAGCACAATTAGACCCAACCAAATCATGAGAAAACAAAAAGATAATTACTTGACCCATTGGAAAGAATTAACAAAAAAACAGAGCAAACTAGAATGCTATTTGGCCCTACACAGAGAGTACACAGCGGCAGAATACATGTCCACTGTGACTGACCCAAAATTAAGGAAAGCTTTGACTATGTACATTTACATTACATTTAAGTCATTTAGCAGACGCTCTTATCCAGAGCACAGACTCAGCGCGCATAGCCTTGCTATTGAGAAAGGCCGCCGTAGGCAGACATGGCTCTCAAGAGAAGACAGGCTATGTGCTCACTGCCCACAAAATGAGGTGGAAACTGAGCTGCACTTCCTAACCTCCTGCCCAAAGTATGACCATATTAGAGAGACATGTTTCCCTCAGATTACACAGATCCACAAAGAATTCGAAAACAAATCCAATTTTGAAACACTCCCATATCTACTGGGTGAAATTCCAGTGTGCCATCACAGCAGCAAGATTTGTGACCTGTTGCCACGAGAAAAGGACAACCAGTGAAGAACACACACCATTGTAAATACAACCCATATCTATGCTTATTTATTTTATCTTGTTTCCTTTAACCATTTGTACATTGTTAAAACACTGTATATATATAATATGACATGTGTAATGTCTTTACTGTTTTGAAACTTCTGTATGTGTGATGTTTACTGTTAATATTGATTGTTTATTTCACTTTATATATTATCTACCTCACTTGCTTTGGTAATGTTAACACATGTTTCCCATGCCAATAAAGCCCTTGAATTGAATTGAATTGAGACAGAGAGAGAATGAAAGAGACAGATAGATAGAGAGAGACAGAGAGAGACAGAGAGAGAGACAGACACAGTTTAATTAAAACTCCCCATAAAACACCCAACTCTCCATCCGAGGAGGTTGGTGGCAGCACCTTATCTGAAGGACAGGCTCGGGGGTAATGGAGGAGGTTGGTGGCAGCACCTTATCTGAAGGACAGGCTCGGGGGTAATGGAGGAGGTTGGTGGCAGCACCTTATCTGAAGGACAGGCTCGGGGGTAATGGAGGAGGTTGGTGGCATCACCTTATCTGAAGGACAGGCTCGGGGGTAATGGAGGAGGTTGGTGGCAGCACCTTATCTGAAGGACAGGCTCGGGGGTAATGGAGGAGGTTGGTGGCAGCACCTTATCTGAAGGACAGGCTCGGGGGTAATGGAGGAGGTTGGTGGCAGCACCTTATCTGAAGGACAGGCTCGGGGTAATGGAGGAGGTTGGTGGCATCACCTTATCTGAAGGACAGGCTCGGGGGTAATGGAGGAGGTTGGTGGCATCACCTTATCTGAAGGACAGGCTCGGGGGTAATGGAGGAGGTTGGTGGCAGCACCTTATCTGAAGGACAGGCTCGGGGGTAATGGAGGAGGTTGGTGGCATCACCTTATCTGAAGGACAGGCTCGGGGGTAATGGAGGAGGTTGGTGGCAGCACCTTATCTGAAGGACAGGCTCGGGGGTAATGGAGGAGGTTGGTGGCAGCACCTTATCTGAAGGACAGGCTCGGGGGTAATGGAGGAGGTTGGTGGCATCACCTTATCTGAAGGACAGGCTCGGGGGTAATGGCTGGAGCAGAATCAGTGAAATGGCATTAAGGTTTTCTTGGTTTTCTTATGTGTGATGCCATTCCATTAGCTCCGTTCCGGCCATTATTACGAGCCTTCCTTCCTTCAGCAGCCTCCATCTACCATGTTCCAGACCCGCACAAAGTCAGCAGTCCCATACATACAGCAGTATAACAGCATCTTTATGGGACTTTAGTGTTCTGTCTGTCTACTGTATTTATAGCCTCATTTTTCAGATTGAGAGCAACAAAACCTCATGTACAACTGGAGACCTAAACCTGGCAAAACATCAAACAACTCGGTTGCGGTTTAGCCTGTAATATAGTGTGATTGATTACTCATTTAATTCACTTTATTAAAATGTCATAATATACTAAAACTCAAAATGATCTTAAATTATCTTGTGTGAATATGCACTTTAACATTATTTTTCCAGGAACATCTGTAGCCTATAATTAGACTGACAGCGTTGTGGTTGTGGACTCAAATCATTTGAAGAGTAAATAAATTATTACATTTGTATTTATTAAATAAAATGTACTTTTAGCTTTTAGCTTTTTTGCACTATTGTAAAGTGGCTGTTCCACTGGATGTCAGAAGGTGAATTCACTAATTTGTAAGTCGCTCTGGATAAGAGCGTCTGCTAAATGACTTAAATGTAAATGTAAATGTAGCTTTGTAATACTCCGATATTTTTGCAGTGAGCTGTCGCACCAATATTTCAAATGGAGTCCACTGCCTCTTTAAAAGCGTCAGTACATTCTAACCCCACCCTTCAAATCCTTTAACCAATCATCTACCATGACACATTATGAATCGTCTTCTGCGGGTGGTCCAATCGCAAACCGGCTTGCAATTCCAGGCCACCAAGGGCATATTCATTACATCCATTCTGTTGCAAAACGTTTCTAAAACGGAAGCAAATGGAAGGAAACGGGGCGGGACCTACCTGAGGTTATCCAATAGAAACTTTCGGTTTCGTAGCAAAACGCAACTGTTTGGACTAATGATTACACCAGACTCTAGTAAAGTAAGGGTGACGCGTTTGCAGCGATACAATTGAAAAGAAAGCAGTAACAAGTAATCTTGTGTGTCGGATCAGTGGAACAACAAGGGAGCAAATTGAACGGATGGAATTTACGAGTAACGGTGTTCAACTATTAGATAAGCAGCTTAATCAACTATCTCCCGCGCTGGATCCTCTACATTTAGGTGGGTGTTTTATATTTTATCAAAGGAAAGAAGATTGCGACAGTGGAAAAATGCTCCCCTCTTTCTTCTCGCTTTGCTCTTCTCTTCCAGCATCAGCGCTGCTAACCGCGACTGTCTACTTAGTAGGCTCCCAATCACTGCACATTCTGAGGGGAACTAATTCGGAAGTATTTTTTTACAATATCGTTTTTTTTTTTTTTTTAGCTCAGATCCGTCTATAATTCGTCATTCTTTGACATGCGCTGACAGCTTTGCATCACTGTAGAAACGTTTTAGCACGTGCCGTCCGGTGTGTGAAGGCTGAACGTGTATCACGTCCTGGCATAACAATAAACATGATCTGTCAAGCCCACGTCAAATAGACAACTACATTGATCGCGGGTTTTGTCTCCCTATTGGAAGTAACGTGTTTTTTAAACGGAACATTTTACGTAGCCTATAAATAATGCGTGTATCTTCAAAACAATGGTAACTGTTGATGTGTGCACAACTAAACAGCAAACATTGCTGATAATAATGATGATGATGATGATGGGGGGGGGGGGCTCCACCTATGTATCGGTAGCGGAGGGTTGTGTAAACGGAACACTGATACAGGTTCCGCAGGTAAAATCACGTCGTTCGTTTTTTTATTACCTTGGCTATGTCCACATCAGATGATATTGTGTATGTAGACTATTGATGTGGAATCCTTACTGGTCAGTATTGCACAGGATTTATGCTGCACGGAGTTATGCAGACGTGATAATGTGTTAAACTGTTCCAAGGGATGCCTCCTACACTTGACCTTCAAGGCCTAAATTGAGCCTAATTGCTTAAGACCTATCCTTTTGAACCCCGGTAAGTAGTTCTACCTCTGCTGACTGCTGATCGCAAAAACATCGGTCTGCAGTAACCATAACTGAAGGAATGGGCTTAACATCAATGCGTTTGTGTGTTTCCATTACAGGCCATTCCTACAGCTGTTGACAAAACTTCTCATTTCTCTGTGTCATGTTGAAAATAAATGTGGATGCCAGATATTTGGTGTCCTCCAGTTCACTCTCTACTAGCAATAGCCCAAAGACCAAGAAGGGAGGATGATAGAATAGCTATTTGTGTGGTTATTGTAGGTTAAATATTATTCATATTTCGAACCTATGGTTGTTATAGCGATGGAACTCTTGGTAGAAAGTGGTGGATTTATTTGTTTCATAGACAGAGTAGACTCTTTTTCTATGGGGCGGCAGGGTAGTCTAGTGGTTAGAGGGTTGGACTAGTAACTGAAAGGTTGCAAGTTCAAATCCCTAAGCTGACAAGATACAAATCTGTCGTTCTGCCCCTGAACAGGCAGTTAACCCAATGTTAACCCGCCGTCATTGAAAATAAGAATTTGTTCTTAACTAGTAAAATAAAAAAATATATATTCTGGTGACATGGTACCCCACGCAGCCCGTACCCAACACTACCTTAGATAATTTGAATGTGTTTGTCAAAATACACTTGAATGGATTTCTGCCAATATGTAGCTAAATACCACAGAGATCCTCTTTACATGTAACCTTCCAGTCTTATTGACCAAACAACCCATACAAAGGTAGGCTCTTTCCCTATATGCACATGATCAACAACTAATGCTAGCCAGAGCAATGTTAACTAAAATTGAAAGGAAGGATCATTTTTAGATAAACACTCTCAAACTTTTTCAGCTAGTTGGTCCATCAAAATGGGGCGGCAGGTAGCCTAGTGGTTAGAGCGTTGGACTTGAAACTGAAAGGTTGCAAGATCGAATCCCCGAGCTGACAAGGTGCAAATCTGTCGTTCTGTCTCTGAACAAGGCAGTTAACCGTCATTGAAAATAAGAATTTGTTCTTAACTGACTTGCCTAGTTAAATTAAGGTTAAATAAAAAAATTGAGCTGTTAAACAATGGGGAATAGAATGCTCATCCTTCTGCAGCTTGCCTGCCAATGCATGCTTTGTCCCAATCAAGTATGCCAAGAACATTGCTGCTATAACAGCCTCCACTCTTCTGGGAAGGCTTTCCACTAGATGCTGGAACATTGCTGCTATAACAGCCTCCACTCTTCTGGGAAGGCTTTCCACTAGATGTTGGAACATTGCTGCTATAACAGCCTCCACTCTTCTGGGAAGGCTTTCCACTAGATGTTGGAACATTGCTGCTATAACAGCCTCCATTCTTCTGGGAAGGCTTTCCACTAGATGTTGGAACATTGCTGCTATAACAGCCTCTACTCTTCTGGGAAGGCTTTCCAATAGATGCTGGAACATTGCTGCTATAACAGCCTCCACTCTTCTGGGAAGGCTTTCCACTAGATGCTGGAACATTGCTGCTATAACAGCCTCCACTCTTCTGGGAAGGCTTCCACTGATGGAACATTGCTGCTATAACAGCCTCCACTCTTCTGGGAAGGCTTCCCACTAGATGCTGGAACATTGCTGCTATAACAGCCTCCATCTTCTGGGAAGGCTTTCCACTAGGCTGGAACATTGCTGCTATAACAGCCTCCACTCTTCTGGGAAGGCTTTCCACTAGATGCTGGAACATTGCTGCTATAACAGCCTCCACTCTTCTGGGAAAGCTTTCCACTAGATGCTGGAACATTGCTGCTATAACAGCCTCCACTCTTCTGGGAAGGCTTTCCACTTGCTGGAACATTGCTGCTATAACAGCCTCCACTCTTCTGGGAAGGCTTTCCACTAGATGCTGGAACATTGCTGCTATAACAGCCTCCACTCTTCTGGGAAGGCTTTCCACTAGATGTAGGAACATTGCTGCTATAACAGCCTCCACTCTTCTGGGAAGGCTTTCCACTAGATGTTGGAACATTGCTGCTATAACAGCCTCCACTCTTCTGGGAAGGCTTTCCACTAGATGTTGGAACATTGCTGCTATAACAGCCTCCACTCTTCTGGGAAGGCTTTCCACTAGATGTTGCTGAACATTGCTGGAACATTGCTGCTATAACAGCCTCCACTCTTCTGGGAAGGCTTTCCACTAGATGCTGGAACATTGCTGCTATAACAGCCTCCACTCTTCTGGGAAGGCTTTCCACTAGATGCTGGAACATTGCTGCTATAACAGCCTCCACTCTTCTGGGAAGGCTTTCCACTAGATTTTGGAACATTGCTGCTATAACAGCCTCCACTCTTCTGGGAAGGCTTTCCACTAGATGCTGGAACATTGCTGCTATAACAGCCTCCACTCTTCTGGGAAGGCTTTCCACTAGATGTTGGAACATTGCTGCTATAACAGCCTCCACTCTTCTGGGAAGGCTTTCCACTAGATGCTGGAACATTGCTGCTATAACAGCCTCCACTCTTCTGAGAAGGCTTTCCACTAGATGTTGGAACATTGCTGCTATAACAGCCTCCACTCTTCTGGGAAGGCTTTCCACTAGATGCTGGAACATTGCTGCTATAACAGCCTCCACTCTTCTGAGAAGGCTTTCCACTAGATGCTGGAACATTGCTGTGGGGAAACATTCTTCCATTCAGCCACAAGACCATTAGTGAGGTTGGGCACTGTCGTTTGGCGATTAGGCCTGGCTTGCAGTCGGAGTTCCCAATTCGTCCCAAAGTTTCCTACCATCTCATCCGTCACAGCTGCTGTCTGACGTATCATTGCTCGCTATCCCTATCCAGCATTCCTAAATTACAAGTGATGAGTGTGTGTGTGTGTGTGTGTGTGTGTGGAGAGAAGGAAGAGAGCGGAGCATCAATTCATTCATACATGCCAATGAACAGTATGTAGGCTGTAACTGGAAGCAGGGGGACGTGGGATGTTGCCGGTACCGTGAAATAACTGTCTGGTTATGCCGGTTATGGCCTGCTGTCTGCCTGGTTGTGTGGTCTCTCTAAATTCAGTCCTAGGGTTATGTGGACGTTTCCATCAGTACAAATGATTTTGAAGTCCAGTCCCGCTGAGTTTGAGAAACATCTAATGTATTCCACAGTTCCAAGTGTGTCTTGGGTTTTGCGTTGGCTCAACAGTAACTATGGGTGATTTTTGCAGCTTCCAACGTAGCTTAAAATTTCAACAACAACAAAGAAGTCCTAAAGCCATTGACTGAAATTGTGCTGAAGTGACCATTT
The DNA here is from genome assembly GCF_036934945.1 of Oncorhynchus masou masou. NCBI lineage: Eukaryota > Metazoa > Chordata > Actinopteri > Salmoniformes > Salmonidae > Oncorhynchus > Oncorhynchus masou. The sequence goes on from NC_088224.1 coordinate 91,094,053, forward strand.
AGTTAGAATCTGACCTAATATTTACAATGGGAAGGTCTCAAATGGCATGCTTTCCCCTATGGGTCTTGGTCAAAGTAGTGCACTATGTAGGGGATAGGGTGTAATTTGGGTGGTGCTCTTGTAACTGATGTGAAATGGCTAGCTAGTTAGCAGTGGTGCGCACTAATAGTGTTTCAGTCGGTGACGTCACTCTCTCTGAGACCTTGAAGTAGTTGTTCCCCTTGCTCTGCAAGGGCCGCGGCTTTTGTGGAGCGATGGGTAACGATGCTTCGTGGGTGACCCGTGTGTGCAGAGTGTCCCTGGTTTGCGACCGGGTCGGGGCGAGGGGACGGACTAGAGCTGTACTGTTACACTCTCACAGGATGTGATGTATGGCGTTACCAGTTGGGTCAAAGGTTAAGCTCCGGCCTCTGTTCCGCTCTACTAAGGATACGTCCCAAATGGAACCCTATTCCCTATATAGTGCACTACTTTAGACCAGAGCTCTATGGAACCCTATTCCCTATATAGTGCACTACTTTAGACCAGAGCCCTATGGAACCCTATTCCCTTTATAGTGCACTACTTTAGACCAGAGCCCTATGGAACCCTATTCCCTTTATAGTGCACTACTTTAGACCAGAGCCCTATGGAACCCTATTCCTTAATATAGTGCACTACTTTAGACCAGAGCCCTATGGAACCCTATTCCCTTTATAGTGCACTACTTTAGACCAGAGCCCTATGGAACCCTATTCCCTATATAGTGCACTACTTTAGACCAGAGCCCTATGGAACCCTATTCCCTATATAGTGCACTACTTTAGACCAGAGCCCTATAGAACCCTATTCCCTTTATAGTGCACTACTTTAGACCAGAGCCCTATGGAACCCTATTCCTTAATATAGTGCACTACTTTAGACCAGAGCCCTATGGAACCCTATTCCCTATATATAGTGCACTACTTTAGACCAGAGCCCTATGGAACCCTATTCCCTTTATAGTGCACTACTTTAGACCAGAGCCCTATGGAACCCTATTCCCTTTATAGTGCACTACTTTAGACCAGAGCCCTATAGAACCCTATTCCCTTTATAGTGCACTACTTTAGACCAGAGTCCTATAGAACCCTATTCCCTTTATAGTGCACTACTTTAGACCAGAGCCCTATGGAACCCTTTTCCCTTTATAGTGCACTACTGTTGACCAGAGCCCTATGGAACCCTATTCCCTTTATAGTGCACTACTTTATACCAGAGCCCTATGGAACCCTATTCCCTTTATAGTGCACTACTTTAGACCAGAGCCCTATGGAACCCTATTCCCTTTATAGTGCACTACTTTAGACCAGAGTCCTATAGAACCCTATTCCCTTTATAGTGCACTACTTTAGACCAGAGCCCTATGGAACCCTATTCCCTTTATAGTGCACTACTTTAGACCAGAGCCCTATAGAACCCTATTCCCTTTATAGTGCACTACTTTAGACCAGAGCCCTATAGAACCCTATTCCCTTTATAGTGCACTACTTTAGACCAGAGCCCTATAGAACCCTATTCCCTTTATAGTGCACTACTTTAGACCAGAGCCCTATAGAACCCTATTCCCTTTATAGTGCACTACTTTAGACCAGAGCCCTATGGAACCCTATTCCCTTTATAGTGCACTACTTTAGACCAGAGTCCTATAGAACCCTATTCCCTTTATAGTGCACTACTTTAGACCAGAGCCCTATGGAACCCTATTCCCTTTATAGTGCAGTACTTTAGACCAGAGCCCTATAGAACCCTATTCCCTTTATAGTGCACTACTTTAGACCAGAGCCCTATAGAACCCTATTCCCTTTATAGTGCACTACTTTAGACCAGAGCCCTATAGAACCCTATTCCCTTTATAGTGCACTACTTTAGACCAGAGCCCTATAGAACCCTATTCCCTTTATAGTGCACTACTTTAGACCAGAGCACAGGGAATAAAGTCGTGCTCTGTGTAGGGAATAAGGGCCATTTGGGATGCGGGTTAGAATCCTGTGGAAGTGAAGCATGTACCTGATATCCAATCAGGATACAGGTAGGTAATTTTTTTTAAACACTGATTGTCCCGAGGCAGAAACTTGGAGCTGCCACAGGTAAATTGATAGTTTCTCTGTTTGGCATAGTTGATCTGAGTCCAAGTCTTTTCTGAATACTTCTGATCTCATCAATGGTTCCTTTCTAAACAATGTTTTCACGTTTCCAACAAAAGCTGAATAATATGCAGAAGGTACTGGCAGTGTGTCGGCGTAGTCAAGGGGTCGCGGCAGTGTGTCGGCGTAGTCAAGGGGTCGCGGCAGTGTGTAGGCGAGGGGTCGTGGCAGTGTGTAGGCGTAGTCGAGGGGTCGCGGTAGTGTGTAGGCGTAGTCGCGGTAGTGTGTAGGCGTAGTCGAGGGGTCGCGGTAGTGTGTAGGCGTAGTCGAGGGGTCGCGGTAGTGTGTAGGCGTAGTCGCGGTAGTGTGTAGGCGTAGTCGAGGGGTCGCGGTAGTGTGTAGGCGTAGTCGAGGGGTCGCGGCAGTGTGTAGGCGTAGTCGAGGGGTAGCGGCAGTGTGTAGGCGTAGTCGAGGGGTCGCGGCAGTGTGTAGTCGAGGGGTCGCGGCAGTGTGTAGGCGTAGTCGAGGGGTCGCGGCAGTGTGTAGTCGAGGGGTCGCGGCAGTATGTAGGCGTAGTCGAGGGGTCGCGGCAGTGTGTAGGCGAGGGGTCGCGGCAGTGTGTAGGCGTAGGCGAGGGGTCGCGGCAGTGTGTAGGCGAGGGGTCGCGGCAGTGTGTAGGCGTAGTCTCCAGCTTCCGTTCTCTCCCTTCTCTCCACTCCCTTGTCTGTCATGGCAGGTCCTCAGTTTTGGAGCCTCCAACCTTATTCCACAGACACATACACAAAGACTTCCTCCCTTGTTATTAAGTGTTGATCTGGTGGTCTGGTTTCAGCATGGGTCCATAGAGAATCCCCCCCCCCACCTCCACAGATCAATGAAAGAAAAGAAACTCCAAGAGGAGGATACAATATCTGTAACAGGAGTAAAGAGCCTGAATTAATTTAACACAAACACATTATTCATTTCAGCTCGGTACGCACAGCCAGGTGAAATGTGAAACCAATCTACCTGCTGCTAAAGCTGGAGAAATAAGTTGTAATTCAGACCAGTGGCTTTAGGTATCCTACCTTTTTATATTCCTCGAGGTTGGGGAATGGTCCACTGTCTACTTTTCCAAATGGCATCCTATAACTTCATATGTAGTGCACTACTTTTAATCAGGGGTAGTGTCGGGGGCCGGAGTAGTGTCGGGGGCCGGGAGTAGCGTGGGGGGCCGGAGTAGTGTCGGGGGCCGGGAGTAGCGTGGGGGTGACGGGAGTAGCGTCGGGGTGTAGCGTGGGGGTGACGGGAGTAGCGTGGGGGTGACTGGAGTAGCGTCGGGGTGTAGCGTGGGGGTGTACCGTGGGGGAGTAGTGTCGGGGTGTAGCGTGGGGGTGACGGGAATATGCGTCGGGGTGTAGCGTGGGGGTGACGGGAGTAGCGTGGGGGTGACGGGAGTAGCGTGGGGGGGAGTAGCGTGGGGGAGTAGCGTGGGGGAGTAGTGTCGGGGTGACGGGAGTAGCCGTCGGGGTGTAGCGTGGGGGTGACGTGTCGGGGTGACGGGAGTAGCGTGGGGGAGTAGCGTGGGTGACGGGAGTAGCGTGGGGGAGTAGCGCGGGGTGACAGGAGTAGCGTTGGGGAGTAGCGTGGGGGAGTAGCGTTGGGGAGTAGCGTGGGGGTGACGGGAGTAGCGTTGGGGAGTAGCGTGGGGGTGACGGGAGTAGCGTTGGGGAGTAGCGTGGGGGTGACGGGAGTAGCGTGGGGCTGTTTGCTCTGATGGTGAGAGCTCACAGACAGATTCCAGATTTGGGTTTAGCTGGGGGTTTTTAAAAATGGAGGTGGAAGGACCTCAAGATGATGACACGGAGGGAGATGCACAAAACATTAGAACGCCTTCCTAATATTGAGTTTCACCTGCTTTTGCCCTCCGAACAGCCTCCATTTGTCGGGGCATGGACTCTACGAAAGCGGTCCGCAGGGATGCAGGCCCATGTTGACTCCAATGCTTCCCACAGTTGTGTGTTAAGTTGTCTGGATGTTCTTTGGATGGTGGACCATTGTTGATATGCAGAGGAAACTGTTGAGCGTGAAAAACCCAACAGCGTTGCAGTTCTTGACTCAAACCGGTGCGCCTGGTACCTACTACCACACCCTGTTCAAAGGCACTTATATGTTTTGTCTTGCCCATTCACCCTCTGAATGGCACACACACACAATCCATGTCTCAATTGTCTCAAGGCTTAAAAAATAATTCTTTAACCCGTCTCCTCCCCTTCACCTACACGGATTGAAGTGGATTTAACAAGTGACATCAATAAGGGATCATTTCAGACCGACCGGTCTGTCATGGAAAGAGCAGGTGTTCTTAATGTTTTATCCACTCTGTGTATAGGGTCTGGCTGGGCTGGCGGGGAACCACTTGGCTTAAATCTGCTGTTCCAGTGCAATTTAGAGTTAACTTGGAAGAAACCGGTAGAAACCCAATTGTTCAGTCTAGGTTTTTAACCAGGCTAGGAAACAGAACCAGAAGACCTCCAGGAGCCATCCGCCCTGTAATATTGTCAATGGCATTTTAGCCCTGGTTACCGTTATGGTGAAAGCATCATTCAAACTGCGATGTTAAGAGCGAGTTCCTCATACAGAGATACCAGTAGGGTAAATGTTCAAAAGAGGTTAGTCTAACATCCAATCATTTAGATGTAGGTTTCTACTAGTTGTTCATTTTAGTTTACTTCTGTCATTTCGAGGGATGTTTTGCTGGGATGTTAATACAACCTCTTGGCTCATCAGTGTGCTCTACCCCAGCCTAAATGGGCCTCTTCCTCACTGGTTTTATTTAAATGACACCTTTCCCTTCACAGCCTATTGTCTAGTTAGGCTGTAACACAGAAAATAATATGTTTGTGATATCTACTGCACTGTGATTTGAATTGTGAGGGGGGGGAAGGAAAACAGGAAAAACATAACGTTAAGGATCCCATCGCTAATGGGCATGCTGGTAATCTTTAAGGACGGGATCGTTTTTTCAATATTTATAATTTTTTTCTTTCTTAAATTGTAATGGAGCTCAGTACACACAAAATCCTAAAGGGTAAAGCCTGTCTCATTCTGCTTTCCACCAGACACTGGGAGAGGAATTCACCGTTTCAGCAAGACAATAGCCTTAAACACAAGGCCAAACATAGTATCTAGTCTGTCTGAGCAGACGGTGCTTTCCTCTCCTTCTGTATTTCCCGTCATCTTATCAGTTGTTGCTGGCTGTCGGGATGCACACACACTATCTAACATATGCTGCAGAAGCACATCTCTAATAGGGAGCCTGTAATAATGGCTTTGCTGATGTGCGAAGGCCCGCCTGACCCCCAGTAATAATGGCTTTGCTGATGTGCTGCGAAGGCCCGCCTGAACCTCTGTAATAATGGCTTTGCTGATGTGCTGCGAAGGCCCTCCTGACCCCCAGTAATAATGGCTTTGCTGATGTGCGAAGGCCCGCCTGACCCCCAGTAATAATGGCTTTGCTGATGTGCTGCGAAGGCCCTCCTGACCCCCAGTAATAATGGCTTTGCTGATGTGCTGCGAAGGCCCGCCTGAACCTCTGTAATAATGGCTTTGCTGATGTGCTGCGAAGGCCCTCCTGACCCCCAGTAATAATGGCTTTGCTGATGTGCGAAGGCCCGCCTGACCCCCAGTAATAATGGCTTTGCTGATGTGCTGCGAAGGCCCTCCTGACCCCCTGTAATAATGGCTTTGCTGATGTGCGAAGGCCCGCCTGACCCCCAGTAATAATGGCTTTGCTGATGTGCTGCGAAGGCCCGCCTGAACCCCAGTAATAATGGCTTTGCTGATGTGCTGCGAAGGCCCGCCTGAACCCCAGTAATAATGGCTTTGCTGATGTGCGAAGGCCCTCCTGACCCCCAGTAATAATGGCTTTGCTGATGTGCGAAGGCCCGCCTGACCCCCAGTAATAATGGCTTTGCTGATGTGCTGCGAAGGCCCGCCTGAACCCCAGTAATAATGGCTTTGCTGATGTGCTGCGAAGGCCCGCCTGAACCCCAGTAATAATGGCTTTGCTGATGTGCGAAGGCCCTCCTGACCCCCAGTAATAATGGCTTTGCTGATGTGCGAAGGCCCGCCTGACCCCCAGTAATAATGGCTTTGCTGATGTGCGAAGGCCCGCCTGACCCCCAGTAATAATGGCTTTTAGGGAAAGGGCAGGATGACAGCATCGTGTGTGTGTGTGTGTGTGATCGCTCTTTTCAATTATGTTGCACCTTATCTGTGATGCAGATGTGTGTCTGTTACTTCGTATCCAGTATTGTTTCATAAGGTGTGACTGGTGTTACTGTGCGTCAACATGCTGTTGGGTGTTTGAGAGGAGTGTCAGACAGTCGTCAGAGCAGATTAATGATGCCTTGTTGAGCTTTGCCAAGAAGGACCCATCAAAGCCGTCAGTCAAATGTCACAGAAGATAAGAGACAAGCGAAGGAGAGTGTGCAGGGCCGGCTCTAGGCATACGCGGTTGCTTTGGGCCCCCTGCTGCTAGGGGGCCCCAGACAGAAAACATATGTCATATATTTATGTGTGTGTTTATATATTTATGTGTATGTATATATATTTATGTGTGTGTGATATATATATATATATATATATAATGTTTATATTTATATATAATATTTATGTTTATATTTATAACACACACACCACACAACTACTACCACCAGTCAAAAGTTTGGACACACCACCTCATTCAAGGGTTTTTCTTTATTTTTACTATTTTCTACATTGTAGAATATAGTGAAGACATCAAAACACATGGAATCATGTAGTAACCAAAAGTGTTAAACAAATCAAAATATATTTGAGATTCTTCAAATACCCACCCTTTTCCTTGATGATAGCTTTGCACACTCTTGGCATTCTCTCAACCAGCTTCACCTGGAATGCTTTTCCAATAGTCTTGAAGGAGTTCCCACATATGCTGAGCACTTGTTGGCGGCTTTTCCTTCACTCTGCGGTCCAACTCATCTCAATTGGGTTGAGGTCAGGTGATTGTGGAGGCCAGGTCATCTGATGCAGCACTCCATCACTCTCCTTCTTAGTCAAATAGCCCTTACACAGCCTGGTCATTGTCCTGTGGAAATCAAAAAATAGTTCCACTAAGAGCAAACCAGATGGGATGGTGAATCACTGCAGAATACTGTGGTAGCCATGCTGGTTAAGTGTGCCTTGAATTCTAAATAAATCACAGATAGTGTCACCAGCAAAGCATCTCCACACCATCACACCACCTCCATGCTTCACGGTGGGAATCACACACGCAGAGATTATCGGTTCACCTCCTCTGCATCTCACAAAGACATGGCGGTTGGAACCAGAAATCTCAAATTTGGACTCATCAGACCAAAGGACAGATTTCCACCGATCTAATGTCCATTGCTCGTGTTTCTTGGCCCAAGCAAATCTTTTCTTCTAATTGGTGTCCTTTGGTAGTGGTTTCTTTGCAGCAATTTGACCATGAAGACCTGATTCACGCAGTCTCCTCTGAACAGTTGATGTTGAGGGGTGTCTGTTACTTGAACCCTGTGAAGCATTTATTTTGGCTGAAGTCTGAGGTGCAGTTAATTGCCGATTTTTCTGAGGCTGGTAACTCTAATGAACTTATCCTCTGCAGCAGAGGTAACTCTGGGTCTTCCTTTCCTGTGGCGGTCCTCATGAGAGCCAGTTTCATTATAGTGCTTGATGGTTTTTGCAACTGCACTTAAACTTTCAAAGTTCTTGAAATTTTCTGGATTGTCTTGACCTTCATTTCTTAAAGTAATAATGGGACTGTCATTTCTCTTTGCATATTTGATCTGGTTCTTGCTGTAATATGGACCTTTACCAAATAGCACTATCTTTTGTATACCAACCCTACCTTGTCACATCTCAACTGATTGGCTCAAACGCATTAAAAAGGAAAGAAATTCCACAAATTAACTTTTAACAAGGCACACCTGTTAATGGAAATGCATTCCAGGTGACTCCCTCATGAAGCTGGTTGACAGAATGCCATTGGGTGTGGAAAGCTGCCATCAAGGCAAAGGGTGGCTACTTTAAAGAATATGAAATATATTGATTTGTTTAACGCTTTTTTTGTGTGTTTTTTTTTTTTGGTTACTACATGATTCCATGGGTTGTTTCATAGTGTTGATGTCATCACTTATTATACAATGTAGAACATAGTAAAAATAAATAAACTCTTGAAAGAGTAGGTGTCCAAACGTTTGACTGGTACTGTATGTCAAATATCTTCTTTGGTCCCACCAGCGTGACACCTGTCGACAACTTCGGGTGAAGTTGAAGGGCACGCAATTCAAATAAATAATCAGCAAAATTATGGATATGAACCATTTAGGTACGTACAAGTGTCTTATATCGGTTAAAAGCTTTTAATTTTTCATCTAATTGCATTGTCCGATTTACAATAGGCTTTACAGCGAAAGCATGCCATGTGGGTGCCGTCCTCAAACAATCACATCAACATTTTTCCACGCGCACAGGCTTCATAATCACAAATAGCAATTTAAATATTCACTTTTGGATAATCTTCCTCTGATTTGCAATCCAAAGGGTCCCAGCTACAACATGTATGGTTGTTTTGTTAGATAAAATCCTTCTTTATATACAAAAAAGTCTGGTTAGTTGGCGCCACAATTTTGGATAATCCACTCGTTCAACCTGCAGAGAAAGGAATCCAAGAAGCTACCACTAAACTTTGTTAAAACAAGTCAAAATATGTTTCTTATCGATCCTCAGGTACCCTAAAATGTAATTAAAATATAATATTTCATACGGAAAGAAGTATGTTTTATAGGAAAGCAAAATTAGCAGGTGCGCATCCTCTTCGTCGCAAGCACGTAGACTGATTACCAACTCTGACTCCCAGTACTAAAACTCAAAATTATTCCTTGTTTGGGAAGAAACAAGCCTGAAACCTTCAACGACTGTTGACATCTTGTGGAAGCCATAGGAATTGCAATCTGGGAGCTGAAATTGTATGTGCCCCCCTATGCTTTCCGTTGTAAGAGCATGGGCTCAATTTTTTTATTTTTTTTTTAAATAAGAAAAATCCTGTTTGGTTTTTCTTTGGATTTTCTCCTACCATATCAATTATGCTAGTCTTATACATTATTGTAACATTTCTACGAACTTCAAAGTGTTTTCTATCCAATGGTACCAAATTATATGCATGTCCGGGCTTCTGTGTCTGAGCAACAGGCAGTTTACTTTGGACACGTCAGTTGGTCAGGAAGTGGAGAAAAATGTTCCCTGTGGTAGACGATTTTCTGTATTTTGAGTGCTGTCAGGGACACATCTGAAATCCGGCTACATGTTAACATGATTATTAGGGAAATCGTTCCTCTTGCGAATCATGTTCACTTTTTAATCAGACTAGTAATCTGACTATCCATGATCTCATTGTGCATGTAACAGTACTCATTCTACAAGCCAGTTCAGCGGAAACACCACTGGTAGGACAATTAGCATAATATATTTTTAATGCAGACTTTAGAATATTCAGTCACCAATTGGATGGGAACCGAGCTTCTGTGACCAGAAATCAAAGCCTTTTGTTTACTAAACATTTTTAGGATTGAGGGGGGGGGGGGGAACGGGACGTATTTATGCCTTATTTCCCAAAAATATATACTCTTTTTTTATTTGATATGCTCCTATAAACTTCACATGTTGGTACTCATGGGTCCTTTTTCTGTGGCAATGACCCAGAGTAACGTGATGTCACACCACCTACTCTGTAAATCAGCTGCCTGTGTAACTGCTCAGGGACAAATTAGAGGCCGGAGGTTGGACGTCTCATTCCTGGTCAGGAACGTTTCTCTCAGCCCAAGAAACAAACTGAACACTGGGAAACAAGAAAAAAAAACGAGTTGAAAAATGGAACAAGATGGTTGTAAATTAGAGATTTCCCTCTGAGGGATAAATATAATCATTGCGTCTTTTTGTTGCTAAGTGTGTCACTGGGGAAGTCCTAAATGCTTAAGACTTAGCCCGACTGCTGAATAGTGGAGCTGTTCTTTCTCTCTTTCTGTCTCTCTCCCTCTCGCTGTACCGCTAGTCTGTGGCCTGGATTCATTCCTATGGGCTTGTGTCAGCTGAGGGCCTTGACTGTGTCGAGTGTTTTTCTGACAACTTTATGATGTCGGCCTTAGCCTTTCTTTTACACCATAGTTGTACAGTGGTTTTGGCGTGAGATCCATAACGTTGTCAGACAGAGAGAATGTGTTCATTACTGCTTTCTGAGGTCAAAGTGGAGCATCTCTTCCATAGCCTACATTTCTCCTGAGGGGATTTGTAATTATGTTGAGGGTAATTCCTACATTGGATATAAGGAATTCCTTGGTAATTTCATGTGTGTATTTAACTAAAATAACAATACAAAATAACTTGTACAGCTCAGATCATAGTTTTACTCCGCTCTCTTTGTAAAGATGGGTCAGTACAGTATAATGCTGAAAATAAGATGTGTTTTTGTTTTTCTGAACAGAGCCTTTTTTAGGACCATATACGACGTGGACCATTTGAACTATTTGTTGGTTCAAGCCTTAGCTTGATTTCTACCAGCAGTATAAAATGATCTAGAATGTCAAGATCTCTATCAGGATCTGCCTGAAGTTGCCATGTTCTACTGTTCCAACCAAGGCTATATGATTATATAATGTAATAATGTGTTTTTCTTTATTTTTCTTCCCCAGGCCTGATGGAGCTGGGCACGCGACAAGCGTTGACCACCGGGGAACACACAACACGCTCTGCCCCCCATCGCCGACCTTGAAAGGAGGGACACTCCGCTACTCTCAACCTTCCCTCCTCTTCCACTACCTCCTCTGGTACACCTCCTCCCTCCCTCCCTCCCCGGTCCTGAGATGGTGATGGTGATGATGATGAAGCTGAAGCAGAACCTGCTGGTGGCCTGTCTGGTCATCAGCTCAGTCACAGTCTTCTACTTGGGTCGTCACGCCATGGAGTGTCACCACAGCATCGAGGAGCGCAGCAGCCAGCCTGGGGACCAAGGGGTTCTGGGGGGCCTTCAGGGGCCGGGAGGGGTCCTCCTGGGCGGCTCGTTGGGCTCCTCCGCCATCCTGCGGGGCTCCAGACCCGGGGGCCATAACCTCTCAGCTCCATTCGTCTACAACAAGGACATGCCTCTCGTGTTCATTGGAGGGGTTCCCAGGAGTGGGACCACGTTGATGAGAGCCATGCTGGACGCTCACCCCGAGGTTCGTTGTGGAGAGGAGACCAGGGTTATTCCACGTATCCTGGCCATGAAACAGATGTGGTCGCGGTCGGGGAGGGAGAAGATGCGTCTGGACGAGGCCGGGGTGACGGACGAGGTCCTGGACGCCGCCATGCAGGCCTTCCTCCTAGAGATCATCGTGAAGCACGGCGAGCCCGCCAACTTCCTCTGTAACAAGGACCCCTTCGCTCTGAAGTCCCTCTCCTACCTGGCTAAGATCTTCCCGCACGCCAAGTTCGTGCTCATGATCCGGGACGGACGCGCCTCGGTCCATTCGATGATCTCGCGTAAGGTGACGATCGCTGGCTTTGACCTGGGCAGCTACAGAGACTGCCTGACCAAGTGGAACAGGGCCATAGAGACCATGTACACTCAGTGCCTGGAGGCCTCAGACAAGTGCCTGCCAGTGCATTATGAACAGCTGGTGCTCCATCCAGAGAAGTGGATGAGGACGCTGCTCAAATTCCTGGACATTCCCTGGAACGAGGCGGTGCTTCACCATGAGGAACTCATAGGGAAAGCGGGTGGTGTTTCTCTCTCCAAGTAAGTAGTGGTGTTGTGTGTGTGTGTGTGTGTGTGTGTGTGTGTGTGTGTGTGTACCCTGACCTGCATGTTGAGGAACTCAAGGCATGCCGGTTTCCCTCCCCGTGTGTTTCTATCAGTGTATAAAGTGAGTAAACTGTAAACCCAACTAGCTTTGTAAATCAGGGGTCAGTGACCTTGTAGTCTATGAAGTGTTAAACAAGTCTTTATACCAATAGATGACAGAATGTGACTTGAAGGGAAAAGGAACACCCTCTAGAATACTTCCTGTGATTTAGTGGCGAGACGAGGTGTGGGCAGCCAGCGTCTTCAAGGATTTTACAAACCTAGGACAAGGACCTCCAAATGAGGACGAAGTCAGGCAGAACTTTTATGCATCACCTCACTGAGCTATCAGGGCCACAGTGGATCGCCCACTCCTCATTCTGAGTGAAGCTCAGCCGCCATTTTGGATCTGGTTCTGAACCGAAATGGTTCTGGTTCTAGAACACAGGCCTCTGTTCTTAGCTTCCTGGTTCTGGAAGCTTTCTGCTCTGTTCTGCGCTGCTGCCACAACAAGACGCTGATAAGTAATACAGTCCTGTTGGCTCTGATGGCAGTAATAAACAAGCAGCAATCCTTGGGGATGCTACCTGTTTACGAGACACTGTCTCCTCCTTCACTTTTTTTTGCTTACGTAGTCAAATGGCTCAATTGCTGTGGTTGAATCACAGGGTGCATCCCAATTGGCTCCCTATACAGTGCACTACTTTTGACCAGAGCCCCAAAGGGAAATGGGGAGCTATCTGGGATAGACGCATAGTACAATGTTATGGTAAGCAAGCACTATTCATCACCAGGCTGACAAGGTGTGAGTGGTGAACGGGTCACGCTCTACCTACTACATTCCCTTCCTGGTGCAGTGAGACAGGTTAGCACTGGTCCGTGTAACTCTCTCTCCCGCTGGCTTGCAACTATTGTTCTTCCCAGAGGGGAGAAAGAGAGCGAGGGAGGAAATGGTGATGGCCCAGAGAGAAGGAAGGATTGTAAATCTAGTAGTTGAGTAGTTAGATCAGTAGTAAACCTTTTTTATTTTTTTTAAATTATTTTTTTATTGTTGATAGTCAACAACACACATTTCGTACTCCAGGTCCATTTCTACAGGCTCCCAGGGCCTGAAATAACAGCCTTGCTATTCCCGGAGGCCTTCAAACATGAATTTACTTTCCCTCTGTAGGTTATGAATCATTCTAGAGAAGAGCTAGGTGAGAAACCTCACTCATTAGTCAGCCGCACACAGTAGAGGGGGGAAACAACAACCCATTTCTCAGTTTGTATCCCGTTGGGCCCTGGTCTAAAGTAGAGCACTATATAGGGAATAGGGTCTAAAGTAGTGCACTGTAAAGGGAATAGGGGGCAATTTGGGACTCACATGCTCTGACCATGGTAGGGTTTCCTTAATGGCCCCGACTCGTCAAGAGTTGTATTGGTTCTATAATTTGGAGGTCGGCCTCTGGAAGTCTTCAAGGAAACACAGTGGGGCATGCTCACACACACTCCACCTCCTGCCACGTAGAACCATATAACCCCTCCGTGTCCCCTGCAGAAATTTGGCTCCACTTTTGTTATTGTCTGCAGATGAGAATGCTCATGGTTTTTTAATAAAAAACTTATGGTCAAAGTCCACTGAGCACATGTCATCTTAGAGGAACCCCCTCCCTATCTATGCCCCTCTCTCTCTCACACACACACACCTCTTCTCTCCAATGTCTTTCATCTTGGTAATTATATCATTATTGAATACATATTTAATCTATTTTCTCCTCTTCCGTTCTTCCTCTCCTCAATTTTGTTCCTCCCCCTCCACTCTTCCTCTTGTGGTTCATCCTCTTGCTCCCCTCATGTGACTTCCTATGGGACTGCATCCTACACCCTATTCCCTATATAATGCCCTACATTTAGGGAATAGGGTGTTGTTTTGGGATGCATCCTGGTGCTGAACAGAGCTAATGGTAAAGAAACTGACGGTGAGGGAGGGAGGGAGGGAGAGGGGAGGAGAGAGTGAAGGATCAGAGAGGAGATTTTTAAAACAGACATGGAAGTAGCCATCTTCCACATCTTTGTCAGAGGAGTGAGTTCAACAGAATCGATCATTTGAGACAAAGTAAACAGACCGTCGTTCTCTGGAGGCTCTTACGTTATTTTCAAGTATTGATCCCCAATTTTTTTTTTCAGCCCCCTACACTGGACAGATAGGCTCCACACTCTACCAACGGCCAGACCAGCTAACTGTGTCCCAAATGGCACCCTATTCCCTAAATACTTCTGGAGCACAACCTCTGTCTGGGTATGCTGTTTTTGTGGCCGTTCTGTACAAGTCTTTCACATTTAGCGTTGTTTATTAAACAAAAGTTCATGGTGGTGGAGGAGGGGGGGGGCTGTTTCTTGGACGAGCTGCACTTTGGAGATTAATGACCTGAAAGCTGTTTCTGGGCTCAGGGCCATGCTTACAGGGGGGGGTCTCAGGTCATGGGAACAGCAGAGAGAGGGAGAGACGGGGCCTGCTTTTGGTGTGTGTGTGGGGGGGGGGGGGGTCATGGGAACAGCAGAGAGCGAGAGACCGGGCCAGCTTATGGTGGTGTATACAAGTTCAAGCGTACTAACGTTTTTTTGTATGATCTGTGTAGTAATATTATTCTTATCCAAGACATTTGCATTGCTTAGTTATAGCCTAATGCTTAATTATAGCCTAATGCTATCTAGCTTGCATTGAACCTAGTTGATTAGCTTTAACTACCTGCAGATTCATGCATGGTACATGGTAGTATGAGTTAGGATTATGGCTAGCTAGCTAAACAATGAACCATAATCCTAACTCATACTACCACAACTAGCTAGCTAAACAATGAACCATAATCCTAACTCATACTACCACAACTAGCTAGCTAAACAATAAACCATAATCCTAACTCATACTACCACAACTAGCTAGCTAAACAATGAACCATAATCCTAACTCATACTACCACAACTAGCTAGCTAGCTAAACAATAAACCGTAATCCTAACTCATACTACCACAACTAGCTAGCTAGCTAAACAATAAACCATAATCCTAACTCATACTACCACAACTAGCTAGCTAGCTACACGTCTAAACAAAATACTCCACTATGCAAGTAACCATTTCACTGCACTGTTTAAACCTTCTGTATCCTGTGCATTTGTCAAACGTAGATTGTATTTGATATAGTGTGTTTACCAAAGACGGTAATGTGAAGAACATGACCTCACCAAAGTCAGATTTAGGATAAAGGCCAAGGACTAGATAATGTATTTTTACTAATACCTTTTGCTAATACTTTCACCACTTTTTAGTCTTTAAATTTTGAGTTGTTTACTACACTGTGAATCCTAAAAGAGATTGGTGGGGCTAAGACTTAAACCGCTGTTAAGGATACTGAATGGGTGTAGACATAAAAAGGCCTCTCCGGTAGGTGTACCAAAACATTCACGGGACATTTTTTTTTTTTCAAAATGTACACGTTTTTTAATGTTCAAAGCAGAATTACTTTTATCCAATGTGTAACATTTTAAAATAAAAAAATAAGATGTTGCTACAGAGGATTGGCTGTGTCTGAAATGGCACCTATTCCCTATTTAGTGCTCTGCTCTTGACCAGGACCTGCAGAGCTCTGGTCAGAAGTAGTGCACTATGTACGCAAGAGGGTGCCTTTTCAGAGACAGCCGGTGACTCGTTTTTAAAGTCTGCCAGTAAAAAGTGTGGAGGCAGTAAACAGGTTGGTAATTGTAAACAGGTTGGTAATTGTAAACAGGTTGGTAATTGTAAACAGGTTGGTAATTGTAAACAGGTTGGTAATTGTAAACAGGTTGGTAATTGTAGACAGGTTGGTAATTGTAAACAGGTTGGTAATTGCAAACAGGTTGGTAATTGCAAACAGGTTGGTAATTGCAAACAGGTTGGTAATTGCAAACAGGTTGGTAATTGCAAACAGGTTGGTAATTGCAAACAGGTTGGTAATTGCAAACAGGTTGGTAATTGCAAACAGGTTGGTAATTGCAAACAGGTTGGTAATTGCAAACAGGTTGGTAATTGCAAACAGGTTGGTAATGTAAACAAAGACCCAAGGCTCTAGATGTCATGTTGCCAGGTCCTCATTTTAGCTGCTGACATGCTGTGGGAGACGGGGACTCTCCAGCCGTGGTGCAGGAACACGGTAAAGTTTAGCGGTCATACTGTGGAGTGGACAGGAGGGGACACCCAAGGCTCTATAGCGGGGACAGGCAACTAGTGGCCCGCGGAGCAGCCTTTTGGGAACTCGGGGTCTCAACTTACGGTTGAGAGTTTATTATAGTAAAATACACAAGTTCAATTTAGAAAATTTGGTTGTGCCATCAGCAGTTTCTCTTCTTCTGACAGTCACTCAATTAGCCCATGTCACTTAAAACCTTTTTGAGGTAAGTTAGACGAGCGGACAGCTATCTAAACGTGTAGTAGTCATGGTTGAATTACGAGGTCGGCGCGACTGATTTTTGTCAGTCACTCTCAGATATCATATGCAAACATATTCTCTCCACCCTTATGGCAAAAGGTGTAAAATTGCAGGAAAGTTGCTGTTAAAATGCACATATTTGTTTTTACAACACATGTCAAAATGAAAAGAATTACAGAAAAGGCTAAACACTATACATCTGACTGTATGTATGGATGTGGGTAGCAGACCCGCGAGCCACTGCGGCCCCTCATGATGATTTCAGATTTTTTTTGTGGCCCCCCCCCCCCACCCTCATCGAAGTTTCCTCTCCTTGGGCTAGAGGTTGCGAGCCATGGTCCTAATCTAGCTGCTACGCTATGGGAGATCCAGGAGTACCCTTCAATCTCCAGCCATGGAACACTGAAGGGGTTAGCTGCTACATGAGGGCACAAGTGAAGCGTTCCGCCTCCTTACGAAACTGTAAGGGCCAGAGAGTTTTCTGGAGTGTTCCGCAAGAGGCCAAATGTCCCTTGTTCAGCCCTCCTCTCCATATCTCTTAAGAATGCTCTCTGGGTACTGTAGCAATGTGAAGAAAGACCCACCACTCACACAGTGTAGCCTGTTTTGTTGTTCTGGAGAGCGATTTGTGAGCTTGTGTACCCTTCTTGACCCTTCCCCTGGTATGATAAGTACAACACGAGAGCCCTGGCGAGATTGAAACCCAGAAAGAAATAGATGGGAGAGGCAGAAACCCAGAAAGAAGTAGAATTAGATGGCGATGGAAAGACAAACCCAGACACCAACGTCATCAGTGTGCAGCTGAATGCTGGAAACTCTTGGCTGTTCTGGCTACATTTAGTCAAAACAACAAACAATCTAAGTTATATTATGAATACAGCACTTGTTTTTTTGCATAGATTCCAAGACTCTGTTAGCTTTTAACAGCTAGTATCACTATTTTCTGTCCCGGAATCCCGCTAAACATACCATTTTGAAGCCTGCTTGACAGAGCTAGCTAACCTCACCTAGCCGGCTAACCTCACCTAGCCGGCTAACCTCACCTAGCCGGCTAACCTCACCTAGCCGGCTAAACTTACCTAGCCATCATAACGAAGGTGGCTGCTTGGATTTCCCCGATTTGGGACCGCCTTTTTAATGGCCTCCCCTGCCGGAGGAAGGAGACTAGCACTTCCTGTAGGAGTTGTGTTTACGAAGCTCTTTTCTGGGACACTGACTGGCTTGTCAATGCAATAACTGCCTGCTCGAGGAGGACTATAGGACCGAGTTGTCTACTCTAAGCAAGCAAATCTCGGCGTTGCACAATCTGCTGGGGAAACCAAACCGAAACTACATCTTGCCTACCTTCTTCTTCTCTACACCTCAGGCTGACGTTGTTTCGGTATGGTGTGTATTACCGCACTGCCATCACTCTTTGACTGACTGGCCTGTGGTTCCCTTAGGAAGTCTCCCCCCCCCCGCCTGTGGAAAATGGAGCAGGACTGACGCTTCTAGTGGCCTTAGCAGATGCCACAGGTTCTGATCCAAGGGGTCTCGTAAACCACTCGATGTGCAAAAACGGACGGACCTCCTCTGCCATTGTCATCGGCAGCTCTATGGTGAGAAACTTGGTTCCCGGGGCAAAAAAAAACAACCTATTTTGGAGCACCATTACAGGACATTACTAGGCTGCTACCTATCATTCTACAACAGGTGCCTGGGGGGCTGTCGTTGACCATGTGGGCTCAATCAACGTTAGCAGGGCTAGTTTCAGGACTGCTGACACTGGATTTGAAAGAACTGATTCTAGCTCTGAAAGACTTCAAAAAGCGGCCGACTATTTCAGGCGCTGTGCCATCGTTGGTCCGTGGCAGCGGAAGATTCAGCAGGCTACTGGCATTACACATCTGACTAAAAGACTACTGTGGCTCTGTTGGCGTAACTTTTAGAGATCATTTTGGAGGCTCATGTCAAATGCTGCTGAAGTAATATGGCTACGGGTTCATTTGCCTCACCTAAAGCCTATTTCTGTGGGAAGTTGATATAGACCACCCATTGCTAATAGTCAGTATCTGGGTTATATGTGTGAAATGCTTGATAATCTATGTGATCCAGTATCAACCGAGTGGTATATTTTCTGGGTGACTGAAATATTGACTGGCTTTCATCAAGCTGTCCACTCAAGAAAAAGCTTCAAACTGTAACCAGAGCCTGCAATCTGGTTCAGGTTATCAGCCACCCTACCAGGGTAGTTACAAACAGCACAGGAATGAAATCATCCACATATATTGATCACATCTTTACTAATGTTACAGAAATCTGCTCGAAAGCAGTATCCAAATCCATCGGATGTAGCGATCGTAATATAGTAGCCATATCTAGGAAAGTTCCATAGTCTGGGCCTAAGAGATCATATAAGAGGTTGTGTAGTGTGTCATGAGGAGCAACCAGATGCTACATATAGAAAGAGTGTGAAGTCCCGGTGCACAACTGAACAAGAGGACAAGTACATTCGAGTGTCTCGTTTGAGAAACGGACGCCTCACAAGTCCTCAATTGGCAGCTTCATTAAATAGTTCCCGCAAAACCCCAGTCTCAATGTCAACAGTGAAGAAGCAACTCCGGGATGCTGGCCTTCTAGGCAGAGTTGCAAAGAAAAAGCCATATCTCAGACTGGCCAATAGAAATAAAAGAATAAGATGGGCAAAAGAATAGACACTGGACAGAGGGACTTGGCCTAGACGGCCAGCATCACATAGTCGACCCGAGTTCTGTCACACCTGGACTCCTGCCCAGTCATATGGTCAATTACTATAAAGAGGGACATCAGCAATTTACAAGTAGAACAGAGCAACACAGCTGGCTGTTCTCCTGGCTCAAAGTAGAGGAGAGATTTGACTGCATCACTACGTGTCATTGTGAGAGGTATTGACATGTTGAAGGCACCGAGCTGTCTGTTTGAACTACTGGTACACAGCTCAGACACCCACGCGTACCACACAAGACATGCCACAAAGGGTCTCTTCAGTCTCCACGTCCAGAACACACTCTGGGGAAGCGCACGATACTACATAGAGTCATGACTACATTGGAACTCTATTCCACATCATGCAAGCAGTAGAATCTAATAAATAAAAGAAAAAACATGACGACACTTTATGGAACAACAATTACTGTGAAGATACACGCACACATTAAAACACGTACATATTGTTCTATTGTGGTAATTATACATTTTGTATTGGAGATATGTAGTGTTGGTGTAATAATGTGTTGTATTGGAGAGGTGTGGTAGTGATGTGTTGTATTGGTGTACTAATGTGTTGTATTGGAGAGGTGTGGTAGTGATGTGTTGTATTGGTGTACTTATGTGTTGTATTATGTACAGTTATTGATTTTTGGTGATTTTAATTTTAAAAATGACAGGAACTTATGGGGATCCATAATAAATGCACATACTAATACAGAAAGAGGTAGACATAGATGGAGGAGATGCACAGGAGGGAGAGGGAGCGAGCGCAAGGGTTGGGTAAGAGTGGGTGCTCCCTAGACCTGGACCTGGTCCCAGCCTCCCTACCCCCCTACCCCTAGACACGGGCCTGGTCCCAGCCTCCCTACCCCTAGACACGGGCCTGGTCCCAGCCTCCCTACCCCTAGACCTGGCCCTGGTCCCAGCCTCCCTACCCCTACACACGGGCCTTGTCCCAGCCTCCCACCCCTAGACCCGAGCCTGGTGCCCAGCCTTCCCCCACACATGCGCTCAGACACACACAAACACACACACACACACACACACACCTCACACACACCTGGTCCCAGCCACACACCACACACACACACCTGGTCCACCTCCCACCCCAGCACACACGGGCCTGGTCCCAGCCTCCCACCCCTACACCTAGGCCTGGGCCCAGTCCCACTCCCTACCCCTAGACATGGGCCTGGTCCCAGCCTCCCCTACTCCCAGCCTCCCACTCCCTACCCCTAGACACGGGCCTGGTCCCAGCCTCCCACCCCTACACACGGGCCTGGTCCCAGCCTCCCACTCCCTACCCCTAGACACGGGCCTGGTCACAGCCTCCCACTCCCTACCCCTAGACACGGGCCTGGTCCCAGCCTCCCTACCCCTAGACACGGGCCTGGTCCCAGCCTCCCCTACCCCTACACACGGGCCTGGTCCCAGCCTCCCTACCCCTACCCCTAGACCTCCCTACCCCTAGAGCCTGGTGCCCAGCCTCCCTACCCCTAGACACGGGCCTGGTCCCAGCCTCCCTACCCCTAGACACGGGCCTGGTCCCAGCCTCCCTACCCCTAGACACGGGCCTGGTCCCAGCCTCCCTACCCCTAGACACGGGCCTGGTCCCAGCCTCCCTACCCCTAGACCCGAGCCTGGTGCCCAGCCTCCCCCACACATGCGCTCAGACACACACCACCCCTCAGCACATTGATTCCCATCAAATATTAATGAAATGGGATCTTAACCAGAGCGCACTGGATAGAGCTCAAGACATGTAGCAGAGACAACACACACACACACACACACACACGGACAGAGGCATGTGGCCATTGAGGAGAGAGCGAGAGACAGGAACTGTAAAAGATGAAGAATAGGGCGTTCAGTAAACAAGTCTCAACAGGATTGGCATATGTACCATGAGCTCCTCAAACCACTGAGAACACAGCTCTGCTGTGTCAGGGCCACATTTTCTGCTGCGTCCTTCGTGAGGACAACACACGTCTATTATATATGCCATGAAGCAAAGAGGGTCTAATATTGTACCTCCAAGTCATGGAAATGCTTTACGTTTCCATGTGTTTCACCACTGAATAATGATCCTTACGGTTCACATTTCGATGGAAAAGCTTGAGTTTCTTGTCTGTCTTCATTTAATTTATGCTTGTTAGGACTTTTTTTTCATTGTTGCAAGTTACAGGGCACATCAGAGTCATCTAAACACTGTGCGGTTGCATGCAAAGGGAACAAACA
Organism: Oncorhynchus masou masou; assembly: GCF_036934945.1. Classification (NCBI taxonomy): domain Eukaryota; kingdom Metazoa; phylum Chordata; class Actinopteri; order Salmoniformes; family Salmonidae; genus Oncorhynchus; species Oncorhynchus masou. The sequence continues at coordinate 91,115,432 of NC_088224.1, forward strand.
AACATTCTCTCTTAACTTTTCCTGGCTCATACTTTGCTTCACGCAAACAGGAAATCGCACGTCGTTGTATCGCCATAAGCCTCCGCTATATCAGACGAGGAAAAACAACAGATTTACTGGTTAACTGATTTGGCAACAACATATTTACTGGTTAACATAATCATGCTAGATCTGGGATTGAGACAGACTGTTTAGATGTAGTAGGTCCATGACCTAATAATGTAAATGGAACAGGAAAGGATTTAACCTGATGTGAATGTGTATTTAACGGGAAAGGATTTAACCTGATGTAAATGTGTATTTAACGGGAAAGGATTTAACCTGATGTAAATGTGTATTTAACGGGAAAGGATTTAACCTGATGTAAATGTGTATTTAACGGGAAAGGATTTAACCTGATGTAAATGTGTATTTAACGGGAAAGGATTTAACCTGATGTAAATGTGTATTTAACGGGAAAGGATTTAACCTGATGTAAATGTGTATTTAACGGGAAAGGATTTAACCTGATGTAAATGTGTATTTAACGGGAAAGGATTTAGCCTGATGTAAATGTGTATTTAACGGGAAAGGATTTAGCCTGATGTAAATGTGTATTTAACGGGAAAGGATTTAGCCTGATGTAAATGTGTATTTAACGGGAAAGGATTTAGCCTGATGTAAATGTGTATTTATTTAAGGATTTAGCCTGATGTAAATGTGTATTTAACGGGAAAGGATTTAGCCTGATGTAAATGTGTATTTAACGGGAAAGGATTTAGCCTGATGTAAATGTGTATTTAACGGGAAAGGATTTAACCTGATGTAAATGGAACAGGACACGATTTAGCCTGATGTAAATGGAACAGGACATGATTTAGCCTGATGTAAATGTGTATATGGAACAGGAAAGGAAGTTCACAGGGAGTTGGTGTTTTTCATTCTTTACACTGAAATGATCAGCCTCCACATCAGATAAAGACGACAAAAATGAACTATAGACAATATAACAAGCTATGGGGGGGGAAACGTGAGATAATATGCCACAGAGCAGATGTTTTTATCCCCTGTGATCTCTGTTGGAGTTGAACCCACAACTGAACTTTACCACACAGGACCACAAGCGTTGCTCCGTTCCTACTTCTGAGTGGCCCGCCTCCTTACTGAGTCTGACTTAAACGGCTTGGTCCTCCAGGGGCAGGCGGTCTGCTATCATACTTCCTCTCTGAACCGCTCCCGATTTAGGATTTTTAGGAGGGAGGAAGGTAGCATTCGACACCCCCCCAGGGCCTCGTGGCAGCCTTTTTACCAACGTCAACAGCACATCCCATCAGACCCCATCCTTCAGTAGTACTACACACACACACACACACACACACACAAACCCTGTGGCTTACAGCAGGTCCCTATCTGTACTGTTGTGGGCTGGGCCCTCAGTACCCCTCTCTACACCGGTCTCTATACCATTACCATCAATTACATGGCTGTGGTTTAGGGAAGGAAGGGCTCTCTCCGTCCTTCCCTCAGGGATCCAGAACACCACCCAGGGTGGATGAGCAGAGCACTAGGCCCAGCTATGAATAATTGAGAAACTGCCACAATCCATTAGGGTGGGGGAGGCAAGGGCCCCTTATCCCCCCCCCCCCTCTATCTCCTCACCTCCTATCTCAACCTTACTGAAGGATATGGTCCAAGGTCCATCCCCTCAGGCCTTCCTCTCCACTGGGGTTTAAGAGAAAAGGGGCAACGAGAGAGGATTCGAAGAGCGATGGCTTGAGAAAGAGGCAAGGACCATCCTTGGCTGCCAACCCCTGAGTCTGGTAGTCATTCAGCTGGAGAAGCTGAGAACAGGAAGTAAAACAGGTGTAAAGGAAGACCTCTGCCCACGTCCTTTGTTAGTAGCTTTAAGTTGTAAAGCCAGGGCTCAAGTCATCCCGTTCTGAGACAATTACCCGGCATTTTGACGTCAACATTCTAACAGTCTGATAAATACATTTTCATACAGTTTATGCTGTGGGAGGTAGCGGGTGGGAGGTAGCGGGTAGCGGGTGGAAGGTAGCGGGTGGAAGGTAGCGGGTGGAAGGTAGCGGGTGGAAGGTGGAAGGTAGCGGGTACCGGGTGGAAGGTAGCGGGTGGAAGATAGTGGGTGGAAGCTAGCGGGTACCGGGTGGGAGGTAGCAGGTGGAAGGTAGCGGGTGGAAGCTAGCGGGTACCGGGTGGAAGGTAGCGGGTGGAAGGTAGAGGGTACCGGGTGGAAGGTACCGGGTGGAAGGAAGCGTGTGGAAGGTAGCGGGTGGAAGCTAGAAGGTAGCGGGTGGAAGGCAGAAGGTAGCGGGTGGGGGGTAGCAGGTGGAGGGTAGCGGGTGGGAGGTAGTGGGTAGCGGGTGGAGGGTAGCGGGTGGGAGGTAGTGGGTAGCGGGTGGGAGGTAGCGGGTGGGAGGTAGCGGGTGGAAGGTAGCGGGTGGAGGGTAGCGGGTGGGAGGTAGCGGGTGGAAGGTAGCAGGTGGAAGGTAAAGGACAGTATGTAATAGGACCATAACAGTTTCAACCTTGACCAGCAGCAGTTAGCAAACTCCCTTTTTATTCTCCATTCTCTGCATCCTGGCTCCTCCAACCCACTCCCCTTGGTAGTCACTAATGGTTCCCTATTCTCTACATAGTGCACTATATAGGGAATAGGGTGCTATTAGGGATTCAGAACAGTGTTTGGTCCGTAGGTGGAGAAGATGGTAGACGTCTGGTGACTCACCACCACCCAGGAAATACAAGATAATTGTTTAGTCCTCAGTGGAACAAAAGTACAGGAGAAAAGAGTGGAGTGGGGAGGGAGAGGGGGGAGGACTGGGTGGGAGGGGAGAGGGAGAGGGGGAGGACTGGGTGAAAGGGGGTTGAAGGAGGAGAGGAGTGGGTGGAAGGAGAGGAGTGGGAGAGGTTATAATGGAGTGGGTGAAAGGAGGGAGTGGGAGGAGGACAGTATGAGAGGAGTGGGGGAGAGTGGGAGAAGGAGA
>NC_088224.1:91128418-91150918 GCF_036934945.1 Oncorhynchus masou masou
GGTTTGACTATGTACAGACTCAGTGAGCATAGCCTTGCTATTGAGAAAGGCCGCCGTAGGCAGACCTGGCTCTCAAGAAAAGACAGGCTATGTGCACACTGCCCACAAAATGAGGTGGAAACTGAGCTGCACTTCATACATATCCCTCAGTAAATACAACCTATATTTATGTTTATTTATTTTCCCTTTTATACTTGAACTTTTTACACGTGACAATTTTAATATATTTTGTAATTCTTGTTTACAGTTTTTTTGTATTGTTTATTTCACTTTTGTTTATGAAGTTCACTTGCTTTGGCAATGTTAACATATGTTTCCCATGAGAGAGATTTCATTGGCTGATAGGTCCCCATGTGTAAAGAATAAGACGAGTTAACTTAGGGCAAGTCAAAAACAAAACGGTACCAGCATTCAGCTCATGGCCCACACATACTGTACTGTAGAAAGAACGACAACAGGCGGATTGAATGTCAATGTGAGTCGATCCTCAGACATCGTCCTATACGCTAATTATAAAGAGGAAGAGAGAAAATAAATACCTTCTCCAGAATCTATTTAGACTGTCAATGCCCTGGTCTACGCCCTACGTAGGGAACAGAGCCCTATGGTCCTGGTCTAAAGTAGTGCACTACGTAGGGAACAGAGCCCTATGGTCCTGGTCTAAAGGGAACAGAGCCCTATGGTCCTGGTCTAAAGTAGTGCACTACGTAGGGAACAGAGCCCTATGGTCCTGGTCTAAAGTAGTGCACTGTGTAGGGAACAGAGCCCTATGGTCCTGGTCTAAAGTAGTGCACAGAGCCCTATGGTCCTGGTCTAAAGTAGTGCACTACGTAGGGAACAGAGCCCTATGGTCCTGGTCTAAAGTAGTGCACTACGTAGGGAACAGAGCCCTATGGTCCTGGTCTAAAGTAGTGCACTATGTAGGGAACAGAGCTCTATGGTCCTGGTCTAAAGTAGTGCACTATGTAGGGAACAGAGCCCTATGGTCCTGGTCTAAAGTAGTGCACTATGTAGGGAACAGAGCCCTATGGTCCTGGTCTAAAGTAGTGCACAGAGCCCTATGGTCCTGGTCTAAAGTAGTGCACTACGTAGGGAACAGAGCCCTATGGTCCTGGTCAAAGGTAGTGCACTATGTAGGGAACAGAGCCCTATGGTCCTGGTCAAAGGTAGTGCACTATGAGACTATGGGACAACTTGAGAAAATATGCTTTCTTTACATTACCATTATGGCTGTCCACTCTCCTGCTGATTTGAACCGAGGCTGGGGGATGGCTGTCCACTCTCCTGCTGATTTGAATGAATCTCTCCACACTGCTGGCAGGGAGAACATGGTGTGTCAACCTGATTCATCTTTAATGCGGGCGGATGGGCGGGCGGACGGGCGGGCGGACGGACGAACGCCTGGCTTGTGCTGTAACCACGAAGGGTTAACCCTCCCTACACCATTCTAATCCACTCTGTGTGTGTGTGTCCCCCCCCCCCCCCATGGAACCCAATAGGGCTATGGTCAAAAGTAACGCAGAAGAGAAGAGAGAGAGAGAATAGGTCAACCTGAACACAGAACTCTGCTGTTGCTATGGCGATGATCTGTTCTAACGAGGAGCGGGATCAGGGCAGGATGTTCCAGGCTGTGGTCTCTAGAGCTCGGCCTGGCTCCAACAACACGGGTCGTACAGGCAGCGTGTGCGTGCGTCGTTCTTGTGTGTTCGTGCTGCAGGTCTTTCTCACAGCGGCGGTGCATGATCAAACAACTTGACACTTCATTTGTTCCCATTATCCAATAAAAGATCAAATGTCCTCATTCTCAGTGTAGGTCGGTAATGTTGTCCTAATGTCTCGTCTCCTTGCTCATATATAAAGGAACCAGAATGCATGGAGACACAGACATGGGGACAGGGGCTTGATCTGATACAGTGAGAGAGACCCATATCTCAATGGAAAGACAATACACGTGTTCAGCCCATTAACTGTGAGGCCTGGAGCTGGAGAGAGGCTGGAGCTTGGGGGCCATCTTTAATTCTGTCCCATGATCCAGTTAGAGCCAATTAGTTTGCAGTTAGCTGCCTGCAGTGACATGGGCTGGTCCACTGAGCCATCCTGGGCAAGCTTAATAGTGCTAACACCATGCTATCAAGGGATAATGTTGAACCGTTCATTAACAATGCTAACACCATGCTAACACCATGCTATCAAGGGATACTGTTGAACCATCCCTTAACAATGCTAACACCATGCTATCAAGGGGTACTGGTGAACAATCCCTTAACAATGCTAACACCATGCTATCAAGGGATACAGTTGAACCATCCCTTAATAATGCTAACGCCATGCTATCAAGGGATACAGTTGAACCATCCCTTAATAATGCTAACACCATGCTATCAAGGGTAACAATCTAACGTGGATGACACTGGTGTTGTTCAACTAGCAGTGCCTTTAGAGGATGCTGGTGTGTGTTCATCTGTTAGATCACCTCCAAAAAGCAGCCTTTCTTCTTCTCTTGTTACAGGTATTCAGGAAATAGATTTCCATCTCATTGTTCTCACTAATCCAACTATCAGTGGGTACTAGTACCTCAAGCAAGGATGCCTTGAATGATGCTAGCTAGTCAATGGTCTTCTATGGGGGCACGCTACAATGCTAACCTCTTGCTAACTGTGGTTTCTCTCCATCCCTTAAGGGTGGAATGCTAAGACCAGGTGATCAAGGGATCAACAGTGGAGGCCTTATCCAAGTGGGTGGGCAAGATCCCTGTGGATGACACTGGGGACATGCCCGTTAGAGGATGCTGGTGTTGTCCCGTCTGTTAGATCACCTCCAAAAAGCCAGCCTTTCCTTCTCTTGTTACGGCCAGACCCCAAGGTCCTTGACATCACCAGGAGGGTGAGTAGGGAAACGATTTCCATGACAGTGACATGTCAACCCACAACACATGCCTTGAATGATGCTCACCCACACAATGGTCTTCTAAGAAACACTGGGACAATGCTAACCACTCCCAACTGTGGTTTCTCGATCTCTGCAGGGTGGATGATTCCGATACATTCCAGGTGCATTCCGATGCATTCGATACATTCCAAGTGGGTGGGCATTCCCTGTGGACATTCCGATGACATGCCCGTCATCGCCCCCATGTTGTCCCGATGCATTCCGATACGACCCCGACGCAACCCTCCCATACATTCCAGACCCCAAGGTCCTTGACAACACCAGGAGGGTGAGTAGGGAAACGAATGACAGTGACATGTCAACCCACAACACATACCTCAAACACACTCACCCACACAACTCTAGTGTACTAAGAAACACTGGGACGCATGTTAAACACACTCCCATACACACAATGCATTCCGATGCATTCCGATGCATTCCGATACATTCCGATACATTCCAATGCTTTCCACAAAGGATCTGAAGTTTCCTCTGAAGCAGATCTGAGAATTGTATTCTTAGGTTCCCAGGACTCTTTCTCTAGTTGCCTTTCAAATCGCCTGTCCAATCTCTGACTCCCATTAAATTACCTGTCCAATCATCTGCCTCCCATTAAATGACCTGTCCAATCATCTGCCTCCTAGTTAAATGACATGTCCAATCATCTGCCTCCTAGTTAAATGACATGTCCAATCTCTGACTCCCATTAAATGACCTGTCCAATCATCTGCCTCCTAGTTAAGTGACCTGTCCAATCATCTGCCTCCCATTAAATGACCTGTCCAATCATCTGCCTCCTAGTTAAATGACCTGTCCAATCATCTGCCTCCTAGTTAAATGACCTGTCCAATCATCTGCCTCCTAGTTAAATGACCTGTCCAATCATCTGCCTCCCATTAAATGACCTGTCCAATCATCTGCCTCCCATTAAATGACCTGTCCAATCATCTGCCTCCCATTAAATGACCTGTCCAATCATCTGCCTCCCATTAAATGACCTGTCCAATCATCTGCCTCCCATTAAATGACCTGTCCAATCATCTGCCTCCCATTAAATGACCTGTCCAATCATCTGCCTCCCATTAAATGACCTGTCCAATCATCTGCCTCCTAGTTAAATGACCTGTCCAATCATCTGCCTCCTAGTTAAATGACCTGTTGAGTTAATATCTGTATTCATATAATTCATTCCCGTTTGAATTTAATTCTGCTGATTTAGCACCTGTCTGAATTCAGTGATCATATCCAAATATATATATATTTTTCAACATTTATTTGACTAGGCAAGTCCGTTAAGAACAAATTCTTATTTAAAATGACGGCCTACACCGGCCAAACCCGGATGACGCTGGGCCAATTGTTCGCTGTCCTATAGGACTCCCAATCACAGCCGAATGTGATACAGCCTGGATTCGAACCAGGGACTGTAGTGATGCCTCTTGCACTGAGATAGAGTGCCTTAGACCACTGCGCCACTCGGGATCCCAAGTCCCATCCAGTCCCATCCTCCACATCTACCAGACAGACCTGTATGTGAGAGTCCTTCTGCTCTAGTACACTCGCTGATCCGGCCAGACGTCTTTGGTGCTGGAAAGTGGCGAGCACACCAGCCTCTATTTCTGGAGCAGAATATGTTTTATTCAGCGAGGAGCCCTGGTATCGGGTGTCTCTCAAGCCTCTCTCTTTAGATTTCTTATCTCTGATCCTGTGGAGCATATTCAGTCTGTTCATTTTGATGTCTCTTGTTCAGGATTTAAACTGATACATTCCAGTATTGTAGGCCCCGGAGGACCAATGACCTATGTGTTGTGTAAACGGTCATCTGATTAGCATCTCTCCGTCGACATGTTCTCTAGTGATCTCTGAACCTCACCTCCACCCTGCTTGGCGTCAGTTCCAGGTTCTATCCCATATATATATATATATACACACACACACACACACACACACACACACACACACACACACACACACACACAGTGCCTTGCGAAAGTGCCTTGAACTTTGCGACACATTTCAGGCTTCCAACATAAAGATATAAAACTGTATTTTTTTGTGAAGAATCAACAACAAGTGGGACACAATCATGAAGTGGAACGACATTTATTGGATATTTCAAACTTTTTTAACAAAATCAAAAACTGAAAAATTGGGCGTGCAAAATTATTCAGCCCCTTTACTTTCAGTGCAGCAAACTCTCTCCAGAAGTTAAGTGAGGATCTCTGAATGATCCAATGTTGACCTAAATGACTAATGATGATAAATACAATCAACCTGTGTGTAATCAAGTCTCCGTATAAATGCACCTGCACTGTGATAGTCTCAGAGGTCCGTTAAAAGCGCAGAAAGCATCATGAAGAACAAGGAACACACCAGGCAGGTCCGAGATACTGTTGTGAAGAAGTTTAAAGCCGGATTTGGATACAAAAAGATTTCCCAAGCTTTAAACATCCCAAGGAGCACTGTGCAAGCGATAATATTGAAATGGAAGGAGTATCAGACCACTGCAAATCTACCAAGACCTGGCCGTCCTTCTAAACTTTCAGCTCATACAAGGAGAAGACTGATCAGAGATGCAGCCAAGAGGCCCATGATCACTCTGGATGAACTGCAGAGATCTACAGCTGAGGTTAGAGACTCTGTCCATAGGACAACAATCAGTCGTATATTGCACAAATCTGGCCTTTATGGAAGAGTGGCAAGAAGAAAGCCATTTCTTAAAGATATCCATAAAAAGTGTCGTTTAAAGTTTTGCCACAAGCCACCTGGGAGACACACCAAACATGTGGAAGAAGGTGCTCTGGTCAGATGAAACCAAAATTGAACTTTTTGGCAACAATGCAAAACGTTATGTTTGGCGTAAAAGCAACACAGCTCATCAACCACAACACACCATCCCCACTGTCAAACATGGTGGTGGCAGCATCATGGTTTGGGCCTGCTTTTCTTCAGCAGGGACAGGGAAGATGGTTCAAATTGATGGAAAGATGGATGGAGCCAAATACAGGACCATTCTGGAAGAAAACCTGATGGAGTCTGCAAAAGACCATGAGACTGGGACGGAGATTTGTCTTCCAACAAGACAGTGATCCAAAACATAAATGGAATGGTTCAAAAATAAACATATCCAGGTGTTAGAATGGCCAAGTCAAAGTCCAGACCTGAATCCAATCGAGAATCTGTGGAAAGAACTGAAAACTGCTGTTCACAAATGCTCTCCATCCAACCTCACTGAGCTCGAGCTGTTTTGCAAGGAGGAATGGGAAAAAATGTCAGTCTCTCGATGTGCAAAACTGATAGAGACATACCCCAAGCGACTTACAGCTGTAATCGCAGCAAAAGGTGGCGCTACAAAGTATTAACTTAAGGGGGCTGAATAATTTTGCACGCCCAATTTTTCAGTTTTTGATTTGTTAAAAAAGTTTGAAATATCCAATAAATGTCGTTCCACTTCATGATTGTGTCCCACTTGTTGTTGATTCTTCACAAAAAATAAAGTTTTATATCTTTGTTTGAAGCCTGAAATGTGGCAAAAGGTCGCAAAGTTCAAGGGGGCCGAATACTTTCGCAAGGCACTGTATATATGTGCCTACGCGTGTCTACGCACGTGTGTGTATATATCTATCTATATATATATATCTATATCTATATCTCTATTAGATATTTAAGTTTTCTTTTAATGTTACAGCCTTATTGTAAATGATTAAATCATTTTTTCCCCTCATCAATCTACACACAATACCCCATAATGCCAAAGCAAAAAAACATTTTTTTTGTTTTTGTAATTAACAAATGTATAAAAAAAGTACAACTATCACATTTACATAAGTATTCAGACACTTTACTCAGTACTTTGTTGAAGCACCTTTGGCAGCGATATACAGCTGGGTTTGATCTGTCTTCAATTTATGATCTTTGAAACCAACGGACAACAACAGTCCTTTTTTAATAAGTCTGTATTGATCTCTTGTTATCCTAATTGTCTCTCAGAGGAGAAGGGGCGTTGTGAAGTTACGATGCACGGTAACCCTATGAAGAGTGTTACAGTAAGGAGATAGCCAGCTCCTCTTTAACTCTCAATCTGTTTTCCATTTGTCTTGATCCATTATTGATTATTCTCTAGTGGATAAAGTCTCTAAAGAACAAACTGGGCATACCGCACACACACGCGCACACACACGCGCACACACACGCGCACACACACGCAGGCACACGCGCACAGATACGCGTGGGCACACACATGCAGGCATGCATGCCCAGGCGCACACGCACGCACACGCGCAGGCACACACGCGCAGGCGCGCACACGCGCAGGCGCGCGCCCACGTATGTGTGTGTTTAAGCACACTGCCCCTCTCTAAACAACTTGGGTGTAAGGAAGTGGCCTCTTACATTTTGTCAAGTGTTTTATTGAGCCTTACAGCCTGGGGGTAACAGACCCTTACCCCTGTGTCAAGGCTGCCTGTAATTCATCAGCCCAGCGTTGCTGTAGGCCTCGTCACATTTCCTGTCCAGGCCCCTCCCACACAACATGTGGGGGGTGGGACGGCAGGTAGCCTAGTGGTTAGAGCATTGGACTCGTAACCGAAAGTTTGCTGGATCAAATCCCCGAGCTGAAGAGGTAAAAATCTGTCGTTCTGCCCCTGAACAGGCAGTTAACCCTCTGTTCCTAGGCCATCATTGTAAATAAGAATTTGTTCTTAACTGACTTGCCTGGTTAGATGAAAGTTACATGTATATATGTATGTGTGTGTGTGTGTGTATATATATATATATATGTGTGTATATATATGTATGTATGTATATATATATGTGTGTATATATATGTATGTATGTATATATATATGTGTGTATATATATGTATGTATGTATATATATATATATATATATATATGTGTGTGTGTGTGTGTGTATATATTTATATTTTTGTGTATCATATTGACTTCGGCGTGTGTGTGTATTTTAGTGTATCATATTGACTCCAGACTTTGCTGTGCTCCACTAGCCAGCTGGAGTTGTCAACTGTTGTATTGTTAAAGGGTCTTATGGGGGTTTTGTGAGGTGTTGGTTCCACTTGTCTTTAGTAGACCCCCAAAATCAACTTTAACCCTTCAGAGGGATTAACTGTCAGCTGTATTATCTGTTAATAATAGAGTAGGGTAATGTCATTTTATAATGGAAAGTATGGTAATGTATTTTTATGATGGAACGTATGGTAATGTATTTTTATAATGGAAACTGCTCAGTGGGGAGGTGTGTGTTCCTGAGCGGAGCCCACCTATTCCTCGTTGTGGTTGTCACCCCAGTGTGAAGTCCCATTTTACTTCCTGTCGTGAGAATGTGTTTTCTTCCATATGTTTCAAGTGGAGCCAAACGGGAGAGAACTGGGAATAAATGTGAATTAGTTAATAACCCCACGGTATCTGCGTTCACATCGAGATGCCGATGACTCGGACGGAGAGCATTCCGAGACTGATCGAGAGAGGTGTGGGGAAATGGGGAGAGGAGGGTTGGAAGAGCGGAGGACCAGGGGAGGGGGGACTAAACTGTGTCTGACCGCAAACAGAGATGGAAGCTAACTAGTTTGTCAGTCGTGGTAGCAGGCCTGGGGTTGTGAGAGAACTCCTGTTGCCCTAGCTCCTGGTGGTATGGAGGGAGGTATGGTGGTATGGAGGGAGGTATGGTGGTATGGAGGGAGGTATGGTGGTATGGAGGGAGGTATGGTGGTATGGAGGGAGGTATGGTGGTATGGAGGGAGGTATGGTGGTATGGAGGGAGGTATGGTGGTTGGGGATGTTTGGTGGTGAGGTATGGAGGGAGGTTTGGAGGGAGGTATGGTGGTGAGGAATGTTTGGAGGGAGGTATGGTCTTGAGGGAGGTTTGGTGGTGAGGGAGGTTTGGTGGTGAGGATGTTTGGTGGGAGGTTTGGTGGTGAGGGAGGTTTGGTGGTTGGGGGAGGTATGGTGGTATGGAGGGAGGTATGGAGGGAGGTATGGTGGTTGGAGGGATGGTGGTATGGTGGTTGGTGGTGAGGGAGGTTTGGAGGGAGGTTTGGAGGGAGGTTTGGTGGTTAGGGATGTTTGGTGGTTGGGGGAGGTTTGGTGGTGAGGGAGGTTTGGTGGTGAGGGAGGTATGGTGGTGAGGGAGGTATGGTGGTGAGGGAGGTATGGTGGTGAGGGAGGTATGGTGGTGAGGGAGGTTTGGTGGTGAGGGAGGTTTGGTGGTTGGGGAGGTATGGTGGTTGGGGGAGGTATGGTGGTTGGGGAGGTATGGTGGTGAGGGAGGTATGGTGGTGAGGGAGGTATGGTGGTGAGGGAGGTATGGTGGTGAGGGAGGTATGGTGGTGAGGGAGGTATGGTGGTGAGGGAGGTATGGTGGTGAGGGAGGTATGGTGGTGAGGGAGGTATGGTGGTGAGGGAGGTATGGTGGTTGGGGAGGTATGGTGGTGAGGGAGGTATGGTGGTGAGGGAGGTATGGTGGTGAGGGAGGTATGGTGGTTGGGGAGGTATGGAGGAGGCAGATATCTAGCAGGCTGTCAGAATGTTCTCATGCTCTCAGTTCATTTAGTTCGTCTAGAGCCAATCCTTCTTCCTGAAGATCTACAACACACAGGGGGGTAGTGATTGGTTCCTGGACTAACCCTCTGCCTCCACAAAAAATGTGTGTGTGTCTGCGTGTGTGTCTCTGTGTGTCTGCGTCTGTGTGTGTCTCTGTGTGTGTGTGTGATAGCGCCTGTGTGTGTTTGTGTCCCATGTGGCTCTGTTGGTAGGGCATGACGTGTTTTGGTAGAACATGCCAGTGTTGCCACGGGGGACCAGAATGAAAAAGTATGAAAATGTATACATGTATACAAGTGGCTCTGGATAAGAGTGTGTGTGTACGTGCGCATCACATCTGATGAGTAGTATAGTGTTTCCCCATCAGATCGAAGACCGCTGCATGGCTTATTCTCCCTCTACCCCTCCCTCTCCCTCTGTTCCCCTCCCTCTCCCTCTACCTCTACCCCTCCCTCCCTCTCCCTCTGCTCCCCTCCCTCCCTCTCCCTCTGCTCCCCTCCCTCTCCCTCTACTCCCCTCCCTCCCTCTCCCTCTACCCCTCACTCCCTCTCCCTCTGCTCCCCTCCCTCTCTCTCCGCTCCCCTCCCTCCCCTCCCTCCCTCCCTCCCTCCCTCCCTCCCTCCCTCCCTCCCTCCCTCCCTCCCTCCCTCCCTCCCTCCCTCCCTCTCTGCTCTCCCTTCCCTCCTCCCTTCCCTCCTCTCCTCCTTTCCTGATCTCTGTTACAGTACTTTGCGTGCATTAGATTAGAAGGAAGACAAGCTAACCCCCTAGATCTGTTAGCACCCCTCTCTCCTGTGTAACCCATTGTCTACTTGTCCGAGCTGTCTGTTTGTGGCTGTTTTGTAGAGTACAAAACGTCTAGTTTTGAAGAGAATGGAGCACTCTGTCTGTGATGTGTTTCCTGGGTTCCATTCTGAATCGGCTCTACTCTCATAGCTGTTCTTGTATCGACGACGTGGGCAGTTCTCTGGAACGTGTTGTCGTGGTAACGGGACTTAACTGCGGAGAGATGTCGTCCCTCCATCTGTAGCGTCGCCTTGACGACGCCAGGGTTTTTCTTAAGTGATGTGTCCTCTTCCAAGGCTACAGACGGGCGGGCTCTGGTCACAGACAGACAGACGGGCGGGCTCTGGTCACAGACAGACAGACGGGCGTGCGGGCTCTGGTCACAGACAGACAGACGGGCGTGCGGGCTCTGGTCACAGACAGACAGACGGGCGGGCGGGCTCTGGTCACAGACAGACAGACAGACGGGCGGGCTCTGGTCACAGACAGACAGACGGGCGGGCTCTGGTCACAGACAGACAGACGGGCGGGCTCTGGTCACAGACAGACAGACGGGCGGGCTCTGGTCACAGAACATGGGCATACATTACACATTAATGCATACAGTATCATATGATGTGTTTACATACATCCTTGGAACCATATAGATCCTATTCAATTACTTAGAGGTGCCATAAACCCTCTGTTCCAGAATGGGTTGGAAATTGCAGCCATATTGGTCAGGGAGAAATCCAAACCAGTCTCATTGGAACGAATGGCCCTAGATTTGACTATTTAAGCAATAAGGCCCGAGGGGGGGGGGTGGTATATAGCCAATATACCACGGCTAAGGGCTGTTCTTAAGCACGACGCAGCGCAGAGTGCCTGGAGTACTGCACATCTAGATTTGAATATATTGTACAAGAGGGGTTTAATAAATGCATTCTACAGAAGATAATGGTATAGGAAACCTACAAAATAATAGCAACAACCCCCTCTGCAGTTTATAAAATGCTGTCATAATGCTGTGCTGATAAACATTTGCAATACATGTTTACATTTTTTTGGGGGGGGGGACGCACACGCAGACACACACACACATTTTTTTTGTGGAGGCAGAGGGTTAGTCCAGGAACCAATCACTACCCCCCTGTGTGTTGTAGATCTTCAGGAAGAAGGATTGGCTCTGTCTGTCTGTGACCAGAGCCCGCCAATCTGTCTGTCTGTGACCAGAGCCCGCCAATCTGTCTGTCTGTGACCAGAGCCCGCCCGTCTGTCTGTCTGTGACCAGAGCCCGCCCGTCTGTCTGTCTGTGACCAGAGCCCGCCCGTCTGTCTGTCTGTGACCAGAGCCCGCCCGTCTGTCTGTCTGTGACCAGAGCCCGCCCGTCTGTCTGTCTGTCTGTGACCAGAGCCCGCCCGTCTGTCTGTCTGTGACCAGAGCCCGCCCGTCTGTCTGTCTGTGACCAGAGCCCGCCCGTCTAATCTATTTCTATTAGAAACTGGTTACCAACGTAATTAGGGCAGTAAAAATAATTACTTTGAAATACCCGTGATATACGTTCTGATATATCACGGCTGTCAGCCAATCAGCATTCAGGGCTCGAACCACCCAGTTTATCATAGTAATATAATTATTGTCAACTTGTCAAAAATATATATATATATTGTCATATAGTTATAAATAGAGTTTATACAGTTTTTACACACATTTTCTACAAAAATTGCCTCTAAAACATATGTACAGTGGCTTTCAGAATGGATTCACACACATTGACACTTTTTCCACATTTTGTTGTTACAGCCTCAATTTCAACTGAGATGTAGCCTAGTGGTTAGAGTGTAGAGGCGGCAGGGTAGCCTAGTGGTTAGAGTGTAGAGTAGCCTAGTGGTTAGAGTGTAGAGGCGGCAGGGTAGCCTAGTGGTTAGAGTGTAGAGGCGGCAGGGTGGCCCAGTGGTTAGAGTGTAGAGCGGCCTAGTGGTTAGAGTGTAGAGGCGGCAGGGTGGCCTAGTGGTTAGAGTGTAGAGGCGGCAGGGTAGCCTAGTGGTTAGAGTGTAGAGGCGGCAGGGTAGCCTAGTGGTTAGAGTGTAGTGGTTAGAGTGTAGAGGCGGCAGGGTAGCCTAGTGGTTAGAGTGTAGAGGCGGCAGGGTAGCCTAGTGGTTAGAGTGTAGAGGCGGCAGGGTAGCCTAGTGGTTAGAGTGTAGAGGCGGCAGGGTGGCCTAGTGGTTAGAGTGTGAGGCGGGGTGGCCTAGTGGTTAGCCTAGTGGTTAGAGTGTAGAGGCGGCAGGGTGGCCTAGTGGTTAGAGTGTAGGGTGGCCTAGTGGTTAGAGTGTAGAGGCGGCCTAGTGGTTAGAGCCTGGCCTAGTGGTTAGAGTGTAGAGGCGGCAGGGTGGCCTAGTGGTTAGCGGCTGGCCTAGTGGTTAGAGTGTAGAGGCGGCGGGTGGCCTAGTGGTTAGCCTAGTGGTTAGAGTGTAGAGGCGGCAGGGTAGCCTAGTGGTTAGAGTGTAGAGGCGGCAGGGTAGCCTAGTGGTTAGAGTGTAGAGGCGGCAGGGTAGCCTAGTGGTTAGAGTGTAGAGGCGGCAGGGTAGCCTAGTGGTTAGAGTGTAGAGGCGGCAGGGTAGCCTAGTGGTTAGAGTGTAGAGGCGGCAGGGTAGCCTAGTGGTTAGAGTGTAGAGGCGGCAGGGTAGCCTAGTGGTTAGAGTGTAGAGTGGTTAGAGTGTAGAGGCGGCAGGGTAGCCTAGTGGTTAGAGTGTAGAGGCGGCAAGGTAGCCTAGTGGTTAGAGCGTTGGACTAGTAACCGAAAGGTTGTTCTGCCCCTGAACAGGCAGTTAACCCACTGGTCCTAGGCCGTCATTGAAAATAAGAATTTGTAATAAGAACTTCCTGACTGATGCCTTGAGATGTTGCTTCAAAATATCCACCGAATTTTCCTATCTCATGATGCTATCTAATTTGTGAAGTGCACCAGTCCCTCTTGCAGCAAAGCACCCGACAACATGATGCAGCCGACCCCGTGCTTCACGGTTGGGATGGTGTTCTTCGGCTTGCAAGCGTCCCCCTTTTTTCTCCAAACATAACGATGGTCTGTATGGCCAAACATTTAGATTTTTGTTTCATCAGAGCAGAGGACATTTCTCCAAAAATTATGATCTTTGTCCCCATGTGCAGTTGCAAACTGTGGTCTGGCTTTTTTTATGGCTGTTTTGGAGCAGTGGCTTCTTCACGGTTGAGCGGCCTTTCAGGTTATGTCGATATAGACCTTGTTTTACTGTGGATATAGATAATCTTTGTACCTGCTTCCTCCAGTATCTTCACAAGGTCCTTTGCTGTTGTTCTGGGATTGATTTGTACTTTTCGCACCAAAGTACGTTCATCTAGGAGACAGAACGCATCTCCTTCCTGAGTGGTATGACGACTGCGTGGTCCCATGGTGTTTATACTTGCGTACTATTGTTTGTACAGATGAACTTGGTACCTTCAGGTGTTTGAAAATTGCTCCCAAGGATGAACCAGACTTGTGGAGGTCTACAAATGTTTTTCTGGGGTCTTGGCTGATTTCTTTTGATTTTCCCATGATGTCAAGCAAAGAGGCACTGAGTTTGAAGGTAGGCCTTGAAATACATCCACAGGTACACCTCCAATTGACTCAGGCTAATTGACATAATTTATCAGAAGCTTCTAAAGCCATGACATCATTTTCTGGAATTTCCAAGCTGTTTAAAGGCACAGTCTTAGTAGTGTAGTGTATGTTAACTTCTGACCCACTGGAATTGCGATACAGTGAATTATAAGTGAAATAATCTGTCTGTAAACAATTGTTGGAAAAATTACTTGTATCATGCACAAAGTAGATGTCGTAACCGACTTGCCAAAACTATAGTTGGTTAATTAACAAGAAATTTGTAATTAACAAGAAATTTGTTTTAATGACTCCAACCTAAGTGCATGTAAACTTCCGACTTCAACTGTACATATTCATTATTTTACACTATCTTATCACAGCACTGGCAAAGCATAGTTGACCAATTCCCCTGACCAAAATGGCCGACCTTTATCCCATCATTAGAAGGTACTTTACCATTCTAGCAGTCTAATTCCTAATTCTATGCTTGGTACATATAGAGACACCCTGTTAGCTCCCCAGACAGACAGACTCCCTGGCTACAGTCAGTCTACAACAGGGGCTTCTCTTTCTCTCACTCTCTTTTCCCTCTTGTGTGTAGATGGGTGAGGGAGAAAAATAGATTTCATCCATTTTGAATTCCGGTTGTAACATAACAAAAATACTTCCTAAAATCAATCTATATTAGATACAGGTGGCGTTTTTAATACCCCACGTCAGTTGTTGCTTTGAAGATTCCTAAACAAAATGAAACGCCAACCTTGATGATTACCATGCAAGCCTTTCCGCTTCTTGTGTTTCACATTCTTAAACTGTCAATAGAATCATTTTGTTATTTAAAAACAACCCTCATTTAGTCTTGTGAGTAGTGATCTGGCCTCTCAATATTTCCATTGATTACTTTGTGTGACAACAGTCGCGATATGGTCATTATTACAGCTCTATAGAGGACAAAATGGCACCCTATTCTCTGCATAGTGCACTGCTTTGGACGAGCCTCTGATCAAAAGTAGTGCACCATATGAGGAATAGTGGTCCATATCAGGCGAACCCTTTGTCACACCGGGACAGTAACAGTGTTTGGTTGGTTGGTTGTTCCAGAAGAAGGCTGGGCTGTAAAATTAAACTGACTGGCTATTGGACAGTAGAAGGCTGTAAACTGACTGGCTATTGGACAGTAGAAGGATGTAAACTGACTGGCTATTGGACAGTAGAAGGATGTAAACTGACTGGCTATAGGACAGTAGAAGGCTGTAAACTGACTGGCTATTGGACAGTAGAAGGCTGTAAACTGACTGGCTATTGGACAGTAGAAGGCTGTAAACTGACTGGCTATTGGACAGTAGATGGCTGTAAATTTAAACAGACTGGCTATTGGACAGTAGAAGGCTGTAAACAGACTGGCTATTGGACAGTAGAAGGCTGTAAACTGACTGACTGCTATTGGACAGTAGAAGGCTGTAAACTGACTGGCTATTGGACAGTAGAAGGCTGTAAACTGACTGGCTATTGGACAGTAGAAGGCTGTAAACTGACTGGCTATTGGACAGTAGAAGCTGTAAACTGACTGGCTATTGGACAGTAGAAGGCTGTAAACTGACTGGCTATTGGACAGTAGAAGGCTGTAAACAGACTGGCTATTGGACAGTAGAAGGCTGTAAACAGACTGGCTATTGGACAGTAGAAGGCTGTAAACAGACTGGCTATTGGACAGTTGAAGGCTGTAAACAGACTGGCTATTGGACAGTAGAAGGCTGTAAACAGACTGGCTATTGGACAGTAGAAGGCTGTAAGGCTGGACAGTAAACTGAAACTGGCTATTGGACAGTAGGAGGCTGTAAACAGACTGGCTATTGGACAGTAGAAGGCTGTAAACAGACTGGCTATTGGACAGTAGAAGGATGTAAACAGACTGGCTATTGGACAGTAGAAGGCTGTAAACAGACTGGCTATTGGACAGTAGAAGGATGTAAACAGACTGGCTATTGGACAGTTGAAGGATGTAAACAGACTGGCTATTGGACAGTTTGAAGGAAAATGACTAAACAGATGGGCTGGTTCAGTCTTCCTGTCTAAATGATCATGTATTTATTAATATTGTGGGAAAACTTTTTGGACCAGTGTGGGGACTTTGGCTATTGGAAGTGTTTGTGCTGTGTGTTTGGAATGCCGAAGGCTGTAAACTGACTGGCTATTGGACAGTAGAAGGCTGTAAACAGACTGGCTATTGGACAGTAGAAGGCTGTAAACTGACTGGCCTGTTGGACAGTAGAAGGCTGTAAACAGACTGGCTATTGGACAGTAGAAGGCTGATCCCAGTCTATTGGACAGTAGAAGGCTGTAAATGACTGGACTATGGACAGTAGAAGGCTCCAAAGCCACAATCAATATATTTTAAGTGGTTTTGGACATTGTCTATGATCCATGGTGAGAAAACTAAATTGGACATCAATATGTTCTAGAAGTCTCCCTGACTGGCTTTGGACAGCAACACTGATTGAAGACCTGGATGGACGAGAAGGATGTAAACAGACTGGCTATTGGACGTAGAACGACTTATTGGACAGTAATGTAAACCTGTGGACAGTTGTCAAACTGACTGGTCAGTGGTTCCGTAGAAGGCTGTAAACAGACTGGCTTTAAAGTAGAAGGTGTAAACCTGGCTATTGACCAGTAGAAGGCTGTAAACTGACTGGCTATTGGACAGTAGAAGGCTGTAAACAGACTGGCTATTGGACAGTAGAAGGATGTAAACAGACTGGCTATTGGACAGTAGAATCGGCTGTAAACAACACCCAGTAGAAGGCTGTAAACTACTGGCTGTACGGTCACCGTTAAACTGACTTATGGTGTCTTGTCAGAGCTGGTTTGGACAGTAAGAAGCGTTTCATGTGACTGGCTAAATAGTTGACTTTGGACAGTAGAAGGCTGTATCTCAGCCCTTGATTACCGGCTGTAAACAGACTGGCTAAATATCTCAGCCCTCTATTCATGGGCCTGTAAACTACTGGCTATTGGACAGCCCTCTATTCATGGCTCGGACAGTAAAGGTATTGGACAGTAGAAGGCTCTCAGCCTCTATTCATGGCCTAGAAGGTAAATATCTCAGCCCTGTAAACATGGCCACTGGCTATTGGACTAGAAGGCTGTAAACTGACTGGCTATTGGACAGCCCTGTAAACTTCATGGACTAGAAGGGTAAATATCTCAGCCCTCTATTCATGGCCTCTGGCTATTGGACAGTAAATATCTAAACCCTGGCTATTCATGGCCTGTAAACTGACTGGTAAATATCTCAGCCCTCTATTCATGGCTCGGGGTAAATATCTCAGCCCTGGCTATTCATGGGCTGTAAACTGACTGGTAAATATCTCAAACTGCCCTCTATTCATGGCCTGGCTATTGGACAGTAAATATCTCAGCCCTCTATTCAAGGCCTGACTGGGGACAGTAAATATCTCAGCCCTATTCATGGCTGTAAACTGACTGGCTATTGGACAGTAGAAATATGTAAACTGACTGGCTATTCATGGCCTCGGGGTAAATATCTCAGCTGACTGGCTATTGGACAGTAGAAGGCTGTAAACTATCTCAGCCCTCTATTCATGGCCTGTAAACGGGACAGTAAATATCTCAGGCCTTGGACTATTCCTGGCCTAGAAGGCTGTAAATATCTCAGCCCTCTATTCATGGCCTATTGGGTAAAGGCTATCTCATTGGACTTGATTCAGACTGGCTATTGGACAGGGGTAAATATCTGTAAACTGACTGGCTATTGGACAGCCCTCTATTCATGGCCTTGGCTATTGGACAGTAAATATCTCAGCCCTGGCTATTGGACAGTGAAACAGACTTATTCATGGTTTGGGAAAATGCCGGATGGGCTGGTTCAGTTTCCTGTCTAAATGATCATATATTTAGTTAATATTGTGGGAAGTGTTTGTGCCTGTGTGTTTGAAATGCTCAGCCCTTCTGATCCCAGTCCCCTAGCTGTAAATGAGGGACTCATGGATGAGCTCCAAAGCCACAATCAATATATTTTAAGTGGTTTTGCATTGTCTGGATCCATGGTGGAAAAATAAATATCTCAGTCTCCTGCTGATTCCACAGCAACACTGGCCTGGATGGGTAAATATCTCAGCCCTGTGATTGTCTGGCCTCAGTGGTTCCGGTGTAAACAGTTTAAAGCAGTAGGTGATTCCTCTGGAACCCCCGACGTCGTTTCCTGACTATCTCAGGAATCCTTGATTCCTGGCCTCCCAGCAATATCTGAGCAGGTCCTTTCGATGGTGTCTTGTCAGAGCTGGTTTGGCCTTTCATGGTAAATAGTTGACTTCAGAGGTATATCTCAGCCCTTGATTCCTGGCCTCGGGGTAAATATCTCAGCCCTCTATTCATGGCCTCGGGGTAAATATCTCAGCCCTTGATTCCTGGCCTCGGGTAAATATCTCAGCCCTCTGATTCATGGCCTCGGGGTAAATATCTCAGCCCTTCATTCATCCTTCTCAGGAATGACATCTCAGCCCTTGATTAATGGCCTGGGGTAAATATCTCAGCCCTCTATTCAGACCTGGGTAAATATCTCAGCCCTTGATTCCTGGCCTCTAAATATCTCAGCCCATGATTCCTGGCCTCGGAATAAATATCTCAGCCCTTGATTCAGGCCTCGGGGTAAATATCTCAGCCCTTGATTACTGGCCTGGGGGTAAATATCTCAGCCCTATATTCCTGGCCTCGTGGAAATATCTCACCCTTGATTCTGGCCTCGGGGTTGTATCTCAGCCCTTGATTCCTGGCCTCGTAAATCTCAGCCCTCTATTCATGGCAGATTCCTGGAAATATCTAACTGGTGGATTGATTCTGGCCTCGGGGTAAATATCTCAGCCCTATGATTCCTGGCCTCGTGGAAATATCTCAGCCCTGGTGGATTCTGGAGCTGGGGTAAATATCTCAGCCCTAAATTCCTGGCAGTGGACTGTGACTCAGTGGATTACTGGAGCTGGGGTTGTATCTCAGCCCTATGATTCCTGGCCTCGTGGACTATCTCAGTTGATTCTGGCCTCGGGGTTGTATCTCAGCCCTTGATTCCTGGCCTCGTGGACTATCTCAGCCCTTGATCTGGAGCTCAGGGTTGTAATATCTCAGCCCTTGGATTCCTGGCCTCGGGGTAAATATCTCAGCCCTTGATTCCTGGCCTCGTGGACTCAGTGGATTCCTGGCTGGAGCTGGGGGTAAATATCTCAGCCCTTGATTCCTGGCCTCGTGGAAATATCTCAGTGGATTCTGGCCTCGGGGTTAATATCTCATAAATTCCTGGCCTCGTGGACTCTGACCCTGATTCTGGAGCTCGGGGTTGTATCTCAGCCCTAATTCCTGGCCTCGGAGTATAATATCTCATTCCTTGATTCCCGGTGGATCTGGATTCCCGCTGGGGTTGTATTCCCGTATAAATCCTGGCCTCAGGGTGGACTCAGCCCTGACTGGCCTGGATCTGGAAATATCTCAGCCTCAGATTCTGGCCTCGGGTTGTAATGTATAAATCCTGGCAGTGGACTATGACTGGTGGATCTGGAGCTGGGGTAAATGTATAAAATATCCTGGCAGTGGACTATGACTGGTGGATCTGGAGCTGGGGGTTGTAATGTATAAATCCTGGCAGTGGACTGTGGATCTGGAGCTGGGGGTTGTAAATATCTCAGTGGACTGTGATTCTGGTGGATCTGGATTACTGCTGGGGGTTGTAATGTATAAATCCTTCAGGAATGACTATGACTGGTGGATCTGGAGCTGGGGGTTGTAATGTATAAATCCTGGCAGTGGACTGCGACTGGGTGGATCTGGAGCTGGGGGTTGTAAATATAAATCCTGGCAGTGGACTGTGACTGGTGGATCTGGAGCTGGGGGTTGTAATGTATAAATCCTGGGATGGACTGTGGATCTGGAGCTGGGGGTTGTAATGTATAAATCCTGGCAGTGGACTGTGGATCTGGAGCTGGGGGTTGTAATGTATAAATCCTGGCAGTGGACTGTGGATCTGGAGCTGGGGGTTGTAATGTATAAATCCTGGCAGTGGACTGTGGATCTGGAGCTGGGGGTTGTAATGTATAAATCCTGGCAGTGGACTGTGGATCTGGAGCTGGGGGTTGTAATGTATAAATCCTGGCAGTGGACTGTGGATCTGGAGCTGGGAGTTGTAATGTATAAATCCTGGCAGTGGACTGTGACTGGTGGATCTGGAGCTGGGGGTTGTAATGTATAAATCCTGGCAGTGGACTATGACTGGTGGATCTGGAGCTGGGGTTGTAATGTATAAATCCTGGCAGTGGACTATGGATCTGGTGGATCTGGAGGACTGTGGATCTGGAGCTGGGGTTGTAATGTATAAATCCTGGCAGTGGACTGTGACTGGTGGATCTGGAGCTGGGGGTTGTAATGTATAAATCCTGGCAGTGGACTGTGACTGGTGTATCTGGAGCTGGGGGTTGTAATGTATAAATCCTGGCAGTGGACTGTGACTGGTGGATCTGGAGCTGGGGGTTGTAATGTATAAATCCTGGCAGTGGACTGTGACTGGTGGATCTGGAGCTGGGGGTTGTAATGTATAAATCCTGGCAGTGGACTGTGACTGGTGGATCTGGAGCTGGGGGTTGTAATGTATAAATCCTGGCAGTGGACTGTGGATCTGGAGCTGGGGGTTGTAATGTATAAATCCTGGCAGTGGACAGTGGATCTGGAGCTGGGGGTTGTAATGTATAAATCCTGGCAGTGGACTGTGACTGGTGGATCTGGAGCTGGGGGTTGTAATGTATAAATCCTGGCAGTGGACTATGACTGGTGGATCTGGAGCTGGGAGTTGTAATGTATAAATCCTGGCAGTGGACTATGACTGGTGGATCTGGAGCTGGGAGTTGTAATGTATAAATCCTGGCAGTGGACTGTGACTGGTGGATCTGGAGCTGGGAGTTGTAATGTATAAATCCTGGCAGTGGACTGTGACTGGTGGATCTGGAGCTGGGGGTTGTAATGTATAAATCCTGGCAGTGGACTGTGACTGGTGGATCTGGAGCTGGTCCAGGTTTTCCCGACTGCCTCGCATGCTACAGATCTTCTCTTCGGGAGGCGCAGCATTGTGGAAACTGAGCCCGAGGCTTGTCTAACTCTGTTTTCCCCCACCTCTGTTCTCTCTGGAAATCTACCAGGACAGAGAGGAAGTCTGTCCAGAATAAAAGCTCAAAACTGTATCCGACTATCTACAGTTGGAGGCTGATAAATAAACAAAGAACAAGTGACTGAAACATAACTGGATTATCGTCCCTCTCAATAATTTTCAAATCCACTGCAGTCCAGTCTCCCAGTCCAGTCTCCCAGTCCAGTCTCCCTGTCCAGGCTCCCTGTCCAGAAGAGGGAAGGGAGGGAGGAGAGGGAAGGGGGAGGGAGAGAGGGAAGGGAGGGAGGAGAGGGAAGGGAGGAGTGGGAGAAGAGGGGGAGGGAGGGAGGGAGAGGGAAGGGAGGGAGGAGAGGAGTGGGAGAAGAGGGGAGAGAGAGAGAGGGGGGGAGGGGAAGGAGAAGGAGGGGAGAGAGAGAGAGAGAGAGGGGGAGGGGAAGGAGAAGGAGGGAGGGAGGGAGGGAGAAGAGAGAGGGGAAGGGAAGGGAGGGAGGAGAGGGGGAGGTAGGAGAGGGAAGGGAGGGAGGGAGAAGAGAGAGGGAAGGGAAGGGAGGGAGGAGAGGGGAGGTAGGAGAGGGAAGGGAGGGAGGGAGGGAGGGAGGAGAGGAGTGGGAGAAGAGGGGAGAGAGAGAGGGGAGGGGAAGGAGAAGGAGGGAGGGAGGGAGAAGAGAGAGGGAAGGGAAGGGAGGGAGGAGAGGGGAGGTAGGAGAGGGAAGGGAGGGAGGGAGGGAGGGAGAGGAGTGGGAGAAGAGGGGAGAGAGAGAGAGAGAGAGAGAGAGGGAGGGGAAGGAGAAGGAGGGAGGGAGGGAGAAGAGAGAGGGAAGGGAGGGAGGAGAGGGGAGGTAGGAGAGGGAAGGGAGGGAGGGAGGGAGAAGGGGGGGGAAGAGAGACTCCCTCTACATGCTCCAGTGTGGCACAGCCTCACCCAGGGAACAGTTCCATGATACATCCCAAATTACACCCTACATAGTGCACTACTTTGACCAGGGCCCATAAAGGAATAGGGTGCCATTTGGGCACGACCAGACCTCAGCTAGGGCAGTCAAGCAGCCACCCCCACAGGGATCCTGAGGTCAAGGCAACACCAGGTGGCTCGTGGCCGGGTCAGGCAGGCGGGCGGTGGGTGCCAAGCCTGTTGTGCTTTGAGAAGAGGAGCCTTGCGCTCTGCCTGTGTCCCAAATGGCACCCTATTCCCTATAGCCCTCAAACGCAACTCTGGACCTCCAAGCCAGTTCCACTGCATTTTTGTCATTGTTCCCCTATAATCAGGGACTGATTTAGACCTGGGATACCAAGTGGGTGAAATTAATTATCAGGTAGAACAAAAATTCCAGTACTACCTCATATGGTGTTGACTAACCTTGCCCTGTATAGTTCACTACTTTTGACCAGGACCTTTTTGTCTGAAGTAGTGCACTATGTAGGGAATAGGGTGCCATTTGGGATACATCATCCTGTGT
>NC_088224.1:91165918-91188418 GCF_036934945.1 Oncorhynchus masou masou
CCAGGTCTTTAAAGGTTTCCTCTAAACCAGTCCTTTGTTTCTCCAAGGTCTTTAAAGGTTACCTCTAAACCAGTACTTTGTTTCTCCAGGTCTTTAAAGGTTACCTCTAAACCAGTCCTTTGTTTCTCCAGCAGGTCTTTAAAGGTTGCCTCTAAACTAGTCCTTTGTTTCTCCAGGTCTTTAAAGGTTTCCTCTAAACCAGTCCTTTGTTTCTCCAGGTCTTTAAAGGTTTCCTCTAAACCAGTCCTTTGTTTCTCCAGGTCTTTAAAGGTTTCCTCTAAACCAGTCCTTTGTTTCCCAGGTCTTTAAAGGTTACCTCTAAACCAGTCCTTTGTTTCTCCAGGTCTTTAAAGGTTACCTCTAAACCAGTCCTTTGTTTCTCCAGGTCTTTAAAGGTTACCTCTAAACCAGTCCTTTGTTTCTCCAGGTCTTTAAAGGTTTCCTCTAAACCAGTCCTTTGTTTCCCCAGGTCTTTAAAGGTTTCCTCTAAACCAGTCCTTTGTTTCTCCAGGTCTTTAAAGGTTTCCTCTAAACTAGTCCTTTGTTTCTCCAGGTCTTTAAAGGTTTCCTCTAAACCAGTCCTTTGTTTCTCCAGCAGGTCTTTAAAGGTTACCTCTAAACCAGTCCTTTGTTTCTCCAGGTCTTTAAAGGTTTCCTCTGAACTAGTCCTTTGTTTCTCCAGGTCTTTAAAGGTTGCCTCTAAACTAGTCCTTTGTTTCTCCAGCAGGTCTTTAAAGGTTACCTCTAAACTAGTCCTTTGTTTCTCCAGGGTCTTTAAAGGTTTCCTCTAAACCAGTCCTTTGTTTCTCCAGGTCTTTAAAGGTTGCCTCTAAACTAGTCCTTTGTTTCTCCAGGTCTTTAAAGGTTGCCTCTAAACTAGTCCTTTGTTTCTCCAGCAGGTCTTTAAAGGTTGCCTCTAAACTAGTCCTTTGTTTCTCCAGCAGGTCTTTAAAGGTTTCCTCTAAACCAGTCCTTTGTTTCTCCAGGTCTTTAAAGGTTTCCTCTAAACCAGTCCTTTGTTTCTCCAGGTCTTTAAAGGTCTTTAAAGGTTTCCTCTAAACCAGTCCTTTGTTTCTCCAGGTCTTTAAAGGTTACCTCTAAACCAGTCCTTTGTTTCTCCAGGTCTTTAAAGGTTACCTCTAAACCAGTCCTTTGTTTCTCCAGGTCTTTAAAGGTTTCCTCTAAACCAGTCCTTTGTTTCTCCAGGTCTTTAAAGGTTTCCTCTAAACTAGTCCTTTGTTTCTCCAGGTCTTTAAAGGTTACCTCTAAACCAGTCCTTTGTTTCTCCAGGTCTTTAAAGGTTTCCTCTAAACCAGTCCTTTGTTTCTCCAGCAGGTCTTTAAAGGTTTCCTCTAAACCAGTCCTTTGTTTCTCCAGGTCTTTAAAGGTTACCTCTAAACCAGTCCTTTGTTTCCCCAGGTCTTTAAAGGTTACCTCTAAACCAGTCCTTTGTTTCTCCAGCAGGTCTTTAAAGGTTGCCTCTAAACTAGTCCTTTGTTTCTCCAGGTCTTTAAAGGTTTCTTTAGGTCTTTAAAGGTTTCCTCTAAACCAGTCCTTTGTTTCTCCAGGTCTTTAAAAACCAGTCCTTTGTTTCCCCAGGTCTTTAAACCTCTAAACCAGTCCTTTGTTTCTCCTTTGTTTCTCCAGGTCTTTAAAGGTTACCTCTAAACCAGTCCTTTGTTTCTCCAGGTCTTTAAAGGTTTCCTCTAAACCAGTCCTTTGTTTCCCCAGGTCTTTAAACCTCTAAACCAGTCCTTTGTTTCTCCAGGTCTTTAAAGGTTACCTCTAAACCAGTCCTTTGTTTCTCCAGGTCTTTAAAGGTTTCCTCTAAACCAGTCCTTTGTTTCTCCAGCAGGTCTTTAAAGGTTACCTCTAAACCAGTCCTTTGTTTCTCCAGGTCTTTAAAGGTTTCCTCTAAACTAGTCCTTTGTTTCTCCAGGTCTTTAAAGGTTGCCTCTAAACTAGTCCTTTGTTTCTCCAGCAGGTCTTTAAAGGTTACCTCTAAACTAGTCCTTTGTTTCTCCAGGTCTTTAAAGGTTGCCTCTAAACTAGTCCTTTGTTTCTCCAGCAGGTCTTTAAAGGTTGCCTCTAAACTAGTCCTTTGTTTCTCCAGCAGGTCTTTAAAGATTGCCTCTATACTAGTCCTTTGTTTCTCCAGCAGGTCTTTAAAGGTTGCCTCTAAACTAGTCCTTTGTTTCTCCAGCAGGTCTTTAAAGGTTGCCTCTATACTAGTCCTTTGTTTCTCCAGCAGGTCTTTAAAGGTTTCCTCTAAACCAGTCCTTTGTTTCTCCAGCAGGTCTTTAAAGGTTTCCTCTAAACCAGTCCTTTGTTTCTCCAGGTCTTTAAAGGTTTCCTCTAAACCAGTCCTTTGTTTCTCCAGGTCTTTAAAGGTTTCCTCTAAACCAGTCCTTTGTTTCTCCAGCAGGTCTTTAAAGGTTTCCTCTAAACCAGTCCTTTGTTTCTCCAGCAGGTCTTTAAAGGTTACCTCTAAACCAGTCCTTTGTTTCTCCAGCAGGTCTTTAAAGGTTACCTCTAAACCAGTCCTTTGTTTCTCCAGCAGGTCTTTAAAGGTTACCTCTAAACCAGTCCTTTGTTTCTCCAGGTCTTTAAAGGTTACCTCTAAACCAGTCCTTTGTTTCTCCAGCAGGTCTTTAAAGGTTTCCTCTAAACCAGTCCTTTGTTTCTCCAGGTCTTTAAAGGTTACCTCTAAACCAGTCCTTTGTTTCCCCAGGTCTTTAAAGGTTACCACTAAACCAGTCCTTTGTTTCTCCAGGTCTTTAAAGGTTACCTCTAAACCAGTCCTTTGTTTCTCCAGCAGGTCTTTAAAGGTTTCCTCTAAACCAGTCCTTTGTTTCTCCAGCAGGTCTTTAAAGGTTACCTCTAAACCAGTCCTTTGTTTCTCCAGCAGGTCTTTAAAGGTTACCTCTAAACCAGTCCTTTGTTTCTCCAGGTCTTTAATGGTTACCTCTAAACCAGTCCTTTGTTTCTCCAGCAGGTCTTTAAAGGTTACCTCTAAACCAGTCCTTTGTTTCTCCAGGTCTTTAAAGGTTACCTCTAAACCAGTCCTTTGTTTCTCCAGGTCTTTAAAGGTTACCTCTAAACCAGTCCTTTGTTTCCCCAGGTCTTTAAAGGTGAATTTCAGCTACCTGAGTTTCTAAGAGAACAATCTCAGGTACAGTAGCTATTCTGCCTGTCGTTCTGTTCTGCAGTTTTATTTCCCAAATTCAACTCAAACATTTTTATCACTTTCTTTTTGATTGATTTAGTTGCACCCATCGTCTATCTTTTATTAGTGGCAAAATAGTGTCCGCTGTTCGTTGGAAATCTACACAATTTCCCATCTGCTTCTCTTCATTTTTATTGTTAATGACATAATGACATTCTGCGTGTGCTTTGCCCTCGCTGTCTGCTGTACTGTCGTCTGACTGTTGTTCTCCGGGCTCATTTCTCACCTTGTGTTCCTATTTTTGGAATGCGTCCTCCCCACATTAGTGGTTCGCGCGCTCTTGTTATTTTCCATCTCCTGTTTTTCTCTTTGTCACCAGACTGACGTGTTCTGTTGGAAGGAAGAGTACCACTGCCACCATGTGGCAGCAAGCACACATTACAAGTTGCCAGCAACACATTGCATGTGAACACTGTGTGTGTGTGTGTGTGTGTGTGTGTGTGTGTGTGTGTGTGTGTATAAGCAGAGCCATGATGAATTTTACTTCTTTCAACAGTTCATACCTTTTGGCACAAATGATTGATTTTCAACACATTCCCACTCTGATCGGATTTGATCTCCTCTCGTAATTAAACATCCCCTCTCCTCTAGTCCCAGACGAGAGAATTCCCATAATGCCTACAGGTCTTTCTCCTGTCTCTCCCCTCCAGCTTCAGAAGACTCCGGAGAAACCAAACCCCAGTTAGGAGGAGCAACCAACATGCCACACAGGTGGGTAGTATAAGCTGGAGGAGAGGTTTAGGGAAATGGCTGGGGGGGGGACCAGTGTTGTTGTCGTAGAGCCCTATTCCCTATTTAGTGCACTACTTTAGACCAGGACCCATAGGGCTCGATGTCAATTGTCACCAGAACCCCTTCATGTCTCTCATTCTCTCTGTTGCTCTGTCACTCTACCATCTGGCTCTAGTCAAAAGTAGTGCACTAAATAGGGAATAGGGCTCTGGTCAAAAGTAGTGCACTAAATAGGGAATAGGGTTCTGGTCAAAAAGTAGTGCATTAAATAGGGAATAGGGTATTTAATAGGGAATAGGGCTCTGGTCAAAAGTAGTGCACTAAATAGGGAATAGGGTTCTGGTCAAAAGGTAGTGCATTAAATAGGGAATAGGGTATTTAATAGGGAATAGGGCTCTGGTCAAAAGTAGTGCACTAAATAGGGAATAGGGTTCTGGTCAAAAAGTAGTGCATTAAATAGGGAATAGGGTATTTAATAGGGAATAGGGCTCTGGTCAAAAGTAGTGCACTAAATAGGGAATAGGGCTCTGGTCAAAAAGTAGTGCATTAAATAAGGAATAGGGTACTAAATAGGGAATAGGGCTCTGGTCAAAAGTAGTGCACTAAATAGGGAATAGGGCTCTGGTCAAAAAGTAGTGCACTAAATAGGGAATAGGGCTCTGGTCAAAAAGTAGTGCACTAAACAGGGAATAGGGCTCTGGTCAAAAAGTAGTGCACTAAATAGGGAATAGGGCTCTGGTCAAAAAGTAGTGCACTAAATAGGGAGTAGGGTGCCATTTGGGATACATACACAACCTTTCTGGTAGTTCCCATTGATTGTGAAATTGATTGTGAAATACAGTGTCTGAGTGAGACCTCTAATGACGTATGTGCTGTGTGTTTCAGACAAGACGGGGCACCGGTGGACAGACAATACACTCACCACCACTTTTTGGGGACCTCATTACTCTTCCATGGACACACCCACATACTCTATATATACAAAAGTATGTGGACAACCCTTCAAATTAGTGGATTAGTCTATTTCAGCCACACCCGTTGCTGACAGGTGTATAAAATCGAGCACACTGCTGTGCAATCTCCATAGACAAACATTGGCAGTAGAATGGCCCCGAACTGAAGAGCTCAGTGACTTACAACGTGGCACTGTTATAGGACGCCACCTTTCTGCCCTGCTCGAGCTGCCCCGGTCAACTGTAAGTGCTGTTATTATGAAGTGGAAACGTCTTGGAGGAATCAACGTCAAAGCCACGAAATGGTAGGCCCACACAAGGTCACAGAACTGGAGTGCTGAAGCGCGTAAAAATCATTGCAAACACTCACTCACGAGCCCCTGGAAGTAACTTAAGCACAAGAACTGTTCATCAGGGGAGCTACATGAAACGGGTTTCCGTGGCAGAGCAGCCGCACACAAGCCTAAGATCACCAAGCGTCGGCTGTAGTGGTGTAAAGGTCGCCGCCATTGGACTCTGGATCAGTGGACCAACTCCATATTAATGCCCGTGATTTTGGAATGAGATGTTCTACGAGCAGGTGTCCGCATACTTTTGGTCATAGTGTATAACATCATGACTGGATATAACCGTATTCCACACTGACTTTGTGGAGAACTCTCTTGGCCTTTTGATGTTCGTACTGTAAACAAATGATGCATTTGTCACAAAATGGTGACCAGAGAATGTCTATGTTACTATCTTTCTTGTCGAGGGTTGCATTTCCCCAATTTCCTAGATTTTCCAAAAAAATCCCAGTTGGGAGATTCCTTCAACCAGGATTTCTGGAAAACCATTGAAATATTTTGAAAGTTACCAGAATTTTGAAAAACAATTCTTGTGACACCATGCTCATCCAAATGTTTGTTTTTTTCTTCTTTTAAATGATTTCTCCTGGCTATATATATATAAATATATATATATATATATAAATCTGTGATTCTGTTGTAAGAAAATACAGTGGACTTAAACATCAAAAAAAGTGAGTAATGTATTTATGGATGACATTTTGCTTTTTGAAGATGCAATATCTATTTTAATGTTTGTTTTTCATGCCTTTCTATAGTGCAATTCCATGGGTACGGATGTACAAGATCTGTTTTTAAGTATTGACAGTGATAAAGATGGCATTTTGTAAACCGGTTGTTCGGTGTGTGTTTTTGTGAATGGTATTGTGAAAGAGGAGGAGTATGGCCGTAAGCCACAGGGAGAGAGAGAGGGAGAGAGGGAGAGAGGGAGAGAGGGAGAGAGGGAGAGAGGGAGAGAGGGAGAGAGGGAGAGAGGGAGAGAGGGAGAGAGGGAGAGAGGGAGAGAGGGAGAGAGGGGGTTTCAAGTCAGGAAGACGAGACCAAATACCTTAAGAAATATAAATGTTTAAAGGGGAAGTTCAGAATTTTTTTACAACTTGATGTTCGATTGGTTCTCACTCTTAAAGTAGCCTATGGGCCACTGTAATCTATGGTTAGGTTTTCTGTAAACAGACGCTAAAAACATTAACTTTTAGCAATATCTTAATCAATAGAAGCGGTCGGGGCAACCTAGTAGGGGGATGAGAAAGCGCTCTGGTCAAAAGTAGTCCACTATAAAGGGGAATAACGTGTGATTTTGGGATGTACAGTGGGGCAAAAAAGTATTTAGTCAGCCACCATTTATGCAAGTTCTCCCACTTAAAAAGATGAGAGGCCTGTAATTTTCATCATAGGTACACTTCAACTATGACAGACAAAATGAGGGAAAAAAATCCAGAAAATCACATTGTAGGATTTTTTTATGAATTTATTTGCAAATTATGGTGGAAAATAAGTATTTGGTCACCGACAAACAAGCAAGATTTCTGACTCTCACAGACCTGTAACTTCTTCTTTAAGAGGCTCCTCTGTCCTTCACTAGTTACCTGTATTAATGGCACCTGTTTGAACTTGTTATCAGTATAAAAGACACCTGTCCACAACCTCAAACAGTCACACTCCAAATTCCACTATGGCCAAGACCAAAGAGCTGTCAAAGGACACCAGAAACAAAATTGTAGACCTGCGCCAGGCTGGGAAGACTGAAATTGCAATAGGTAAGCAGCTTGGTTTGAAGAAATCAACTGTGGGAGCAATTATTAGGAAATGGAAGACATACAAGACCACTGATAATCTCCCTCGATCTGGGACTCCACGCAAGATCTCACCCCATGGGGTCAAAATGATCACAAGAACGGTGACCAAAAATCCCAGAACCACATGGGGGGACCTAGTGAATGACCTTCAGAGAGCTGGGACCAAAGTAACAAAGCCTACCATCAGTAACACACTACGCCGCCAGGGACTCAAATCCTGCAGTGCCAGACGTGTCCCCCTGCTTAAGCCATGTACATGTCCAAGCCCGTCTGAAGTTTGCTGGAGAGCATTTGGATGATACAGAAGAAGATTGGGAGAATGTTATATGGTCAGATGAAACCAAAATATAACTTTTTGGTAAAAACTCAACTCGTCGTGTTTGGAGTACAAAGAATGCTGAGTTGCATCCAAAGAACACCATACCTACTGTGAAGCATGGGGGTGGAAACATCATGCTTTGGGGCTGTTTTTCTGCAAAGGGACCAGGACGACTGATCCGTGTAAAGGAAAGAATGAATGGGTCCATGTATCGTGAGATTTTGAGTGAAAACCTCCTTCCATCAGCAAGGGCATTGAAGATGAAACGTGGCTGGGTCTTTCAGCATGACAATGATCTCAAACACACCGCCCGGGCAACGAATGAGTGCCTTCGTAATAAGCATTTCAAGGTCCTGGAGTGGCCTAGCCAGTCTCCAGATCTCAACCCCATAGAAAATCTTTGGAGGGAGTTGAAAGTCCATGTTGCCCAGCAACAGCCCCAAAACATCACTGCCAAAAAATTGTACCAAATTCTTATTTTCAATGACTGCCTCGGAACAGTGGGTTAGCTGCCTGTTCAGGGGCAGAACGAAAGATTTGTACCTTGTCAGCTCGGGGATTCGAACTTGCAACCTTTCAATTACTAGTCCAACGCTCTAACCACTAGGCTACCCTGCCGCCCGATACCAGCAACAGTGTGTGACAACCTTGTGAAGACTTACAGGAAACGTTTGACCTCTGTCATTGCCACCAAAGGGTATATAACAAAGTATTGAGAAACTTTTATTATTGACCTAATACTTTTTTTTTTCATTTTGTCTGTCATAGTTGAAGTGTACCTATGATGAAAATTGCAGGCCTCTCTCATCTTTATAAGTGGGAGAACTTGCACAATTGGTGGCTGACTAAATACTTTTTTGCCCCACTGTACCTGTTTCAAATGAGTTACAACAGACACGGTCACCTCCCAGTTATTAAAATGTTTTAATAATAAGGATTAAACTGTGTTTTTAGTAATACATCACATTCAAGGCAAAAGATACATCCTTTTACATACAATACCTAATCTGCAATTCAAATGGTTGGCTTTTCAAAACAAAATAAATATATAATTTTGAAATGATTTTTTTCTTCTTTTTTTTCACCATCAGTGGCACAACATTGAGAAAACATTAACAGTCAACAAAGTGTAACCAGCATTCAAATATACACAGTAACCAGAATTATTATACACATCAATCAGCATTCTCAAATACACGCTGCTCTAAAACCCAGACATATAAAATAGATTTTAAAATACGTTATAGCCTTATACTGTCCTCATAGAAATATTGGGCTTTTTTTGGTAGGGGGGGGGTTATTTATTTACAGCAATCATTATAGATGTGAGAGATTACATTGATACTCAAACAGAAATTGCACAGTAGTTATAATCTAGAATTAAACGGCGTGGTTTAAAAATAAATAATTCACACCTAATAAACAGTCTTTGCGATACGGTATGAAATTGCACCTTGTCATCATACCTCAGGGGCAGGCTGTATTGAGGCTTTGGTACGCGTGGTCCTGATTGGAAGAAAATGGCTCTCCTGAGGGCCTCAAATCTAGCCTGGTTCAACCAGACTGAAACGCTGCACTCAACATTGTAACAGCAGTGAAGTATCACAAAATCAGTTATGATCCCAGGCTACTCAACTTTCCCCTCCTTTCACACTGCAATCATAAACGACCACGTGTGTAGTGGCATCTACTGTACTTAAACCATGTGTGTTTCAAATGGAACCCCATCCCCTTTACTAGTGGTTCTCAACTAGGGCTACTTGGCCTATTCACAGAGGGTACAGTACTTGAATTCTCATGAGCCCATAGGCTTACTGGTGAAATAAGGGGGTAGGTAGGTGCTTCAGGGGTACTCTGGGCAGGAGCAAATGTACTTGCTGGTACAGTAATGGGGGGGGGGGGGACCAGGGCTCTGGTCATAAGCAGTGCACTAATCATGGGTTGCACTTCCGTCACTGGGTTGCGTCGTTGCCGCGGTGAACAACATTCCACTGATACGCATATTGTTTTCTGACTGATGGCTGATGCTCAGTCTGAAAGAGGGTTTATGACTGTTCAGTCAAATTTACACTATAGTGGCCTGGAAATACGATTGACTTCGCTAAAGTAGACAAATAATTTGTATAAAACAACTTTGCCATCAGTATGATGAGATGGCAATGTTGCCCACGAGCTAGCAAAGTTCGTCAGAAATAGATAGCAATGCTAACGTTAGCTAGCAAAAAAAAAAAAAATGTCGGTGCTCTCCCCTCAAAATTAGCGAGTTAGCTAAAGATATACTGTATCTAAAGTCAATCTGGTGACATGACAACGATGACAAAAGCTTGTCCTACTAATTATTTGCCTCCTTTTGAAAGGCAGTTGTGTTTCCATGCTGTCAGAATAGATCCTCATCGACACCCATTGGGACTGCCTCGAGTAGAAGGCTCAGCTGGGATATCACTCGTAAAAAAAAAAACAGACCTTCAAAAACAAACATTGTGAAGAGATGTGCAACCCATGAATAAAGGGAATTACAAGGTTCCGTTTTAGAATCATTCCACACTACTATCGCCCTGTAATGGGCGCTCTCCATTCCAAGAAGCTGATTTTTCCCCCCACACAACACCTCAGGATTGGGGAAGACTGGGCAGTGAGGTGTGGTCACTGTAGGAAACCACTCCATGACAGCCATTTTGGATATAAGGGTGCAGGTTATTATTTGAAGCTACTGGAGACGAGTAAGGATGTCAATGGCCCAAATGGAACCCTATTGGCCCTGGTCAAAAGTAGTGCACTATATAGGGAATAGGGTGCTATTTATGACACAAACAAAGTCTCACCTCATACAGGAGTTTCATAATCATTTAGAAATCAGATTATGATTTTTTATTTTTTTTGTGCTATCATCATTTGACTCAATTTTGACTCAATGTGACTCAATTGACATCATTTGACTCAATTTTGACTCAATTTAACTCAATTGACATCATTTGACTCAATTTTGACTCAATGTGACTTAATTGGCATCATCATTTGACTCAATGTGACTCAATTGACATCATCATTTGACTCAATGTCACTTCGGTCATGTTCATTGGTCAGTCGTGGTCAATAGTGCACAACGTAGAATGGAATTTCGACAGGGGAAGGAAAAGGCTATATGCCAATCAACAAAGCCCCCCCCCCCCGAAGGAGAGCTGTGTTGGCCCCGACTAGGGAAGTGGTGGGGGCTTGATGGGTACTGGACCAACAAGGGCAACACTCACAACAAAGTGGATCAGGCTGGAATATACAGTACACTGGTATATAATAAAGGCAACATCTGAGAAATTGAAGAAAATAACGAACCATAAAGCAAGGTTATAGGGAGAGGAACATTCTAGGGGAAGAGAAGGTTATTAACCAATCAAAACAGGACCACAAGACAAAGTTTCAAGGCTGATGTGTGTATAGTCATATAAATACTTAATGAAAAGGTCTGAAAGTTGGCACAGTCAATTTGGTCACAGACGAAGGCTTCTTCTTCGTGGCTTCTTAACTCTTCTGCTCCTCTGTAAGGGGAATCCATAATAGCCTGTGTGAGTGGCTAGGGCCCTCTAGAGGCCTCTACTGGTAATGCACTGAGCACCCTGGTATTAAACACTGTACTGTACCCAGTCTCTGTGCTACTGGCTTACTTGGTCATTCACACTCTAAAGTTGTGTCACTAAAGCAAAGTCACACTTGAGGAAGTCACACATATATCACATGTCGCATTTAGCCCATCGCCCGAATCAACACTGAGAGGAATCTCAAGTTCTGATTGGTAACAAATACTCTGGGTTTCTGTGATGGAGAGATGCTCTGGTCTCTGTGATGGAGAGGTCAGGGTGTCTCTGGTCTCTGTGATGGAGAGGTCAGGGGGTCTCTGGTCTCTGTGATGGAGAGGTCAGGGGGTCTCTGGTCTCTGTGATGGAGAGGTCAGGGTGTCTCTGGTCTCTGTGATGGAGACGTCAGGGGGTCTCTGGTCTCTGTGATGGAGAGGTCAGGGTGTCTCTGGTCTCTGTGATGGAGAGGTCAGGGGGTCTCTGGTCTCTGTGATGGAGAGGGCAGGGGGTCTCTGGTCTCTGTGATGGAGAGGTCAGGGGGTCTCTGTGATGAAGAGGTCAGGGGGTCTCTGGTCTCTGTGATGGAGAGGTCAGGGGGTCTCTGGTCTCTGTGATGGAGAGGTCAGGGAGTCTCTGGTCTCTGTGATGGAGAGGTCAGGGGGTCTCTGTGATGAAGAGGTCAGGGGGTCTCTGTGATGGAGAGGTCAGGGGGTCTCT
Organism: Oncorhynchus masou masou; assembly: GCF_036934945.1. Classification (NCBI taxonomy): domain Eukaryota; kingdom Metazoa; phylum Chordata; class Actinopteri; order Salmoniformes; family Salmonidae; genus Oncorhynchus; species Oncorhynchus masou. Next base: position 91,177,578 of record NC_088224.1, read on the forward strand.
GGTCTCTGTGATGGAGAGGTCAGGGGGTCTCTGGTCACTGTGATGGAGAGGTTAGGGGGTCTCTGGTCACTGTGATGGAGAGGTTAGGGGGTCTCTGGTCTCTGTGATGGAGAGGTCAGGGGGTCTCTGGTCTCTGTGATGGAGAGGTCAGGGTGTCTCTGGTCACTGTGATGGAGAGGTTAGGGGGTCTCTGGTCTCTGTGATGGAGAGGTCAGGGGGTCTCTGGTCTCTGTGATGGAGAGGTCAGGGGGTCTCTGGTCTCTGTGATGGAGAGGTCAGGGGGTCTCTGTTCTCTGTGGTGGAGAGGTCAGGGGGTCTCTGGTCTCTGTGATGGAGAGGTCAGGGGGTCTCTGGTCTCTGTGATGGAGAGGTCAGGGTGTCTCTGGTCACTGTGATGGAGAGGTCAGGGGGTCTCTGGTCTCTGTGATGGAGAGGTTAGGGGGTCTCTGGTCTCTGTGGTGGAGAGGTCAGGGGGTCTCTGGTCTCTGTGATGGAGAGGTCAGGGGGTCTCTGGTCTCTGTGATGAAGAGGGCAGGGGGTCTCTGGTCACTGTGATGGAGAGGTTAGGGGGTCTCTGGTCTCTGTGATGGAGAGGTCAGGGGGTCTCTGGTCTCTGTGATGGAGAGGTCAGGGGGTCTCTGTGATGAAGAGGTCAGGGGGTCTCTGTGATGAAGAGGGCAGGGGGTCTCTGTGATGGAGAGGTCAGGGGGTCTCTGGTCTCTGTGATGAAGAGGTCAGGGGGTCTCTGTGATGAAGAGGTCAGGGGGTCTCTGTGATGAAGAGGTCAGGGGGTCTCTGGTCTCTGTGATGAAGAGGTCAGGGGGTCTCTGTGATGAAGAGGTCAGGGGTCTCTGTGATGAAGAGGTCAGGGGGTCTCTGGTCTCTGTGATGAAGAGGTCAGGGGTCTCTGTGATGAAGAGGTCAGGGGGTCTCTGTGATGAAGAGGTCAGGGGGTCTCTGGTCTCTGTGATGAAGAGGTCAGGGGGTCTCTGTGATGAAGAGGGCAGGGGGTCTCTGTGATGGAGAGGTCAGGGGGTCTCTGGTCTCTGTGATGAAGAGGTCAGGGGGTCTCTGTGATGAAGAGGTCAGGGGGTCTCGGGTCTCTGTGATGGAGAGGTCAGGGGGTCTCTGGTCTCTGTGATGGAGAGGTTAGGGGTCTCTGTTCTCTGTGATGGAGAGGTCAGGGGGTCTCTGGTCTCTGTGATGGAGAGGTCAGGGTGTCTCTGGTCTCTGTGATGGAGAGGTCAGGGGGTCTCTGTTCTCTGTGATGGAGAGGTCAGGGGGTCTCTGTTCTCTGTGATGGAGAGGTCAGGGGGTCTCTGGTCTCTGTGATGGAGAGGTCAGGGGGTGGAGTTTAGTGGAGAATGATAAGATGGGGGAAGTCACAGTGGGATCAAACTAACGAGCATGCAGCCAACTCCAAATGTTTGACACCAACCAACCAACCAACCAAGGCATTCTGTGACCGGATGCTTGTAAACATCATCTACAAACCAGGGCCGGACCTAGACCAGGAACTAGACTAGGACCAGACCTAGACCAGGAACTAGACTAGGACCAGACCCAGACCAGGAACTAGACCAGGACCAGACCTAGACCAGGAACTAGACTAGGACCAGACCCAGACCAGGAACTAGACTAGGACCAGACCCAGACCAGGAACTAGACCAGGACCAGACCTAGACCAGGAACTAGACTAGGACCAGACCCAGACCAGGAACTAGACGAGGGCCAGACCTAGACTAGGAACTAGACCAGGGCCAGACCTAGACCAGGAACTAGACCAGGGCCAGACCTAGACCAGGAACTAGACCAGGGCCAGACCTAGACCAGAAACTAGACTAGGACCAGACCCAGACCAGGAACTAGACGAGGGCCAGACCTAGACTAGGAACTAGACCAGGACCAGACCTAGACCAAGAACCAGGACCCAGATCTAAATCTGGGCCCAGCCAACATCACTCTCCTTTCCACTGTTCTCTTCTGCATCCAGACCAGGATGGTCACCTGGAGCCTTCATCCTCCACCGGTCTGGCTGGCGGGCTGAGGCTTGGAGGGAGAGAGGTTGAGAGGCCTTGAGGGAGAGAGGGTTAGAGGCCTGGAGGGAGAGAGGGTGAGAGGCCTGGAGGGAGAGAGGGCTGGAGGGCCCATGTCTTTGTCTCTTCCCCTGGTTTGGGAGGGGTAAGAGAGGAAGGAAGCTGTGCTAGGTGTGGAGGATGGACGGGTGGATCGAGGGGTGCAATGATGGCATCAAGATCCTCTCTTCCGTTCCTCTTCATCCTCCTCTCTTTGTCCTCCTCTTCATCACTTGTTCTCGATGAGAGACTGGACCTTGTGCACCAGCTCTCTGGCGATCTGAAGGATGTGCTGCACGTCATGACGTTCTGCCATCTCTGTTATACACACACACACACACACACACACACACACACACACACACACACACACACACACACACACACACACACACACACACACACACACACACACACACACACACACACACACACACACACACACACACACACACACACACAGGAAGTCAGGGAGTTTGTTTTATAAACACACACACAGGAAGTCAGGGAGCCTGTTTTATAAACACACACACAGGAAGTCAGGGAGAATGTTTTATAAACACAGGAAGTCAGGGAGTCTGTTTTATAAACACACGCACAGGAAGTCAGGGAGAATGTTTTATAAACACAGGAAGTCAGGGAGTCTGTTTCATAAACACACACACAGGAAGTCAGGGGGACTGTTTTATAAACACACACAGGAAGTCTTGGAGCCTGTTTTATAAACACAGGAAGTCAGGGAGACTGTTTTATAAACACACACACAGGAAGTCAGGGGGACTGTTTTATAAACACACACAGGAAGTCAGGGAGTCTGTTTTATAAACACAGGAAGTCAGGGAGACTGTTTTATAAACACACACACAGGAAGTCAGGGGGACTGTTTTATAAACACACACAGGAAGTCAGGGAGAATGTTTTATAAACACAGGAAGTCAGGGAGTCTGTTTTATAAACACACACACAGGAAGTCAGGGGGACTGTTTTATAAACACGCACAGGAAGTCAGGGAGAATGTTTTATAAACACACACACAGGAAGTCAGGGGGACTGTTTTATAAACACACACAGGAAGTCTTGGAGCCTGTTTTATAAACACAGGAAGTCAGGGAGACTGTTTTATAAACACACACACAGGAAGTCAGGGAGCCTGTTTTATAAACACACACACAGGAAGTCAGGGGGACTGTTTTATAAACACACACAGGAAGTCAGGGAGAATGTTTTATAAACACAGGAAGTCAGGGAGTCTGTTTTATAAACACACACACAGGAAGTCAGGGGGACTGTTTTATAAACACACACAGGAAGTCAGGGAGAATGTTTTATAAACACAGGAAGTCAGGGAGACTGTTTCATAAACACAGGAAGTCAGGGAGACTGTTTTATAAACACACACACAGGAAGTCAGGGAGCATGTTTTATAAACACACACACAGGAAGTCAGGCAGACTGTTTTATAAACACACACACAGGAAGTCAGGGAGACGGTTTTATAAACACAGGAAGTCAGGGAGACGGTTTTATAAACACACACACAGGAAGTCAGGGAGAATGTTTTATAAACACAGGAAGTCAGGGGGACTGTTTTATAATCACAGGAAGTCAGGGAGACTGTTTTATAAACACAGGAAGTCAGGGAGACTGTTTTATAAACACAGGAAGTCAGGGAGCCTGTTTTATAAACACAGGAAGTCAGGGAGCCTGTTTTATAATCACAGGAAGTCAGGGAGTCTGTTTTATAAACACACACACAGGAAGTTAGGGAGCATGTTTTATAAACACACACACAGGAAGTCAGGAAGACTGTTTTATAAACACAGGAAGTCAGGGAGACTGTTTTATAAAAACAAACACAGGAAGTCAGGGAGACGGTTTTATAAACACGGGAAGTCAGGGAGACGGTTTTATAAACACACACACAGGAAGTCAGGGAGAATGTTTTATAAACACAGGAAGTCAGGGGGACTGTTTTATAAACACAGGAAGTCAGGGAGACTGTTTTATAAACACAGGAAGTCAGGGAGACTGTTTTATAAACACAGGAAGTCAGGGAGTCTGTTTTATAAACACACACACAGGAAGTCAGGGAGACTGTTTTATAAACACACACACAGTAAGTCAGGGAGACTGTTTTATAAACACAGGAAGTCAGGGAGCCTGTTTTATAATCACAGGAAGTCATGGAGTCTGTTTTATAAACACAGGAAGTCAGGGAGTCTGTTTTATAAACACACACACAGGAAGTCAAGGAAACTGTTTTATAAACACACACACAGGAAGTCAGGGATTCTGTTTTATAAACACACGCACAGGAAGTCAGGGAGTCTGTTTTATAAACAAGCACACAGGAAGTCTTGGAGACTGTTTTATAAACACATGAAGTCAGGGAGACTGTTTTATAAACACACACAGGAAGTCAGGGAGAATGTTTTATAAAAACACACACAGGAAGTCAGGGAGATTGTTTTATAAATACAGGAAGTGAGGGAGACTGTTTTATAAACACACACACAGGAAGTCAGGGAGACTGTTTCAAAAACACACACACAGGAAGTCAGGGAGACTGTTTTATAAACACACACACAGGAAGTCAGGGAGAATGTTTTATAAACACACACAGGAAGTCAGGGAGAATGTTTTGTAAACACAGGAAGTCAGGGAGTCTGTTTTATAAGCACAACACACAGGAAGTCAGGGAGACGTTTTATAAACACACACACAGGAAGTCAGGGAGACTGTTTCAAAAACACAGGAAGTCAGGGAGCCTGTTTTCTAAACACACACAGGAAGTCAGGGAGCCTGTTTTATAAACACACACACAGGACGTCAGGGAGAATGTTTTATAAACACAACACACGGGAAGCAGGGAGAATGTTTTATAAACAAGCACACAGGAAGTCAGGGATACTTTTATAAACACAGGAAGTCAGGGAGACCGTTTTATAAGCACAACACACAGGAAGTCAGGGAGACAGTTTTATAAACACACACACAGGAAGTCAGGGAGACTGTTTTATAAACACACACAGGAAGTCAGGGAGACTGTTTTATAAAAACACACACAGGAAGTCAGGGAGAATGTTTTATAAACACAGGAAGTGAGGGAGACTGTTTTATAAACACACACACAGGAAGTCAGGGAGTTGTTTTATAAACACAGGAAGTCAGGGAGTCTGTTTTATAGACACACGCACAGGAAGTCAGAGAGAATGTTTTATAAACACACACACAGGAAGTCAGGGAGAATGTTTTATAAACACAGGAAGTGAGGGAGACTGTTTTATAGACACACGCACAGGAAGTCAGAGAGAATGTTTTATAAACACACACACAGGAAGTCAGGGAGACCGTTTTATAAACACAGGAAGTCAGGGAGTCTGTTTTATAAACACACAAACAGGAAGTCAGCGAGACTGTTTTATAAACAAACACAGGAAGTCAGGGAGCCTGTTTTGTAAACACATGCACATGAAGTCAGGGAGAATGTTTTATAAACACAGGAAGTGAGGGAGACTGTTCTATAAACACACACACAGGAAGTCAGGGAGTCTGTTTTATAAACACACACACAGGAAGTCTGGGAGAATGTTTTATAAACACAGGAAGTCAGGGGAACTGTTTTATAAACACACACACAGGAAGTCAGGGAGACTGTTTTATAAACACAACCACAGGAAGTCAGGGAGAATGTTTTATAAACACAGGAAGTCAGGGAGACTGTTTTTGTAAACACAGGAAGTCATGGGAGACTGTTTTATAGACACACGCACAGGAAGTCAGAGAGAATGTTTTATAAACACACACAGGAAGTCAGGGAGAATGTTTTATAAACACAGGAAGTCAGGGAGTCTGTTTTATAAACACACACACAGGAAGTCAGGGAGACTGTTTTATAAACACAGGAAGTCAGGGAGTCTGTTTTATAAACGCACACACACACAGGAAGTCAGGGAGAATGTTTTATACATACAGGAAGTCAGGTTGACACACACAGGAAGTCAGGGAGACTGTTTTATAAACACACACACAGGAAGTCAGGGAGACTGTTTTATAAACACAACCACAGGAAGTCAGGGAGAATGTTTTATAAACACAGGAAGTCAGGGAGACTGTTTTTGTAAACACAGGAAGTCATGGGAGACTGTTTTATAGACACACGCACAGGAAGTCAGAGAGAATGTTTTATAAACACACACAGGAAGTCAGGGAGAATGTTTTATAAACACAGGAAGTGAGGGAGACTGTTTTATAAACACACACACAGGAAGTCAGGGAGTTGTTTTATAAACACAGGAAGTCAGGGAGTCTGTTTTATAGACACACGCACAGGAAGTCAGAGAGAATGTTTTATAAACACACACACAGGAAGTCAGGGAGAATGTTTTATAAACACAGGAAGTGAGGGAGACTGTTTTATAGACACACGCACAGGAAGTCAGAGAGAATGTTTTATAAACACACACACAGGAAGTCAGGGAGACCGTTTTATAAACACAGGAAGTCAGGGAGTCTGTTTTATAAACACACAAACAGGAAGTCAGCGAGACTGTTTTATAAACAAACACAGGAAGTCAGGGAGCCTGTTTTGTAAACACATGCACATGAAGTCAGGAAGAATGTTCTATAAACACACACACAGGAAGTCAGGGAGTCTGTTTTATAAACACACACACAGGAAGTCTGGGAGAATGTTTTATAAACACAGGAAGTCAGGGGAACTGTTTTATAAACACACACACAGGAAGTCAGGGAGACTGTTTTATAAACACAACCACAGGAAGTCAGGGAGAATGTTTTATAAACACACACACAGGAAGTCAGGGAGAATGTTTTATAAACACAGGAAGTCAGGGAGACTGTTTTTGTAAACACAGGAAGTCATGGGAGACTGTTTTATAGACACACGCACAGGAAGTCAGAGAGAATGTTTTATAAACACACACAGGAAGTCAGGGAGAATGTTTTATAAACACAGGAAGTCAGGGAGTCTGTTTTATAAACACACACACAGGAAGTCAGGGAGACTGTTTTATAAACACAGGAAGTCAGGGAGTCTGTTTTATAAACGCACACACACACAGGAAGTCAGGGAGAATGTTTTATAAACACACACACTGGAAGTCCGGGAGAATGTTTTTATAAACACAGGAAGTCAGGGAGACTGTTTTGTAGACACACGCACAGGAAGTCAGAGAGAATGTTTTATAAAAACACACACAGGAAGTCAGGGAGAATGTTTTATAATCACAGGAAGTCAGGGAGTCTGTATTATAAACACACACACAGGAAGTCAGGGAGACAGTTTTATAAACACAGGAAGTCAGGGAGTCTGTTTTATAAACACACACACAGGAAGTCAGGGAGACTGTTTTATAAACACACACACAGGAAGTCAGGGAGTCTGTTTTATAAACACACACACAGGAAGTCAGGGAGACTGTTTTATAGACACACGCACAGGAAGTCAGGGAGAATGTTTTATAAACACACACACAGGAAGTCAGGGAGAATGTTTTATAAACACAGGAAGTCAGGGAGTCTGTATTATAAACACACACACAGGAAGTCAGGGAGAATGTTTTATAAACACACACACAGGAAGTCAGGGAGCATGTTTTATAAACACACACACAGTAAGTCAGGGAGACTGTTTTATAAACACAGGAAGTCAGGGAAGCTGTTTTATAAACACAGGAAGTCAGTGAGTCTGTTTTATAAACACACACACAGGAAGTCAGGGAGAATGTTTTATAAACACACACACAGGAAGTCAGGGAGAATGTTTTATAAACACAACACACGGGAAGTCAGGGGGACTGTTTTATAAACACAAACACAGGAAGTCAGGGAGACGGTTTTATAAACACACACACAGGAAGTCAGGGAGACTGTTTTATAAACACACACACAGGAAGTCAGGGAGAATGTTTTATAAACACAGGAAGTCAGGGAGCCTGTTTTATAAACACACACACAGGAAGTCAGGGGGACTGTTTTATAAACACACACAGGAAGTCAGGGAGAATGTTTTATAAACACAGGAAGTCAGGGGAACTGTTTTATACATACAGGAAGTCAGGTTGACAGACACATGAAGTCAGGGAGACTGTTTTATAAACACAGGAAGTCAGGGTGTCTGTTTTATAAACACACACACACACACAGAAGTCAGGGAGAATGTTTAATAAACACATGAAGTCAGGGAGTCTGTTTTATGAACACACACACAGGAAGTCAGGGAGACAGTTTTATAAACACAGGAAGTCAGAGAGAATGTTTTATAAACACACACACAGGAAGTCAGGGAGAATGTTTTATAAACACAGGAAGTCAGGGAGTCTGTATTATAAACACACACACAGTAAGTCAGGGAGACGGTTTTATAAACACAGGAAGTCAGGGGAACTGTTTTATAAACACACACACAGGAAGTCAGGGGGACCGTTTTATAAACACAACACACAGTAAGTCAGGGAGACGGTTTTATAAACACAGGAAGTCAGGGGAACTGTTTTATAAACACACACACAGGAAGTCAGGGGGACTGTTTTATAAACACACACAGGAAGTCAGGGAGTCTGTTTTATAAACACACACACAGGAAGTCAGGGAGACTGTTTCATAAACACAGGAAGTCAGGGAGACGGTTTTATAAACACACACAGGAAGTCAGGGAGACTGTTTTATAAACACACACACAGGAAGTCAGGGAGAATGTTTTATAAACACACAGTAAGTCAGGGAGACGGTTTTATAAACACACGCACAGGAAGTCAGGGGGACTGTTTTATAAACACAGACAGGAAGTCAGGGAGAATGTTTTATAAACACAGGAAGTCAGGGAGTCTGTTTTATAAACACACACACAGGAAGTCAGGGCGACTGTTTTATAAACACACACAGGAAGTCAGGGAGAATGTTTTATAAACACAGGAAGTCAGGGGGACTGTTTTATAAACACACACAGGAAGTCAGGGAGAATGTTTTATAAACACAGGAAGTCAGGGAGTCTGTTTTATAAACACACACAGGAAGTCAGGGAGAATGTTTTATAAACACAGGAAGTCAGGGGGACTGTTTTATAAACACACACAGGAAGTCAGGGGGACTGTTTTATAAACACACACACAGGAAGTCAGGGAGATGGTTTTATAAACACAGGAAGTCAGGGAGACGGTTTTATAAACACAGGAAGTCAGGGAGAATGTTTTATAAACACAGGAAGTCAGGGGGACTGTTTTATAAACACACACAGGAAGTCAGGGAGAATGTTTTATAAACACAGGAAGTCAGGGGGACTGTTTTATAAACACACACAGGAAGTCAGGGGGACTGTTTTATAAACACAGGAAGTCAGGGAGACGGTTTTATAAACACAGGAAGTCAGGGAGACTGTTTTATAAACACACACACAGGAAGTCAGGGAGAATGTTTTATAAACACAGGAAGTCAGGGAGCCTGTTTTATAAACACACACACAGGAAGTCAGGGAGCCTGTTTTATAAACACAGGAAGTCAGGGAGACTGTTTTATAGACACACGCACAGGAAGTCAGAGAGAATGTTTTATAAACACACACACAGGAAGTCAGGGAGAATGTTTTATGAACACAGGAAGTCAGGGAGACGGTTTTATAAACACACAGACAGGAAGTCAGGGAGACTGTTTCATAAACACAGGAAGTCAGGGAGACGGTTTTATAAACACACAGACAGGAAGTCAGGGAGACTGTTTTATAAACACAGGAAGTCAGGGAGCCTGTTTTATAAACACACACAATCCGCCTACACTTTTCTGCTCCATCCCAACATATACCACGTCCTTATTGGGGTCCTAAGTGGTACCCTATACGCTACATAGTGCACTACTCTAGGGGCCTGATCAACAGGGGTGCACTATTAAAAGGAATAGGGTGTGATTTGGGACTCTGTCTGTCACCGTTGAAGAACTTGATGATGTCAGTGAAGTCCATGGCATTGTCTCTGATGATCTCTCTGTAGACCTCTACCAGAGCCAGGGCCAGGAACAGGACGAAGTGCTGAGAGGAGATGTGGGGGGCCACCCAGATCACCTCCCATACTGAGAACACATCCTCGTACAGCAGCTCTGGAGATACACAGAGGAGATACGCACACACAGAGAGAGGAGACACACACACACACACACACACACACACACACACACACACACACACACAGAGGAGATACACAGAGAGAGGAGAAACACACACAGAGAGGAGATACACACACAGAGATAGGAGATACACACACACACACACAGAGAGGAGATACACACACAGAGATAGGAGATACACACACAGAGAGAGGAGATACACACACAGATAGGAGATACACACACAGAGAGAGGAGATACACACAGATAGGAGATACACACACAGAGATAGGATATACACACACAGAGAGAGGAGATACACACACAGAGAGGAGATACACACACAGAGATAGGAGATACACACACACACACACAGAGAGGAGATACACACACAGAGAGGAGATACACACACACACAGAGAGGAGATACACACACACAGAGAGGAGATACACACACACACACACAGAGAGGAGATACACACACAGAGATAGGAGATACACACACAGAGATAGGAGATACACACACACACACAGAGAAGATACACACACACACAGAGAGAAGATACACACACAGACACAGAGGAGATACACACACACACAGAGGAGACACACACACACACACACACACACACACACACACAGGAGATACACA
>NC_088224.1:91208418-91278418 GCF_036934945.1 Oncorhynchus masou masou
CCAGCTTACCTCGATAAAGAGAGGGCCAGATGGCTGAATCTTTTAACCATCCCACGTGGTTAAACCCTTAGACTATCGATACCGACAGAATAAGAACAAGTCTTTGATATTAATTACTAGTCTGCAGCTAGGAATTCGGTATCATTGAACGCGAAGAACGACAACCGCCAAAACATCTATTCTATAACGACATGAATGAATGTCACTCTGAACTATCCATTCTAAGAGAGAGAGAGAGGACGGACAGACTCTCCAACAGAAACAAACTTTTCAACAGAGACCCCGACGACACACTGACCGTAGATATATATATATTGATTGCAATTGTTCCCGAATGAGTGAGCGTTCATGTGCAAAGGATTAGCATTTCAATTGTTATAATTATCAACTCTGTAGTGACTTCTCAGCTGACTCCCCCTTTTGTCCACCAAGCTGCGATGCCAGTTCAGCCCACTAGGGGCACATTCCCCTGTCATTTCTGCGTTTGTTTGTGTGTGCACTTCTGTTATTGTTTAGTCAGCTAATAAATAAATGATTTAAGACAATTGAAGACTGGGTTCGTGCAGATAACCAACAATTTACGACGTTTGGAACGTGAGGTAAAGAAGAATTCATTAATCAGAAGACTATTGATCAGAAATGAAAATATCTCAAAGGTTATATTAGGAAATTATAACCTTGTAATCTGAATATTTACCTTGGTGCCCCGACTTCCTAGTTAATTACAGTTACATGATTAATGAGTTTAATCGCGTAATACTAATTACAGAGAATCTTTGATAAAACTAAGTCTTCAATTTAATGATAGTAAAGACACGACAACGCGTTTGGTGGTTTAAATACAAGATGGTACTGGAGGACAGTTGAATAAAATAGATTAGTCACAGTATTGAACAATGAGTGAAATGAGTGGATGGCAAAAGACGAGCGGCTGTACTTCCTGGTTATGACATCATAGTGCTGATGTCATTGATTGGGTAGTTGGTTATATAATAATCCGTTTTAAACATGTAAAATAATAACTGCAGAGAGTAATTTGATAAAAACTAAGTATTCAATATAATGAATTAATTAATTAGTAATGAGTCATCTTCAGTTTAATGATGCCAAAGACAATACACTACCCTCTACATCAAAACCTTCAAACCAAAATCAACCAAATGACCTGAATGGATTTTTACTACCAAAGAAGAAAAAAAAAAAGTCCTAACAAACCGAAACCTGCAGAAGAAACGCAGCAGAACCTGGAAATACCATCCAACACAACACTGAGTGAGTAACATTCAGTCTGAACCTACTTCTGGAGGCTGAAAGTAAAAGCCAACAATCTGTAGGTTAATTTTGTTATATAAAGCTTAATAAATAAAATAGCCAAGCTGCTTGGACAGAACAGACGTGTGGCTGCAACTTGAATTAGCAGACGTGTGAAGTGAAGGGTGTGAAAACTGTTGAGCCAATGGCAGCAGAGTTTTACAGCCTCCCCCATCCAAATGCAGATGTCATCACAGTACAGTGAAAATAACACTGGATGGAATAAGTACTAAAAGAAGCTCCTCAGGGACAATCCAGAGACACTATTTGCTGACGGCTACAAAGACCATCCCCTGGTACAGTGTTATATTAACCAGACCATCCCCTGGTACAGTGTTATATTAACCAGACCATCCCCTGGCACAGTGTTATATTAACCAGACCATCCCCTGGCACAGTGCTATATTAACCAGACCATCCCCTGACACAGTGCTATATTAACCAGACCATCCCCTGGTACAGAGCTATATTAACCAGACCATCCCCTGGCACAGAGCTATATTAACCAGACCATCCCCTGGCACAGTGTTATATTAACCAGACCATCCCCTGGTACAGTGTTATATTAACCAGACCATCCCCTGGTACAGTGTTATATTAACCAGACCATCCCCTGGCACAGTGCTATATTAACCAGACCATCCCCTGGTACAGTGCTATATTAACCAGACCATCATCTGGCACAGTGCTATATTAACCAGACCATCCCCTGGTACAGTGTTATATTAACCAGACCATCCCCTGGCACAGAGCTATATTAACCAGACCATCATCTGGCACAGTGCTATATTAACCAGACCAGCCCCTGGCATGACACAGTGCTATATTAACCAGACCATCCCCTGGCACAGTGTTATATTAACCAGACCAGCCCCTGGCATGACACAGTGCTATATTAACCAGACCATCCCCTGGCACAGTGTTATATTAACCAGACCATCCCCTGGTACAGTGCTATATTAACCAGACCATCCCCTGGTACAGTGCTATATTAACTAGACCATTCCCTGGTACAGTGCTATATTAACCAGACCATCCCCTGCTATATTAACCAGACCATCCCCTGGCATAGTGCTATATTAACCAGACCATCCCCTGGTACAGTGTTATATTAACCAGACCATCCCCTGATACAGTGTTATATTAACCAGACCATCCCCTGATACAGTGTTATATTAACCAGACCATCCCCTGGTACAGTGTTATATTAACCAGACCATCCCCTGGTACAGTGCTATATTAACCAGACCATCCCCTGGCACAGTGTTATATTAACCAGACCATCCCCTGGTACAGTGCTATATTAACCAGACCATCCCCTGGCACAGTGCTATATTAACCAGACCATCCCCTTCTTCAGAGCTATATTAACCAGACCATCCCCTGGTACAGTGCTATATTAACCAGACCATCCCCTTCTTCAGAGCTATATTAACCAGACCATCCCCTGGTACAGTGCTATATTAACTAGACCATCCCCTGGCACAGTGCTATATTAACCAGACCATCCCCTTCTTCAGAGCTATATTAACCAGACCATCCCCTGGTACAGTGCTATATTAACCAGACCATCCCCTGGTACAGTGCTATATTAACCAGACCATCCCCTTCTTCAGAGCTATATTAACCAGACCAGCCCCTGGCATGACACAGTGCTATATTAACCAGACCATCCCCTGGCACAGTGTTATATTAACCAGACCATCCCCTGGTACAGTGCTATATTAACCAGACCATCCCCTGGTACAGTGCTATATTAACTAGACCATCCCCTGGCACAGTGTTATATTAACCAGACCATCCCCTGGCACAGTGCTATATTAACCAGACCATCCCCTGGTACAGTGCTATATTAACCAGACCATCCCCTGGTACAGTGCTATATTAACCAGACCATCCCCTGGTACAGTGCTATATTAACCAGACCATCCCCTGGTACAGTGCTATATTAACCAGACCATCCCCTGGTACAGTGCTATATTAACCAGACCATCCCCTGGTACAGTGCTATATTAACCAGACCATCCCCTGGTACAGTGCTATATTAACCAGACCATCCCCTGGTACAGTGCTATATTAACCAGACCATCCCCTGGCACAGTGCTATATTAACCAGACCATCCCCTGGTACAGTGTTATATTAACTAGACCATCCCCTGGCACAGTGCTATATTAACCAGACCATCCCCTTCTTCAGAGCTATATTAACAGACCATCCCCTGGTACAGTGCTATATTAACCAGACCATCCCCTGGTACAGTGCTATATTAACCAGACCATCCCCTTCTTCAGAGCTATATTAACCAGACCAGCCCCTGGCATGACACAGTGCTATATTAACCAGACCATCCCCTGGCACAGTGTTATATTAACCAGACCATCCCCTGGTACAGTGCTATATTAACCAGACCATCCCCTGGTACAGTGCTATATTAACTAGACCATCCCCTGGCACAGTGTTATATTAACCAGACCATCCCCTGGTACAGTGTTATATTAACCAGACCATCCCCTGGTACAGTGCTATATTAACCAGACCATCCCCTGGTACAGTGCTATATTAACCAGACCATCCCCTGGTACAGTGCTATATTAACCAGACCATCCCCTGGCACAGTGCTATATTAACCAGACCATCCCCTGGTACAGTGCTATATTAACCAGACCATCCCCTGGTACAGTGCTATATTAACCAGACCATCCCCTGGTACAGTGCTATATTAACCAGACCATCCCCTGGTACAGTGTTATATTAACCAGACCATCCCCTGAATTAAGTGAGTTTAAAAGTTAATTCCAACTCACTAACACACACACAGGTCACACAACATAACTGAATGAACACTTGACTCCTCAGCATTAACAATCTCCACTTAGCTAACAGTTCTAATTAACAGAAAACCTAGGAATGCACTCACTGCCTTATCTAAAACACCCCAGAGCTCAGTTTCGTCGGTTCAACCATAGGGTCGTTAACCTATCTGCTTACTTAATAATCCACTCCTCTCCAGACTAGTTTGGAATGGTGTTCGTTATATTGAATTACTCCTTGTTCATGCCACATAATCCCTTCTTATGAACTGATATTGTTAATCAGATATAATAAAACAGAGTGAGTCTGATCACACCTCTTCAAAATGTCCTGCAGACAAAGATAGTCAGTCACCCCCCCGTCCCTGTCCCCTCCAAGACCTGGAGGGTTGAGCTGACTGCTCTACGGGCTGAGGTGAGACGGACGGCTGTCTGAGAGAGCTGACTGCTCTACGGGCTGAGGTGAGATGGACGGCTGTATGAGAGAACTTAAAGAGGCACACATGGCACTGAAGGAGGAGGTGACAAAGCTGAGGTGTGACAGAGAGCAGGACACTCCCCCAGAGAAGCCAACAGAACAGCCAAACTCAGACCCGGACCACAACCTCAACACCAACCCAACAGAGGACAGACAACACAACACCCACCAACACAACAGACTCCACCCCCTCCCAACAGACTCCACCCTTTCCCAACAGACTCCACCCCTTCCCAACAGACTCCACCCCCTCCTAACAGCTCCCCTGATAGCTCTCTTGACGACCCCCACACATCCACTGAGGACACATAAAGGCCAGAGAGATTGTGCTCCTCATTGACTCAAATGGCAAATACATTCAGGAGGATGAACTTTAACCCAAACACAAAGTGGCTAAACTCTGGAGCCCAAAAACTAGGTATGCCCTGGAGCTGCTATCAGAGGACAGACTAGGGTCCCCCAACCACATCATAATTCACACGGGCACAAATGACCTGAGAGCACAGCAGGAAAGGGTGTCCACAGAACCCAAGGGAGTGATTGAAAAAGCATCTTCCACTTTCTCCAATGCACAAGTGGTTATCTCCACCCTGCTACCACGAAAATACATTTACCATGTCACCATACAGCGGGTGAATCCAAGAATTTCCCGGGAATGTGCCTCAAAACCTCATTTCTACCTGCTCCACGACTCCACCCTGGACTTGAACAGCCTTTATGACCAGGTCCACCACTACAAGACAGCAATCCCAACTTTTGGCAGGACCCTGAAGGACGTAACCCTAAACTGTAGTCCCGGCACCTCACACAGGAGCAACAGAGCAACGGACACCCTTCCCAGACCAGCGAGACACCCTCACAGACCTGCAAGATCCACTCCTGAAGGACCTGCACAGAGAGGAACCCCACGCCAAGAGGACCTTTATCACTTTAAGAGGACCTTTATCACTGACCTCAACCCAGAGTCTCTCAGAGCGTTTACAGTCAGCCCACTGACACCCCTATCAGACCACAGCAAAATCACAGTCTACTTGAACAGAGCAATACTCAATCATGAGGCATCAAAGCCAAAGGAACTGAGTAACATTAAGACATGCTACAGATGGAAGGACTGTAGTGTAGAAACCAAAAAACAATTAGGCAACAACAAATTCAATCATTTTAGACAACTTCCTGGACAAAACGTTCCACCGTAATAGTGAAGGTGTAAACTTGGCAGTAGAAAATCTAAACAGTATATTTAACATCTCAGCTTCCCTATCAAATCTAACAATTTTAAACAGAAAACCGAAGAAAATGAACAAAAATTACAAATGGCTGGATGAAGAATGCAAAAACCTAAGAAAGAAATTGAGAAACCTGTCCAACCAAAAACATAGAGACCCAGAAAACCTGAGTCTACACCTTCACTATGGGGAATCACTAAAACAATACAGAAATACACTACGGAAAAAGAAGGAACAGCATGTCAAAAATCAGCTCAATGTAATTGAAGAATCCATAGACTCTAACCACCTCTGGGAAAATTGGAAAACACTAAACAAACAACAACACAAAGAACTATCTATCCAAAATGGAGATGTATGGGTAAACCACTTCTCCAATCTTCTTGGCCCTATAACAAAGAACAAACAGCAAAAACAGTTACATGATCAAATACAGATCTTAGAATCAACTATTAAAGACTACCAGAATGCACTGTATTCTCTAATTGCAACTCAAAAAGGCCTGCGGTGTTGATAGTATCCTCAATGAAATGATAAAATATACAGACCACAAATTGCAATTGGCTATACTAAAACTCTAAAATTCTAAAAACCAAACTTAAAGAAAGCTTTGACTATGTACAGACTCACTGAGCATCGCCTTGCTATTGAGGAAGGCCGCCGTTGGCAGACATGGCTCTCAAGAGAAGACAGGTTATGTACAGACTCAGTGAGCATAGCCTTGCTATTGAGAAAGGCCGCCGTAGGCAGACATGGCTCTCAAGAGAAGACTATGTGCTCACTGCCCAGAAAATGAGGTGGAAACTGAGCTGCACTTCATAACCTCCTGCCCAATGTATGACCATATTAGAGACACATCTTTCCCTCAGATTACACAGACCAACAAAGAATTTGAAAACAAATCTAATTTTAATAAACTACCATATCCACTGGGTGAAATTCCATAGTGTGACATCACAGCAGCAAGATTTGTGACCTGTTGCCATGACAAAAGGGCAACCAGTGAAGAACAAACACCATTGTAAATACAACCCATATTTATGCTTATTTATTTTCCCTTTTTACACTTGAACTATTTACACCGCTACAACTCTGTATATAGACATATATGACATCTGAAATGTCTTCATTATTTTGGAACTTTTGTTAGTAATATTTACTGTTCACTTTTTATTTCACTTTAGTTTATCTATTTCACTTGATTTGGCAATGTAAACATGTGTTTAGAAGAGGCAGGTAGTCTAGTGGTTAGAAGAAGCAGGTAGTCTAGTGGTTAGAGGAGGCAGGTAGCCTAGTGGTTAGAGGCAGGTAGTCTAGTGGTTAGAAGAGGCAGGTAGTGTCATGTCTTATGTCTGTTCCTGTCCTTTCTCTTCATTCTCTCTCTCTGCTGGTCTTTTTAGGTTACCTTCTCTGTCTCTCATTCCTCAGCTGTTCTACATCTGCCCTAACTAGCTCTTTCACTCTTCACACCTGTTCTCTCTTCCCCCTCTGATTAGGTCTCTATTTCTTTCTCTGTTCCTGCTACTTTCAGTGTCTGATTCTTGTTTGTGTTTTTTGATGCCAGAAGCAAGCTGTCGTCTCGTTTGCTTCCACCTTGTCCTGTCCTGTCGGAGTCTGCATGGCAGGTGCAACCTGCATTATACTACGTTCTTTTGTTCCATTGACTACGTTGGAAGAGGATTTATGCCATTCCTGTTTTTTATTAAAGAACTCTGTTTTCTGTTAAAACCGCGTTTGGGTCTTCACTCAAGTTCATAACAGGTAGTCTAGTGGTTAGAAGAGGCAGGTAGTCTAGTGGTTAGAGGAGGCAGGTAGCCTAGTGGTTAGAGGCAGGTAGTCTAGTGGTTAGAAGAGGCAGGTAGTCTAGTGGTTAGAGGAGGCAGGTAGCCTAGTGGTTAGAGGCAGGTAGTCTAGTGGTTAGAAGAGGCAGGTAGTCTAGTGGTTAGAGGAGGCAGGTAGCCTAGCGGTTAGAAGAGGCAGGTAGTCTAGTGGTTAGAAGGCAGGTAGCCTAGTGGTTAGAAGAGGCAGGTAGTCTAGTGGTTAGAGGAGGCAGGTAGCCTAGTGGTTAGAGGAGGAAGGTAGCCTAGTGGTTAGAGGAGGAAGGTAGCCTAGTGGTTAGAGGAGGCAGGTAGCCTAGTGGTTAGAGGCAGGTAGTCTAGTGGTTAGAAGAGGCAGGTAGTCTAGTGGTTAGAAGAGGCAGGTAGC
Source organism: Oncorhynchus masou masou (assembly GCF_036934945.1). Lineage (NCBI taxonomy): Eukaryota > Metazoa > Chordata > Actinopteri > Salmoniformes > Salmonidae > Oncorhynchus > Oncorhynchus masou. Next base: position 91,216,450 of record NC_088224.1, read on the forward strand.
CTAGTGGTTAGAGGCAGGTAGCCTAGTGGTTAGAGGCAGGTAGTCTAGTGGTTAGAAGAGGCAGGTAGTCTAGTGGTTAGAGGAGGCAGGTAGCCTAGTGGTTAGAAGAGGCAGGTAGTCTAGTGGTTAGAGGAGGCAGGTAGCCTAGTGGTTAGAAGAGGCAGGTAGTCTAGTGGTTAGAGGAGGCAGGTAGCCTAGTGGTTAGAGGAGGAAGGTAGCCTAGTGGTTAGAGGAGGAAGGTAGCCTAGTGGTTAGAGGAGGCAGGTAGTCTAGTGGTTAGAAGAGGCAGGTAGTCTAGTGGTTAGAGGAGGCAGGTAGCCTAGTGGTTAGAGGCAGGTAGTCTAGTGGTTAGAAGAGGCAGGTAGTCTAGTGGTTAGAGGAGGCAGGTAGCCTAGTGGTTAGAGGCAGGTAGTCTAGTGGTTAGAAGAGGCAGGTAGTCTAGTGGTTAGAGGAGGCAGGTAGCCTAGCGGTTAGAAGAGGCAGGTAGTCTAGTGGTTAGAGGAGGCAGGTAGCCTAGTGGTTAGAAGAGGCAGGTAGTCTAGTGGTTAGAGGAGGCAGGTAGCCTAGTGGTTAGAGGAGGAAGGTAGCCTAGTGGTTAGAGGAGGAAGGTAGCCTAGTGGTTAGAGGAGGCAGGTAGCCTAGTGGTTAGAGGCAGGTAGTCTAGTGGTTAGAAGAGGCAGGTAGTCTAGTGGTTAGAAGAGGCAGGTAGCCTAGTGGTTAGAGGCAGGTAGCCTAGTGGTTAGAGGCAGGTAGTCTAGTGGTTAGAAGAGGCAGGTAGTCTAGTGGTTAGAGGAGGCAGGTAGCCTAGTGGTTAGAAGAGGCAGGTAGTCTAGTGGTTAGAGGAGGCAGGTAGCCTAGTGGTTAGAAGAGGCAGGTAGTCTAGTGGTTAGAGGAGGCAGGTAGCCTAGTGGTTAGAGGAGGAAGGTAGCCTAGTGGTTAGAGGAGGAAGGTAGCCTAGTGGTTAGAGGAGGCAGGTAGTCTAGTGGTTAGAAGAGGCAGGTAGTCTAGTGGTTAGAGGAGGCAGGTAGCCTAGTGGTTAGAGGCAGGTAGTCTAGTGGTTAGAAGAGGCAGGTAGTCTAGTGGTTAGAAGAGGCAGGTAGCCTAGTGGTTAGAGGCAGGTAGCCTAGTGGTTAGAGGCAGGTAGTCTAGTGGTTAGAAGAGGCAGGTAGTCTAGTGGTTAGAGGAGGCAGGTAGCCTAGTGGTTAGAAGAGGCAGGTAGTCTAGTGGTAAGAAGAGGCAGGTAGTCTAGTGGTTAGAGGCAGGTAGTCTAGTGGTTAGAGGCATGTAGCCTAGTGGTTAGAGGAGGCAGGTAGTCTAGTGTTAGAGGCAGGTAGTCTAGTGGTTAGAGGAGGCAGGTAGTCTAGTGGTTAGAGGCAGGTAGTCTAGTGGTTAGAGGAGGCAGGTAGCCTAGTGGTTAGAGGAGGCAGGTAGCCTAGTGGTTAGAGGAGGCAGGTAGTCTAGTGGTTAGAAGAGGCAGGTAGCCTAGTGGTTAGAGGAGGCAGGTAGTCTAGTGGTTAGAGGAGGCAGGTAGTCTAGTTGTTCGAGGCAGGTAGTCTAGTGGTTAGAGGAGGCAGGTAGTCTAGTGGTTAGAGGCAGGTAGTCTAGTGGTTAGAGGAGGCAGGTAGTCTAGTGGTTAGAGGCAGGTAGCCTTGTGGTTAGAGGAGGCAGGTAGTCTAGTGGTTAGAGGAGGCAGGTAGTCTAGTGGTTAGAGGCAGGTAGTCTAGTGGTTAGAGGAGGCAGGTAGCCTAGTGGTTAGAGGCAGGTAGTCTAGTGGTTAGAAGAGGCAGGTAGTCTAGTGGTTAGAGGAGGCAGGTAGCCTAGCGGTTAGAAGAGGCAGGTAGTCTAGTGGTTAGAGGAGGCAGGTAGCCTAGTGGTTAGAAGAGGCAGGTAGTCTAGTGGTTAGAGGAGGCAGGTAGCCTAGTGGTTAGAGGAGGAAGGTAGCCTAGTGGTTAGAGGAGGAAGGTAGCCTAGTGGTTAGAGGAGGCAGGTAGCCTAGTGGTTAGAGGCAGGTAGTCTAGTGGTTAGAAGAGGCAGGTAGTCTAGTGGTTAGAAGAGGCAGGTAGCCTAGTGGTTAGAGGCAGGTAGCCTAGTGGTTAGAGGCAGGTAGTCTAGTGGTTAGAAGAGGCAGGTAGTCTAGTGGTTAGAGGAGGCAGGTAGCCTAGTGGTTAGAAGAGGCAGGTAGTCTAGTGGTTAGAGGAGGCAGGTAGCCTAGTGGTTAGAAGAGGCAGGTAGTCTAGTGGTTAGAGGAGGCAGGTAGCCTAGTGGTTAGAGGAGGAAGGTAGCCTAGTGGTTAGAGGAGGAAGGTAGCCTAGTGGTTAGAGGAGGCAGGTAGTCTAGTGGTTAGAAGAGGCAGGTAGTCTAGTGGTTGGAGGAGGCAGGTAGCCTAGTGGTTAGAGGCAGGTAGTCTAGTGGTTAGAAGAGGCAGGTAGTCTAGTGGTTAGAAGAGGCAGGTAGCCTAGTGGTTAGAGGCAGGTAGCCTAGTGGTTAGAGGCAGGTAGTCTAGTGGTTAGAAGAGGCAGGTAGTCTAGTGGTTAGAGGAGGCAGGTAGCCTAGTGGTTAGAAGAGGCAGGTAGTCTAGTGGTAAGAAGAGGCAGGTAGTCTAGTGGTTAGAGGCAGGTAGTCTAGTGGTTAGAGGCATGTAGCCTAGTGGTTAGAGGAGGCAGGTAGTCTAGTGTTAGAGGCAGGTAGTCTAGTGGTTAGAGGAGGCAGGTAGTCTAGTGGTTAGAGGCAGGTAGTCTAGTGGTTAGAGGAGGCAGGTAGCCTAGTGGTTAGAGGAGGCAGGTAGCCTAGTGGTTAGAGGAGGCAGGTAGTCTAGTGGTTAGAGGAGGCAGGTAGTCTAGTGGTTAGAAGAGGCAGGTAGCCTAGTGGTTAGAGGAGGCAGGTAGTCTAGTGGTTAGAGGAGGCAGGTAGTCTAGTTGTTCGAGGCAGGTAGTCTAGTGGTTAGAGGAGGCAGGTAGTCTAGTGGTTAGAGGCAGGTAGTCTAGTGGTTAGAGGAGGCAGGTAGTCTAGTGGTTAGAGGCAGGTAGCCTTGTGGTTAGAGGAGGCAGGTAGTCTAGTGGTTAGAGGAGGCAGGTAGTCTAGTGGTTAGAGGCAGGTAGTCTAGTGGTTAGAGGAGGCAGGTAGCCTAGTGGTTAGAGGCAGGTAGCCTAGTGATTAGAGGAGGCAGGTAGCCTAGTGGTTAGAGGAGGCAGGTAGCCTAGTGGTTAGAGGAGGCAGGTAGCCTAGTGGTTAGAGGCAGGTAGCCTAGTGGTTAGAGGCAGGTAGCCTAGTGGTTAGAGCTTTGGACTAGTACGGAAAGGTTGCAAGATCAAATCCCTGAGCTGACTGTCACGCCTTGGTCTTAGTATTTTATGTTTTTAGTTAATTAGTTGGTCAGGCCGGGGTGTGACTTGGGTTTATGTTATTGTGTTGTCGTATTGTTTTTTTTGTAGGCATTGGGATTGTGGTTGATTAGGGTTGTGTTTAGTTTAGGTTTGGCTGCCTGAGGCGGTTCTCAATCAAAGTCAGGTGATTCTTGTTGTCTCTGATGGGGAACCGTATTTAGGGAGCCTGGGTTTCACTGTGTATTTCGTGGGTGATTGTTCCTGTCTCTGTGTAGTTTCACCAGATAGGCTGTATATAGGTTTCACGTTCCGTTTGTTGTTTTTGTACTTATTAGTTATTTCATGTATCGTTCCGTTTTTCCTTCATTAAAGACATGAGTAACCATCACGCTGCATTTCGGTCTGACTCTCTTTCAACAAACGAAGAACGCCGTTACAGAATCACCCACCACACACGGACCGAGCAGCATGTTAACAGGCAGGAACCACAGGAGAGGCAACAGAAGCAGCTTCAGTGGGAGAGGCTGCACCACTTGGAGAATTGGACATGGGAGGAAGAACTGGACGGAAAAGGACCCTGGGCTCAGCCTGGTGAATATCGCCGCCCCAAGGAGGAACTAGAAGCGGCTAAAGCAGAGAGGCGCTGGTATGAGGAGGCAGCACGGCGACGTGGATGGAAGCCCGGGAATCAGCCCCAAAAATTTCTTGGGGGAGGGGCTTTCAGGGAGTATGGCTACGCCAGGTAGGAGACCTGCGCAAACTCCCTGTGCTTACCGGGGGGCTAGAGAGACTGGGCAGGCACCGTGTTATGCAGTGGTGCGCACAGGGTGTCCCCAGTGCGGGTGCATAGCCCGGTGCGGTATATTTCAGCTCCGCGTATCGGCCGGGCTAGATTGAGCGTCGAGCCAAATGCCATGAAGCCGACTCTAAGCATCTGGTCCCCAGTGCGTCTCCTTGGGCCAGATTACATGGCACCAGCCTTGCGCTCGGTGTCTCCGGTTTGCCTACATAGCCCAGTGCGGGCTATTCCACCTCGCCGCACTGGCAGGGCAACCGAGAGTATTCAACCGGGTAAGGTTGGGCAGGCTCGGTGCTCAAGAGCTCCAGTGCGCCTGCACGGTCCGGTCTATCCAGTACCACCTCCACACCCCAGCCCTCCGGTAGCAGCTCCCCGCACCAGGCTTCCTGTGCGTGTCTTTGGCCCAATACCACCAGTGCCAGCACCACGCATCAGGCCTACAGTGCGCCTCGCCTCTCCTGCGCTGTCGGAGCCTTTCTTCTCTCCTGCGCTGTCGGAGTCTCCCGCCTGTTCAGCGCTTCTAGAGCCTTCCTCCTCTACAGCGCTGCCGGAGCCTCCTGCCTGTTCGGAGCAGCCAGAGCTGCCAGTCTGCATGGAGCAGCTAGAGCTGCTAGTATGCATGGAGCAGCTAGAGCTGCCAGTCTGCATGGAGCTGCCAGTCTGCAAGGAGCTGCCAGTCTGCATGGAGCTGCCAGTCTGCAAGGAGCTGCCAGTCTGCAAGGAGCTGCCAGTCTGCAAGGAGTTGCCAGTCTGCATGGAGTTGCCAGTCTGCATGGAGTTGCCAGTCGGCAAGGAGCTGCCAAAGCTGTTAGTCTGCATGGAACAGTCAGAGCTGTCAGTCTGCAAGAAACCGCCAGAGCTGTCAATCTGCATGGAGCAGCCAGAGCCGCCAGTCAGCATGGAGCAGCCAGAGCCGTCAGTCAGCATGAAGCAGCCAGAGCCATCAGTCTGCCAGGATCCGCCAGTCAGCCAGACTCTTCCAGATCTGCCAGTCAGCCAGACTCTTCCAGATCTGCCAGTCAGCCAGACTCTTCCAGATCTGCCAGTCAGCCAGACTCTTCCAGATCTGCCAGTCAGCCAGACTCTTCCAGATCTGCTAGTCGACCAGACTCTTCCAGATCTGCTAGTCAACCAGACTCTTCCAGATCCGCGAGTCAACCAGACTCTTCCAGATCCGCCAGTCAGCCAGGATCTGCCAGAACTGCCAGCCAGCCAGGATCTGCCGGATTCAACTGCCTGGCTGGGCTTCCTCTCAGTGCTGGGCTTCCTTTCAGTGCTGGGCTTCCTCTCAGTGGTGGGGTTCCTCTGTTCCAAGCTGCCCCTCTGTCCCGAGCTGCCCCTCTGTCCCGAGCTGCCCCTCTGTCCCGAGCTGCCCCTCTGTCCCGAGCTGCCCCTCTGTCTCGAGCTGTCCTTCTGTCCCGAGCTGCCCCTCTGTCTCGAGCTACCCCTCAGTCCAGTGGGGTTCTGGGTGAGGACTACTAGGCCATGGTCGGCGGCGAGGGTGGATTATCCCAGGACGCGTAGGGGAGGAACTATGACATTAATGGAGTGGGGTCCACGTCCCGAGCCGGAACCGCCACCATGGACAGACGCCCACCCGGACCCTCCCTATGGTTTTGAGGTGCGTCCGGGAGTCCGCACCTTAGGGGGGGTTCTGTCACGCCTTGGTCTTAGTATTTTGTGGTTTTAGTTGATTAGTTGGTCAGGCCAGGGTGTGACATGGGTTTATGTTATTGTGTTGTCGTATTGTTTTTTTTTGTAGGCATTGGGATTGTGGTTGATTAGGGGTGTGTTTAGTTTAGGTTTGGCTGCCTGAGGCGGTTCTCAATCAGAGTCAGGTGATTCTTGTTGTCTCTGATGGGGAACTGTATTTAGGTAGCCTGGGTTTCACTGTGTATTTCGTGGGTGATTGTTCCTGTCTCTGTGTAGTTTCACCAGATAGGCTGTATATAGGTTTCACGTTCCGTTTGTTGTTTTTGTATTTATTAGTTATTTCATGTATCGTTCCGTTTTTCCTTCATTAAAGACATGAGTAACCACCACGCTGCATTTCGGTCCGACTCTCTTTCAACAAACGAAGAACGCCGTTACACTGACAAGGTAAAAATCTGTTGTTCTACCCCTTGAACAAGGGCCGTCATTGAAAATAAGAACTTGTTCTGAACGGACTTGCCTAAAAAATTATAATAAATGACTAAGCAGTCTGATGTCTATGTTGCATTGACCCCTTCCAGAGGACAAGCTGTAACATTAAACTCACCTAATCAGCAACTAGCCAGTCAGCACCTAGCCAATCAGCACCTAGCCAATTAGCACCTAGCAAATCAGCACCTAGCCAATCAGCACCTAGCCAATCAGCACCTAGTCAGTCAGTTCCTAGCCAATCAGCACCTAGCCAATTAGCACCTAGCCAATCAGCACCTAGCCAGTCAGTCAGCTCCTAGCCAATCAGCACCTAGCCAGTCAGCTCCTAGCCAATCAGCACCTAGCCAATCAGCACCTAGCCAGCCAATCAGCACCTAGCCAATCAGCACCTAGCCAGTCAGTCAGTTAACTAGCCAATCAGCACCTAGCCAATCAGCACCTAGCCAATCAGCACCTAGTCAGTGAGCTCCTAGCCAGTCAGCACCTAGCCAATCAGCACCTAGCCAATCCACACCTCGCCAGTCAGCACCTTGCCAGTCAGGTCCTAGACAATCAGCACCTAGCCAGTCAGCACCTAGCCAATCAGCTCCTAGCCAATCAGCACCTAGCCAATCAGCACCGAGCCAGTCAGCTCCTAGCCAGTCAGCACCAAGCCAGTCAGCTCCTAGCCAATCAGCACCTAGTCAGTCAGATCCTAGCCAATCAGCACCTAGCCAGTCAGTCAGTTAACTAGCCAATCAGCACCTTGCCAGTCAGTCAGTTACCTAGCCAGCCAGACAGCAACAATCCACCCAGGCAGCCACCCATTAACCCACCTTGCAGTCTTTCTGGTACTTGCTCCACAAGTCTTTACTCAGGCCCCCCGATGCCTCACAAGGTTTGTCAGGAGGGACAATGTTGTGGTTGACCAATGCTGACAAGTGGGTACGGACCGTGGACAGGTGTCGACAGTAGGCCAGCCCTGCACGGAGGGAGGGACAAGAGACACGTGTGGAGAGAAAGAAAAGGGATGGAAGGAGAGAAAGAAAGACATGAAAAAAGACAGGTGGTCTCTTCCTTTACGCCTATAGGAACTGGTCTCTTCATTTACACTATAGGAACTGGTCTCTTCCTTTACACCATGGGAACTGGTCTCTTCCTTTACAACATGGCAACTGGTCTCTTCCTTTACACTATAGGAACAGGTCTCTCCTTTACACCATAGGAACTGGTCTCTTCCTTTACGCCTATAGGAACTGGTCTCTTCCTTTACGCCTATAGGAACTGGTCTCTTCCTTTACGCCATGGGAACTGGTCTCTTCCTTTACGCCATGGGAACTGGTCTCTTCCTGGTTACACTAGTCTCTTCCTTTACGCCTAGGAACTGGTCTCTTCCTTTACACCTATAGGAACTGGTCTCTTCCTTTACGCCTACTACGCCATGGAACTGGTCTCTTCCTTCCATTGGTCTCTTCCTTTACGCCATGGGAACTGGTCTCTTCCTTTACACCTATAGGAACTGGTCTCTTCCTTTACGCCTATAGGAACTGGTCTCTTCCTTTACACTATAGGAACAGGTCTCTTCCTTTACACCATAGGAACTGGTCTCTTCCTTTACGCCTATAGGAACTGGTCTCTTCCTTTACGCCTATAGGAACTGGTCTCTTCCTTTACGCCTATAGGAACTGGTCTCTTCCTTTACACCATAACTGGTCTCTTCCTTTAACTGGTCTCTTCCTTTACGCCTATAGGAACTGGTCTCTTCCTTTACACCTATGGGAACTGGAACCTATAGGAACTGGTCTCTTCCTTTACACCTATAGGAACTGGTCTCTTCCTTTACGCCTATAGGAACTGGTCTCTTCCTTTACACAATGGGAACTGGTCTCTTCCTTTACACCTATAGGAACTGGTCTCTTCCTTTACGCCTATAGGAACTGGTCTCTTCCTTTACACTATAGGAACTGGTCTCTTCCTTTACGCCTATAGGAACTGGTCTCTTCCTTTACAACATAGGAACTGGTCTCTTCCTTTACGCCTATAGAAACTGGTCTCTTCCTTTACACCATGGGAACTGGTCTCTTCCTTTACGCCATGGGAACTGGTCTTTTCCTTTACGCCTATAGGAACTGGTCTCTTCCTTTACACCATGGGAATTGGTCTCTTCCTTTACACCATGGGAACTGGTCTCTTCCTTTACACCATGGGAACTGGTCTCTTCCTTTACGCCATGGGAACTGGTCTCTTCCTTTACACCTATGGGAACTGGTTTCTTCCTTTACGCCTATGGGAACTGGTCTCTTCCTTTACAACATGGGAACTGGTCTCTTCCTTTACGCCATGGGAACTGGTCTCTTCCTTTACGCCTATAGAAACTGGTCTCTTCCTTTACACCATGGGAACTGGTCTCTTCCTTTACGCCATGGGAACTGGTCTTTTCCTTTACGCCTGTAGGAACTGGTCTCTTCCTTTACGCCTATAGGAACTGGTCTCTTCCTTTACACCATGGGAATTGGTCTCTTCCTTTACGCCATGGGAACTGGTCTCTTCCTTTACACCTATAGGAACTGGTTTCTTCCTTTACACCTATAGGAACTGGTCTCTTCCTTTACGCCTATAGGAACTGGTCTCTTCCTTTACGCCTATAGGAACTGGTCTCTTCCTTTACGCCTATAGGAACTGGTCTCTTCCTTTACGCCTATAGGAACTGGTCTCTTCCTTTACGCCATAGGAACTGGTCTCTTCCTTTACGCCTATAGGAACTGGTCTCTTCCTTTACGCCTATAGGAACTGGTCTCTTCCTTTACACCTATAGGAACTGGTCTCTTCCTTTACACCATAGGAACTGGTCTCTTCCTTTACGCCTATAGGAACTGGTCTCTTCCTTTACACAATGGGAACTGGTCTCTTCCTTTACGCCTATTGGAACTGGTCTCTTCCTTTATGCCTATAGGAACTGGTCTCTTCCTTTACACCATGGGAACTGGTCTCTTCCTTTACACCTATAGGAACTGGTCTCTTCCTTTACACCATGGGAATTGGTCTCTTCCTTTACACCATGGGAACTGGTCTCTTCCTTTACACCATGGGAATTGGTCTCTTCCTTTACACCATGGGAACTGGTCTCTTCCTTTACACCATGGGAACTGGTCTCTTCCTTTACGCCTATAGGAACTGGTTTCTTCCTTTACGCCATGGGAACTGGTCTCTTCCTTTACACCTATAGGAACTGGTTTCTTCCTTTACGCCTATAGGAACTGGTCTCTTCCTTTACAACATGGGAACTGGTCTCTTCCTTTACGCCTATAGGAACTGGTCTCTTCCTTTACACCATGGGAACTGGTCTCTTCCTTTACGCCTATGGGAACTGGTCTCTTCCTTTACACCTATAGGAAGTGGTCTCTTCCTTTACACCATGGGAACTGGTCTTTTCCTTTACGCCTGTAGGAACTGGTCTCTTCCTTTACACCTATAGGAACTGGTCTCTTCCTTTATACCATGGGAACTGGTCTCTTCCTTTACACCTATAGTAACTGGTCTCTTCCTTTACGCCTATGGGAACTGGTCTCTTCCTTTATACCATGGGAACTGGTCTCTTCCTTTACGCCATAGGAACTGGTCTCTTCCTTTACACCTATAGGAACTGGTCTCTTCCTTTACACCTATAGGAACTGGTCTCTTCCTTTACACCTATAGGAACTGGTCTCTTCCTTTACGCCTATAGGAACTGGTCTCTTCCTTTACGCCTATAGGAACTGGTCTCTTCCTTTACGCCTATAGGAACTGGTCTCTTCCTTTACACCTATAGGAGCTGGTCTCTTCCTTTACGCCTATAGGAACTGGTCTCTTCCTTTACGCCTATAGGAACTGGTCTCTTCCTTTACGCCTATAGGAACTGGTCTCTTCCTTTACGCCTATAGGAACTGGTCTCTTCCTTTACACCATGGGAACTGGTCTCTTCCTTTCCACCATAGTAACTGAGAAACAAACAACTCTGAGAGAGAGAACACAGACTTACATCCGTAGAAGGCCCTGGAGACAATCTGCCTTTTCATATTCTGGCACAGCATCTTCAGTGGGCTCCTGGAGACAGGACACACATACATTGGGGAGATTGTGATAGAATGATTTCAGGTTATCAATTAATGATGTGATCCATTCTCTGCAGGAGTGTGTGTGTGTGTGTGTGTGTGTGTGTGTGTGTGTGTGTGTGTGTGTGTGTGTGTGTGTGTGTGTGTGTGTGTGTGTGTGTGTGTGTGTGTGTGTGTGTGTGTGTGTGTGTGTGTGTGTGTGTGTGTATTCTCACCGGTCGTGGATGCAGGTGCAGCCTGCTGGGTAGTCCAAGGAGACGTTACTGTCCCCTGCGGAGCAAGGCAGACAGGACGACATGTGACTGGTGCACTCTGCTCCCTGCTGCCATGACGACGGGCTGCCTCCCATATAGGCTCCCTGAATGTCCATCATCTCCCCATGGTCTGGAGGGTGAGGAGGGATGGAGAGAGAGGGATGGAGAGAGAGGGATGGAGAGAGTGAGCGAGACAGATGGAGAGAGGGGGATGGAGAGAGAGGGATGGAGAGGGTGAGAGAGAGGGATGGAAAAGAGAGGGTGATGGAGAGAGTGAGAAAGAGGGATGAGAGAGAGGGATGGAGAGGGTGAGAGAGAGGGTTGGAGAGAGAGGGTTGGAGAGAGAGGGATGTAGAGAGAGGGATGGAGAGAGAGGGATGGATGGAGAGTGTAAGAGAGAGGGATGGAAAGAGAGGGATGGAGAGAGAGGGATGGAGAGGGTAAGAGAGAGGGATGGATGGAGAGGGATAAGAGGGTGAGAACGAGGGATGGAGAGAGAGGGATGGAGAGGGTGAGAAATAGGGATGGAGAGAGAGGGTGAGAAAGAGGGATGGAGAGGGGGGTGAGATAGGGATGGAGAGAGAGGGTTGGAGAGAGAGGGATGGAAAGAGAGGGGATGGAGAGAGAGGCGATGGAGAGAGAGGGATGTATAGAGAGGGATGGAGAGGGTGAGAGAGAGGGATGGAGAGAGAGGGATGGAGAGAGAGGGATGGATGGAGAGTGTAAGAGAGAGGGATGGAAAGAGAGGGATGGAGAGAGAGGGATGGAGAGGGTAAGAGAGAGGGATGGATGGAGAGGGATAAGAGGGTGAGAACGAGGGATGGAGAGAGAGGGATGGAGAGGGTGAGAAATAGGGATGGAGAGAGAGGGTGAGAAAGAGGGATGGATAGGGGGGTGAGATAGGGATGGAGAGAGAGGGTGAGAAAGAGGGATGGAGAGAGATGTTGAGAAAGAGGGATGGAGAGAGAGGGTGAGAAAGAGGGATGGAGAGAGAGGTTGAGAAAGAGGGATGGAGAGAGAGGTTGAGAAAGAGGGATGGAGAGAGAGGTTGAGAAAGAGGGATGGAGAGAGAGGGTGAGAAAGAGGGATGAGAGAGAGGGGATGGAGAGGGGGGTGAGAGAAGAATGAAGAGAGAGGGAAGGGGGAGGGGGAGGGAGAGAGAGGGATGGAGAGAGGGAGGGTTAGAGTGGGGTGAGAGAAGGATGGAGAAGGGGGAAAGGAAAGGGGGAGAGAGAGGGATAGAGGTGGAGAGAAAGAAAGGGAGGGGAAGAGAGAGGGATGGAGGGAGGGAGAGGGGGATGGAGAGGTGAATGAGAGAGAGATAGGGAGAGAAGGGAGAGCGTGAGGGATGAGAGAGAGAGAGAAAATGATGGAACAAGGGGGAAGACAACAGCAAGGGAAATAGATAAAATGATGAGGGACAGAGAATCACTCTTTAGGTGCTCTGAGACTAGGCTGTAAACTAACCTGTTGGCTGCGTCCAGAACATGTCATTGGTTTCCTTATTGGCTAAATAAAACAAGATCTCTTGTCTGGCTAGAATGACATCATCTGTTTCCCAGAGGCTCTAGCTCAACCAAGACATCTATTCAGGTACGCGAGAGATTACTCTCTTTCTCGAATTTCAGATTCAAATGACTCTTTTAAATATTATATATTTAATTTAGCTCACATAGATGTATGAGGTATACATTTACAGAGCCTTCAGAAAGTATTCTTTTTTAAATTTATTTTACCTTTATTTAACCAGGCAAGTCAGTTAAGAACAAATTCTTATTTTCAATGGCGGCCTAGGAACAGTGGGTTAACTGCCTGTTCAGGCCTGGAAGAACGACAGATTTTGTACCTTGTCAGCTCGGGGGTTTGAACTTGCAACCTTTCGGTTACTAGTCCAATGCTCTAACCACTAGGCTACCACTAGGCTACTAACCACTAGGCTACTCCTTCCCTGTGACTTATTCCCCACTTCGTTGTATTACAGCCTGAATTAAAAATGGATCAAATTGAGGTTCTCTCACACATCTACAAACAATATCCCATAGTGACAAAATGAAAACATGTTGTATTTTTGTAAAATTTTTTGCAAATGTATTCAATATTAAATACAGAAATGGTTCATTTACATAAGTCAATATATGTTAGAATCACCTTTGGCAGCGATTATAGCTGTGAGTCTTTCTGGGTAAGTCTCTAAGAGCTTTGCACACCTGGATTGTACAATTTTTGCACATTTTTCGAATTATTCAAACACTGTCAAGTTGTTCGTTGTTCATTGCTAGACAGCCAAGTGTTGCCATATATTTTCGATTTAAGTCCAAACTCAGTAACATTCAATGTCGTCTTGGTAAGAAACTCAAGTGTATATTTGGCTTTGTGTTTTAGGTAATTGTCCTTATGAAAGGTGACGTGTTGTGTCAGTGTGTTGGATTTGCCCCAAATATAACGCTTTGTATTCAGGACAAGAAGTTAATTTTTCACAGATTTACTGTTGTAAACAGGATGCATGTTTTGGATAATTTTCATTTTGTACAGGTTTTCTTTTCATTTAGTGGAGTATTGTGGAGTAACTACAACATTGTCGATCCATCCTCAGTTTTTTCCTATCAAAGCCATTAAACTCAATAACTGTTTTTAAGTCAGAAATCCCTGGGCAGTTTCCTTCCTCTCTGGCAACTGAGTTAGGAAGGACGCCTTTATTTTTATAGCAACTGTGTAATTAATAACTTCCCCGTGATCAAAGTCATATTCAATGTCTTATTTGTATACATCTACGAACAGGTGCCCTTTGATCAGTGGTCTCTCTGGTTGCTTGAGGGACTTTAGAGAGAATTGTTTGTGTGGGGTACAGACATTTTTTTGTTTACCTTTATTTTACGAGGCAAGTCAGTTAAGAACAAATTCTGATTTTCAATAACAGCCTAACTGCCTGTTCAGGGGAAGAACGACAGATTTGTACCTTGTCAGCTCGGGGGTTTGAACTTGCAACCTTCCGGTTACTAGTCCAAACGCTCTAACCACTAGGCTACCCTGCCGCCACGAGTGGAGGCATGACTATGAGGTAGTCATTCCAAAATCACGTTAATTATTGTATACAGAGTGAGTCCATGCAACTTATTATGTGACTAGTTAAGAAAAATGTTTATTTAGGCATCGCCATAACAAAGGGTTTGAATACTTTACATTTCAGATTTACATTTTTATTAATTTGTAAACATTTGTGAAAACATAATTCCACTTTGACATTTTGGGGGTATTGTGTGTCGGCCAGTGACACAAAATCTCCATGTAATCCATTTTAAATTCAGGCTGCAAGACAACAAAATGTGGAAACAGTCATGGGGTGTGAATACTTCCTGAAGGCTCTGTATGTATATGGTTATCCATAAGTGAGTCAGACAAGCATCATAAAACACAAAAACATTATATTGAGAATAAACAAAAATGTGGAATTGAATAAGAAGAAGTTTTGGGAAGCGAGAGTTTTGGAAGCAAATCGAAGGAAGGAAGTGAGCAGACAGATCAGAGCATGCTGGGGGATTAGGCCAGGCAGAGAGGATGCTGGGAAGGCATGCTTATAGAGCCCAGTCAGAGAGAAGACACAGAGCACAAACTGTCTCTACAAAAAAAAAGACCAAAAGTGACATTAGGAGAGGAGAGGAGAGGAGAGAGGGGGAGGAGAGGACATGAGGAGAGAGGGGGAGAGGGGGAGGAGGGGGAGGAGAGGAGAGAGGGGGAGGGGGGAGGAGGACATGAGGAGAGAGGGGGAGAGGGGGAGGAGAGGACATGAGGAGAGAGGGGGAGAGGGGGAGGAGAGGACATGAGGAGAGAGGGGGAAAGGGGGAGGAGAGGACATGAGGAGAGAGACAGGGCAGCGGGGTTCTCAGGCAGGAAGCATAAAGCAGTACGTGACGACAAAAAAACAAGCCAAATGTCAAAACAGGAGCAAAAAGAAAAACAACTAAATGTCCATTAAGGGTTTACCAAAAATATAAAAGAAAGAATCATAAAAACATCAACATCAAAAAAATGCTCTTCACCTTAATTCTTCAGGGTGGAGCAGATTACCTGTTATAAATATGAGTAGCTGTTCTTTGGTTGTTCAGCAAAAAGAAACCAGAAATCAAAACGATAAAACATAACCAAACATAAAATGCTGCCTGGAATAGGAGACCCCGCATTCGGACTCCCTAGAAAATGTATTTTGTTGGGCTATGCGAGTTCAAAGTTCAACAGGAAGTGATTTTTAGGGTTTTTACACTCCCACGTGTTGACATAACAATACTGTAACAGGGTAGGAACCATAGTGTTGTCCATGTCTCTACTACTGCGGAACCCCACAGGACCTAGTCGTCACAATGGAAGGGACGAGGGGACGACGGGGGTAAGTGAAGAATTACAGTGAACAGCATTGCAGAAAAAACGACGAACAGAGGAAGAGGAAGAACTAAATCAGAGCAAAGATATCAATCAAAAATATATAGAGAGTTGAAGTCGGAAGTTTACATACACTTAGGTCAGAGTCAATAAAACTCATTTTTCAACCACTCCACACATTTCTTGTAAACAAACTATACATTTTGGCAAGTCGGTTAGGACATCTCATTTCACTTATAATTCACTGTATCACAATTCCAGGGGGTCGGAAGTTTACATATACTAAGTTGACTGTGCCTTTAAATAGCTTGGAAAATTCCAGAAAATTATGTCATGGCTTTAGAATCTTCTGATATGCTAAGTGACATCATTTGAGTCAATTGGAGGTGTACCTGTGGATGTATTTCAAGGCCTACCTTCAAACTCAGTGCCTCTTTTCTTGACATCATGGGAAAATCAAAAGAAATCAGCCAAGACCTCAAAAAAAATTGTAGTCCTCCACATGTCTGGTTCATTCTTGGGAGCAATTTTAAAACTCCTGAAGGTGCCACGTTCATCATATAAACACCATGGGACCACGCAGCCATCATACCGCTCAGGAAGGAGGAGCATTCTGTCTCCTAGAGATGAACGTACTTTTGTGCGAAAAGTGCAAATCAATCACAGAACAACAGCAAAGGACCTTGTGAAGATGCTGGAGGAAACAGGTACAAAAGTATCTATATCAACAATAAAATTAGTCCTATATTAACATAACTTGAAAGGCTGCTCAGCAAGGAAGAAGCCACTGCTCCAAAACCGCCATAAAAAAGCCAGACTACGGTTTGCAACTGCACATGGGGACAAAGATCGTACTTTTTGGAGAAATGTCCTCTGGTCTGATGAAACAAAAATAGAACTATTTGGCCATAATGACCATCGTTATTTTTGGAGGAGAAAGGCGGCGGCTTGCAAGCTGAAGAACACCATCCCAACCGTGAAGCACGGGGGTGGCAGCATCATGTTGTGGGGGTGCTTTGCTGAAGGAGGGACTGGTGCACTTCACAAAATAGAAGGCTTAGTGAGGTAGGAAAATTATGTGGATATTTTGAAGCAACATCTCAAGACATCAGTCAGGAAGTTAAAGCTTGGTCGCAATTGGGTCTTCCAAATGGACAATGACCCCAAGCAAACTTCCAAAGTTGTGGCAAAATGGTTTAAGGACAACAAAATCAAGGTATTGGAGTGGTCATCACAAAGCCCTGACCTCAATCCTATAGACAATTTGTGGGCAGAACTGAAAAAGTGTGTGCGAGCAAGGAGGCCTACAAACCTGACTCAGTTACACCAGCTCTGTCAGGAGGAATGGGCCAAAATTCACCCAACTTATTGTGGGAAGCTTGTGGAAGGCTACCCGAAACGTTTGACCCAAGTTAAACAATTTAAAGCCAATGCTATCAAATACTAATTGAATGTATGTAAACTTCTGACCCACTGGGAATGTGAAGAAAAAATTAAAAGCTGAAATAAATCTTTCTGTGTACTATTATTCTGACATTTCACATTCTTAAAATATAGTGGTGATCCTAACTGTCCTAAGACAGGGAATGTTTACTAGGATTAAATGTCAGGAATTGTGAAAAACAGAGTTGAAATGCATTTGGCTAAGGTGTATGTACACTTCGGACTTCAACTGTATATATACACTGCTCAAAAAAATAAAGGGAACACTTCAACAACACAATGTAACTCCAAGTCAATCACACTTCTGTGAAATCAAACTGTCCACTCAGGAAACAACACTGATTGAAAATACATTTCACATGCTGTTGTGCAAATGGAATAGACAACAGGTGGAAATTATAGGCAATTAGCAAGACACCCCCAATTAAGGAGTGGTTCTGCAGGTGGTAACCACAGACCACTTCTCAGTTCCTATGCTTCCTGGCTGATGTTTTGGTCACTTTTGAATGCTGTCGGTGCTTTCACTCTAGTGGTAGCATGAGACGGAGTCTACAACCCACGCAAGTGGCTCAGGTAGTGCAGCTCATCCAGGATGGTACATCAATGCGAGCTGTGGCAAGAAGGTTTGCTGTGTCTGTCAGTGTAGTGTCCAGAGCATGGAGGCGCTACCAGGAGACAGGCCAGTACATCAGGAGATGTGGAGGAGGCCGTAGGAGGGCAACAACCCAGCAGCAGGACCGCTACCTCCGCCTTTGTGCAAGGAGGAGCAGGAGGAGCACTGCCAGAGCCCTGCAAAATGACCCCCAGCAGGCCACAAATGAGCATGTGTCTGCTCAAACGGTCAGAAACAGACTCCATGAGGGTGGTATGAGGGCCCAACGTCCACAGGTGGGGGTTGTGCTTACAGCTCAACAACGTGCAGGACATTTGGCATATGCCAGAGAACACCAAGATTGGCAAATTCGCCACTGGCGCCCTGTGCTCTTCACAGATGAAAGCAGGTTCACACTGAGCACCTGTGACAGACGTGACAGAGTCTGGAGACGCCGTGGAGAACGTTCTGCTGCCTGCAACATCCTCCAGCATGACCGGTTTGGCGGTGGGTCAGTCATGGTGTGGGGTGGCATTTCTTTGGGGGGCCGCACAGCCCTCCATGTGCTCGCCAGAGGTAGCCTGACTGCCATTAGGTACCGAGATGAGAGATGACCCCTTGTGAGACCATATGCTGGTGCGGTTGGCCCTGGGTTCCTCCTAATGCAAGACAATGCTTGACCTCATGTGGCTGGAGTGTGTCAGCAGTTCCTGCAAGAGGAAGGCATTGATGCTATGGACTGGCCCGCCCGTTCCCCAGACCTGAATCCAATTGAGCACATCTGGGACATCATGTCTCGCTCCATCCATCAACGCCACGTTGCACCACAGACTGTCCAGGAGATGGTGGATGTTTAGTCCAGGTCTGGGAGGAGATCCCTCAGGAGACCATCCGCCACCTCATCAGGAGCATGCCCAGGCGTTGTAGGGAGGACATACAGGCACGTGGAAACCACACACACCACTGAGCTTCATTTTTAACTTGTTTTAAGGACATTACATCAAAGTTGGATCAGCCTGTAGTGTGGTTTTCCACTTTCATTTTGAGTATGACTCCAAATCCAGACCTCCATGGGTTGATAAATTTGATTTCCATTGATCATTTTTGTGTGATTTTGTTGTCAGCACATTCAACTATGTAAAGAAAAAAGCATTTAATAAGAATATTTCATTTATTCAGATCTAGGATGTGTTATTTTAGTGTTCCCTTTATTTTTTGAGCAGTGTATATATATATATATATATACAGTGCCTTGCGAAAGTATTCGGCCCCCTTGAACTTTGCGACCTTTTGCCACATTTCAGGCTTCAAACATAAAGATATAAAACTGTAATTTTTGTGAAGAATCAACAACAAGTGGGACACAATCATGAAGTGGAACGACATTTATTGGATATTTCAAACTTTTTTAACAAATCAAAAACTGAAAAATTGGGCGTGCAAAATTATTCAGCCCTTTTACTTTCAGTGCAGCAAACTCTCTCCAGAAGTTCAGTGAGGATCTCTGAATGATCCAATGTTGACCTAAATGACTAATGATGATAAATACAATCCACCTGTGTGTAATCAAGTCTCCGTATAAATGCACCTGCACTGTGATAGTATCAGAGGTCCGTTAAAAGAGCAGAGAGCATCATGAAGAACAAGGAACACACCAGGCAGGTCCGAGATACTGTTGTGAAGAAGTTTAAAGCCGGATTTAGATACAAAAAGATTTTCCAAACTTTAAACATCCCAAGGAGCACTGTGCAAGCGATAATATTGAAATGGAAGGAGTATCAGACCACTGCAAATCTACCAAGACCTGGCCGTCCCTCTAAACTTTCAGCTCATACAAGGAGAAGACTGATCAGAGATTCAGCCAAGAGGCCCATGATCACTCTGGATGAACTGCAGAGATCTACAGCTGAGGTGGGAGACTCTGTCCATAGAACAACAATCAGTCGTATATTGCACAAATCTGGCCTTTATGGGAGTGGCAAGAAGAAAGACATTTCTTAAAGATATCCATAAAAAGTGTTGTTTAAAGGTTGCCACAAGCCACCTGGGAGACACACCAAACATGTGGAAGAAGGTGCTCTGGTCAGATGAAACCAAAATTGAACTTTTTGGCAACAATGCAAAACGTTATGTTTGGCGTAAAAGTAACACAGCTCATCACCCTGACCACACCATCCCCACTGTCAAACATGGTGGTGGCAGCATCATGGTTTGGGCCTGCTTTTCTTCAGCAGGGACAGGGAAGATGGTTAAAATTGATGGGAAGATGGATGGAGCCAAATACAGGACCATTCTGGAAGAAAACCTGATGGAGTCTGCAACAGACCTGAGACTGGGACGGAGATTTGTCTTCCAACAAGACAATGATCCAAAACATAAAGCAAAATCTACAAAGGAATGGTTCAAAAATAAACATATCCAGGTGTTAGAATGGCCAAGTCAAAGTCCAGACCTGAATCCAATCGAGAATCTGTGGAAAGAACTGAAAACTGCTGTTCACAAATGCTCTCCATCCAACCTCACTGAGCTCAAGCTGTTTTGCAAGGAGGAATGGGAGAAAATGTCAGTCTCTCGATGTGCAAAACTGATAGAGACATACCCCAAACGACTTACAGCTATAATCGCAGCAAAAGGTGGCGCTACAAAGTATTAACTTAAGGGGGCTGAATAATTTTGCACGCCCAATTTTTCAGTTTTTGATTTGTTAAAAAAGTTTGAAATATCCAATAAATGTCGTTCCACTTCATGATTGTGTCCCACTTGTTGATTCTTCACAAAAAAATACAGTTTTATATCTTTATGTTTGAAGCCTGAAATGTGGCAAAAGGTCGCCAAGTTCAAGGGGGCCGAATACTTTCGCAAGGCACTGTAGATATATATATATATATATATATATATAGAGAGAGAGACATAGAGATACAGTATATATATATAGAGTGAGTAATAGAGAGGGCGGGGGGGTATTCCTACCAGTAGAAACAAACAACACACCTTCTTTAAAAACAAAATTAAACTGGTTGCTGCATATCTCACATGCAAACAGGTCAGGCATGTTGCAGTGAACGTGAATGAAGACAATGGAGCCAAAACAAAAACGAAACAAGAAGACAGAAGGGTTAAGAAAACCAAACCAACAACAGGTGCAAAAAAGGAAAAACAACAGAGCAAATTATCAAAGCATTTCTTTGTGCCCCAAAACCCAGACCCAACAGCGCTGAGAGGAGAGGACCACAGTGACAGGGAATAACATGGTACTGTTCTATTGAGAGGAGAGGACCACAGTGACAGGGAATAACATGGTACTGTTCTATTGAGAGGAGAGGACCACAGTGACAGGGAATAACATGGTACTGTTCTATTGAGAGGAGAGGACCACAGTGACAGGGAATAACATGGTACTGTTCTATTGAGAGGAGAGGACCACAGTGACAGGGAATAACATGGTACTGTTCTATTGAGAGAAGAGGAGAAGACCACAGTGACTGGGAATAACATGGTACTGCTCTATTGAGAGGAGAGGACCACAGTAACTGGGAATAACATGGTACTGTTCTATTGAGAGGAGAGGACCACAGTGACAGGGAATAACATGGTACTGTTCTATTGAGAGGAGAGGACCACAGTGACAGGGAATAACATGGTACTGTTCTATTGAGAGAAGAGGAGAAGACCACAGTGACTGGGAATAACATGGTACTGCTCTATTGAGAGGAGAGGACCACAGTGACTGGGAATAACATGGTACTGTTCTATTGAGAGGAGAGGACCACAGTGACAGGGAATAACATAGTACTGTTCTATTGAGAGGAGACCACAGTGACAGGGAATAACATGGTACTGTTCTATTGAGAGGAGAGGACCACAGTGACAGGGAATAACATGGTACTGTTCTATTGAGAGAAGAGGAGAAGACCACAGTGACTGGGAATAACATGGTACTGCTCTATTGAGAGGAGAGGACCACAGTGACTGGGAATAACATGGTACTGTTCTATTGAGAGGAGAGGACCACAGTGACAGGGAATAACATGGTACTGTTCTATTGAGAGGAGAGGAGAGGACCACAGTGACAGGGAATAACATGGTACTGTTCTATTGAGAGGAGAGGACCACAGTGACAGGGAATAACATGGTACTGTTCTATTGAGAGGAGAGGACCACAGTGACAGGGAATAACATGGTACTGTTCTATTGAGAGGAGAAGACCACAGTGACTGGGAATAACATGGTACTGCTCCACTGAGAGGAGAGGACTACAGTAACTGGGAATAACATGGTACTGCTCCACTGAGAGGAGAGGACCACAGTAACAGGGAATAACATGGTACTGCTCCACTGAGAGGAGTAACTGGGAATAACATGGTACTGCTCCACTGAGAGGAGAGGACTACAGTAACTGGGAATAACATGGTACTGCTCCACTGAGAGGAGAGAAGAGGACCACAGTAACTGGGAATAACATGGTACTGATCTATTGAGAGGAGAGGACCACAGTAACAGGGAATAACATGGTACTGCTCCACTGAGAGGAGAGGACCACAGTAACTGGGAATAACATGGTACTGCTCCACTGAGAGGAGAGGACTACAGTAACTGGGAATAACATGGTACTGCTCCACTGAGAGGAGAGAAGAGGACCACAGTAACTGGGAATAACATGGTACTGCTCCATTGAGAGGAGAGGACCACAGTGACAGGGAATAACATGGTACTGTTCTATTGAGAGGAGAGGACCACAGTAGTTGGGAATATCAGATAACAGTCTCTAAAAGGACCAGTGAGGGAGGACAGTCATCAGAGATAACAGACTCTAAAGGGACCAGGGAGGGAGGACAGTCATCAGAGATAACAGTCTCTAATGGGACCAGGGAGGGAGGGAGGACAGTCATCAGAGATAACAGTCTCTAAAGGGACTAGGGATTGAGGACAGTCATCAGAGATAACAGTCTCTAAAGGGACTAGGGAGGAAGGACAGTCATCTGAGATAACAGACTCTAAAGGGACCAGGGAGGGAGGACAGTCATCAGAGATAACAGTCTCTAATGGGACCAGGGAGGGAGGGAGGACAGCCATCTGAGATAACAGTCTCCAAAGGGACTAGGGAGGGAGGACAGTCATCAGAGATAACAGTCTCTAAAGGGATTAGTGAGGGAGGACAGTCATCTGAGATAACAGACTCTAAAGGGACTAGTGAGGGAGGGAAGACAATCATCAGAGATAACAGTCTCTAAAGGGACCAGGGAGGGAGGACAGTCATCTGAGATGTATCTGCAAGCTGCTAACATTACAGGGTCACCCAAGGTGACTAGAGGTCCATATTACAGCAAACTGAGAGAAAGAGAAGAGGCTACAGTATCTTATATTAAACCACATTCTGAAAATGAGAAAACTGTTGAAACCAGTGGCCAGTCAGTCACCAGTCCTCTGTGGCTCAGCTGGTAGAGCACTGAGCCACAGATATTATACATATTACTGTCAGTTTGACAAAAATAAATACAACCAATAGAAGGGTCTTAGAGCCTTTCACCCTGGCTGGCAATTCATTAAATGGGGAGGCCCTTTCTATTTCTATGGTCTGATCTACAGATTCTATTTCTATGTTCTGATTTACATATTCTATTTCTATGTTCTGATCTACAGATTATATTTCTATGTTCTGATCTACAGATTATATTTCTATGGTCTGATCTACAGATTCTATTTTTATGTTCTGATCTACAGATTCTATGTTCTGATCTACATATTCTATTTCTATGTTCTGATCTACAGATTATATTTCTATGTTCTGCTCTACAGATTCTATTTCTATGTTCTGATCTACAGATTCTATTTCTATGTTCTGATCTACAGATTCTATTTCTAGGTTCCCCAGCAGTACAAGCAGCCTTTTGTTTCAAGGTTCCTACATGGTAAATAAAGGTGGGGGTCAGGTAATGCTAGGCTACAGTGTGAATCGGTTACATTAGACTCGCTTTATGTCTCTCTCTCTCTCTCTCTCTCTCTCTCTAACTCTCTACCTCTCTCTCTCTCTCTCTCTACCTATCTCTCTTCCTCTCTCTCTCTACCTCTCTCTCTCTCTCTTTCTCTCTCTAACTCTCTCTCTCTACCTCTCTCTCTCTAACTATCTCTCTTCCTCTCTCTCTCTACCTCTCTCTCTCTCTCTCTCTCTTTCGCTCTCTCCCTCCCTATATCTCTCTCTCTCTTTGCACAGTACCTCTATCTCTTCTGCACACAGGGACATGCCACTTGACCTAGATGTAGTTCTCACCATGGCAACGCAGCTAGCATCCTGTTGTTATGAAGCAGTGCAGTCAGGTCACTATTATAACACATTATCAGTCTATTATGAGTCCTTGTAAAAGCCGTTATAAACCCATTATGTGTGTTTAGTTTCTGCCTGCAAAGCCCAACGCCCCAAAAGACAATATGTCTACGTCTGACAGTGACTGTAAATGAATTTTAAGACAAGTGGAAACGCATTAGTTTTCTTTGTTAAAAAAAAAAAAAAAAAAAATCTCTGGTATTGATTTGTTCACGGGAACTTTACACCAAAAGGAATAGTTTTGTCATTGTATGAAAGAGCAAGAGGAAACTCAACAGCTCTCCGCTCTCCAACCATATTCTACCTACTCTGCACTGCTGGGATAAGCCATGGGGACAAAGACACACAACAGAGGTTTAAAGGAGAGGTTTTT
The DNA here is from genome assembly GCF_036934945.1 of Oncorhynchus masou masou. NCBI lineage: Eukaryota > Metazoa > Chordata > Actinopteri > Salmoniformes > Salmonidae > Oncorhynchus > Oncorhynchus masou. The sequence goes on from NC_088224.1 coordinate 91,240,145, forward strand.
TTTGATTTGAGTTACGGGGTGCATGCTGGGTAGGATGGGGGAGGGATGGACCGGGGGGGGGGGGTCAGGTGATGGATAAAAACCTTTCATGACATTAGGATCTGTGAGGTTCCGCCAACACATCATTGAGATCATAGCCTGGAGTCTGTCCTCTTCCTCTTCATCATCGTCCAGCGAGGGAGCACGGCTGCCCGTGGTGTGGTGGTAGTTTATAGTCACTGCTATATAACCAGGTAATAATACACACAGATAACACAGTTAAACATATAGCACAGCGCCATCTATAGGCCTGGTGGTGTGGTGGTAGTTTACAGTCACTGCTATATACCAGGCGATGCCCCCCCCCAGTGTACGGTCTGGAGTGGGAAGTCGCGAGTTCTGCTGGTCGGTTACTGTGTAAAGTCTGCCCCAGAAAGCCAATGTAAATCACGATCGCCAGAACGTTTATTATGATGAAGTTCAATCCCCACATTTAATTATTTTACAGTTTGCTACAAATTGAGATGTTTCATTAAATAATGATCCATTCTGACTACTACATTTGTCGTCACACAGGACCACGTGCTGACACAGACCAATCACGGGCCGGCAGGCTACGAGGAAGCTCCATAGTCATTAAGGTTGACTCTCTCAGGCAGGATGAAAACGACTACATCGACCATGATCCTTAGCGACTTTTCTGGTGCCATTCAGTACTTCTGGCTTCATGCACCATCTGGAGTTTTCCATAGGAATACCTGGATGACGTCCGCGCTATCACCATCTACTGGTTTTAATGTCCATGGATAAAACACACAGGGAACACAGTTATACATACAGAACAGCGCCACCTATAGGTCTGGAGGGATCCTTACATTCTCTACTGTTTACATCCTCTACCGTGTACAGCCTCTACCGTCTACAGCCTCTACCATGTACAGCCTCTACCGTCTACAGCCTCTACCGTCTACAGGCTCTACCGTCTACAGTCTCTGTCGTTTACAGGCTCTACCGTGTACAGCCTCTACCGTCTACAGTCTCTACCGTCTACAGCCTCTACCGTCTATAGCCTCTACCGTGTACAGCCTCTACCGTGTACAGCCTCTACCGTGTACAGCCTCTACCGTCTACAGCCTCTACCGTCTACAGTCTCTACCGTCTACAGCCTCTACCGTGTACAGCCTCTACCGTCTACAGCCTCTACCGTGTACAGCCTCTACCATCTACAGCCTCTACCATCTACAGCCTCTACCGTGTACAGCCTCTACCATCTACAGCCTCTACCGTGTACAGACTCTACCGTGTACAGACTCTACCGCTTGCAGTCTCTGCAGTTTACAGCAGACAGACAAACCAAAGAAAATAGTGAATTCAAACAACCAGAACGCTCAGGATAGATAGCTCCTGTAACTCTCTGTCCATTCTCTCGCTGCGTAACGATACCTACTGTTTGCTAAACATAAACATAGATGCAAAGAGACGCACTCAACAGCAGACAGAGAGGACAAGAAGAACTTTTACAGTGAAGTCTATCATGCATGTCCAAGGATGGGGTGTGTGTGTGTGTGTGTGTGTGTGTGTGTGTGTGTGTGTGTGTGTGTGTGTGTGTGTGTGTGTGTGTGTGTGTGTGTGTGTGTGTGTGTGTGTGTGTGTGTGTGTGTGTGTTGGGAGGAGGGGGTCACTCACTAGAGTCGTGGTGGCGTCCAGGGTAGACAATGCGGAACACATAGTCAGCTGCTGTCTGCTCCTCTCCCTCCTGATCTACCAGCCTGGCAGTCTGCTCCTCTCCCTCCTGATCTACCAGCCTGGCAGTGCTGGTCCTCTTCCTTAGCTTAGGAAACACCTTACCCTGGAATAAACACACACACATGCACACACACATGCACACAAGCACATATATAGGCGCATGCACGTACGCAAACACAGACACACACAGATAAATGCATACACACACACACACACACACACACACATACAAACACACGCACGCAAACAAACAAACACACACGCGCGCATGCTCACACAGACACACACATGTTTTACACTGTCACGGGATTCAGCAACAATTTATAGTTTACAGTATGTATGTATGTATAGTTGATTGTTGTAGTTACGGTTCTGTTGTTCTGGTAGCTCAGTTAGAAAGGGAGTGAATTTGATTCCTGGGACCACCCCTACGTATCGTGTACGCAACATGACTGATTGTAAGTCGCTTTGGATAAAAGCTGAGTGGAATATATATGTATAGTACCAGTCAAAAGTTTGGACCTACACACCTACTCATTCAAGGGTTGTTCTTAATTTGTATTATTTTCTACATTGTAGAATAATACTGAAGACATCAACACTATGAAATAACAGATATGGAATCATGTAGTAACCAAAATAGTGTTAAATGATTATTCAAAGTAGCCACCCTTTTCCTTGATGACAGCTTTGCACACTCTTGGCATTCTCTCAACCAGCTTCAAGAGGGAGTCACCTGGAATGCATTTCAATTAACAGGTGTGCCTTGTTAAAAGTTAATTTGTGGAATGAATTTCCTTCTTAATTATTTGAGCCAATCAGATGTGTTGTGACTAAGTAGTGGTGGAACACAGAAGATAGTCCTATTTTGTAAAAGACCAAGACCATATTATGGCAAGAACAGCTCAAATAAGCAAAGAGAAATGACAGTCCATCATTACTTTAAGACATGAAGGTCACTCAATATGGAAAATGTCAAGAACTTTGAAAGTTCCTTCAAGTGCAGTCGCAAAAACCATCAAGCGCTGAGGAAACTTGCTCTCATGAGGACCGCCACAGGAAGACCTAGAGTTACCTCTGCTGCGGAGGATCAGTTCATTAGAGTTACCAAACTCAGAAATTGCAGACCAAATAAATGGGTCACAGAGTTCAAGTAACAGACACATCTCAACATCAACTGTTCAGAGGAGACTGTGTGAATCAGGCCTTCGTGGTCAAATTGCTACAAAGAACCACTACTAAAGGACACCAATAAGAATAAGAGACTTGCTTGGACCAAGAAACACGAGTAATGGACATTAGACCTGTGGAAATCTGTCCTTTGGTCTGATGGGTCCAAATTTGAGATTTTTGGATGATCCCTGCATGTGTGGTTCTCTCCGTGAAGCATGGAGGAGGAGGTGTGATGGTGTGGGGGTGCTTTACTGGTGACACTGTCAGTGATTTATTTAGAATTCAAGGCACAGCTTAACCAGCATGGTTTCCACAGCATTCTGCAGCAATACGCCATCCCATCTGATTTGCACTTAGTCCCACTATCATTTGTTTTTCAACAGGACAATGACCCAACACACCTCCAGGCTGTGTAAGGGCTATTTGACCAAAAAAGAGAGTGATTGAGTGTTGCATCAGATGACCTGGCCTCCACAATCACCTGACCTCAACCCAATTGAGATGGTTTGGGATGAGTTGGACCGCAGAGTGAAGGAAATGCAGCCAACAAGTGCTCAGCATATGTGGGAACTCCTTCAAGACTATTGGAAAAGCATTCCAGGTGAAGCTGGTTGAGAGAATGCCAAGAGTGTGCAAAGCTGTCATCAATGCAAAGGGTGGCTACTTTGAAGAATCTCAAATATAAAAAAAGATATATTTTGATTTGGTTACTACATGATTCCATGTGTTATTTTATAGTTTTGATGTCTTCACTATTATTCTACAGTGTAGAAAATAGTAAAAATAAAGAAAAACCCTTGAATGAGTAGGTGTGTCTAAACTTTTGACTGGTACTATGTATTATTATTATAGAGTGGCAGGCAGCCTAGCTGTTAAGAGGGTTGGGTCAGTAACCAAAAAGTTGCTGGTTCGAATCCCCGAGCCGACTAGGTGAAAAATCTGGCGATGTGCCCTTGAGCAAGGCACTTAACACTAATAATAGCGTCTGCTAAAATGTCAATGTAAATATTATTATGGCCTTTTACCTCTCTGTGACCAGAGTGGTGTTGTATCTGTTCTGGGGTCAGTTCTTAGTAACACGCACTTACTACTTACCTTACCTCTCTGTTTATATGATATTGTACTAGATCTGATCTGAGGCCAGTGGTTAATAGCACACACCTTGCCTCTCTGGCTCCAGAGTGGAGGCTCCAGCTGACCGCGCGGAAGCAGGCCCGTCTCCAGGCAGGACAGAAAGGCCAAAAGGTGGCCGCCGGGAGGGAAGTGGAGGGGGGGGCGCTGGATACCATCCTGATTAACCAGCACCAACGTCCCACCACAGTCAGCTATTGGGGGAGAGAGGGAGGGGGATGGGGAGAGAGAGAGAGAAGGGGAGACGGAAGTAGGTAGAGAGAGGTAGAGAAAGAGGGGGAGGTTGGAGAGAGAGAGAGGTAGATATGGAAAGAAAGGGTGTGAAAATAGAGACAGAAATTGAGACGAGCGGTAATGGGGGCGGGTGAAGGGGTGGGAGTCGCTAAGATAAATGAGGCGAAGTGAGCAGCGAAGTGAGCAGCTATATCCTCCTGCCCTCCACCCAGACCTGTTAAACCCTCATTTACTTAATAACCGCAACCAGGAAATGAACCCTTCCTCAAAACCACTGATCTATAGCTTAATGGACACAGTCATAAAACACACAGCCCTCCAATGGCAGCATCCCAAATAGCACCCTGTTCCCCTATGGGGCCCTGGTTAAATAGCATCCTGTTCCTGGTTAAATAGCCACTCCCTGTTCCCTAGGGCCCTGGTTATAGGGGGGCCCTGGTTAAATGGCACCCTGTTCCCTATTGAAATAGCATCCTGTTCCCTACCCTGGTTAAATCACAAGCCCTGGTTAGATAGACTGTAATAGGTTGGTTAAATGTGTAGGGGATATGTGATGACTGTAACAGGTTATGTGTGTGTGTGTGTGTGTGTGTGTGTGTGTGAGACTCACGCCGCTGGTGACAGTGAATGCACACGACCTGTCGCAAAGGCACGGTCAACGCATAGTCCCAATAGATACTGAGAGAGAGAGAGAGAGAGAGAGAGAGAGAGAGAGAGAGAGAGAGAGAGAGAGAGAGAGAGAGAGAGAGAGAGAGAGAGAGAGAGAGAGAGAGAGAGAGAGAGAGAGAGAGAGAGAGAGAGAGAGAGAGAGAGAGAGAGAGAGAGAGAGAGAGAGAGAGAGAGAGAGAGAGAGAGAGAGAGAGAGAGAGAGGAGAGAGAGAGAGAGAGAGAGAGAGAGAGAGAGAGAGAGAGAGAGAAAGAGAGAGAGAGAGGGAGAAAAGTGAGTGAATTAAATGATTACATTTTATGAAAAGGTAGACTAATCTAACAAAAACCCACTCCATTTGGGCATGGGTAAGAGCTTGATCCAGGGTGTACTGGTAGTTGTTAGGGGGCGACACATTATACACAATGTATATACAGCAAGCATGTGAATATGGATGCATCCGAAATGGAACCCTTTTCGAAAGTGCACTACTTTTGAGGGCTCTGGTCAAACGTAGCACACTTTATAAATAATTGGCTGTATGTGCTCTGGTCAAAAGTAGTGCACTACATAGGGAATAGAATAGTCCCAGCCATTTGGGACTGTCACGTCCTGACCATAGAGAGCCCTTATTTTCTATGGTAGAGTAGGTCAGGGCGTGACTGGGGGTTTAGTCTAGTTTATTATTTCTATGTGGGGTTCTAGTTTTGTTTTTCTATGTTTGAAGATTTTGTATGATTCCCAATTCGAGGCAGCTGGTAATCGTCGTCTCTAATTGGGGATCATATTTAGGTAGCTTTGTTCCACCTGTGTTTTTTTGGGATATTGTTTATGGCTAGTTGAATGTCAGCACTCCATTGTTGTCACGGTTTCCGTTATTGTTTTGTGTGTTTCACTAAATAAAGACGTGGTCACGCTGCACATTGGTCCCAGTATGCTTCAAACGATGGTGACATGAGACTGGGCCCCTATGTCTTTCCACTGTGTACCCATCTCTTCTCCAGGTCACTGTCCTCCAGGGTTCGGGTTAGTCTATATTTTTCTGATAAATATGGTAAATATATGAATATGTCTAGAGAATTACCCCTGCTGAGGGCGCTGCGGAACATTTTTTCACATTTTCCCTTGTTTATGTACTGTCAGAAATATATATTGTTCATTCAACTAATAATTATTTAGTAGCCTTTCTTTAGTTTACTTAACCTTTCAGTGACAGTGTTACCTGAACTTAAAAAACCTTAGCTAGCTGTCAGGATTTGGCAAGGGTTGTTCCGGGTTTTGGTCACTAGATGCCCCCATTGTGCTTTTTGACCTTATGTTTTTTCCCTTGTTCCCCATTATTATTTGCACCTGTGCCTCGTTTCCCCTGATTGTATTTAAACCCTTAGTTTCCCTCAGTTCTGTGCTCTGTGTTTGTATGTTAGCACCCAGCCCTAGTGTTCTGTGTATTCTTGTCGATTCCGGTGGATGCTCTTGTGGAATTCTGTTTTTGTTTTTGAGTATCTCTTGAGGCTTTTTTGTGCTATTCCTACCACCTTTTGTATTTGCCATTTTTTGTATTTAAGGACTTCTCCTTTTTACTTTATTAAATACACCGTCTTAAGTACTGCTGTGTCTGCCTCATCTTCTGGGTTCTGCTGACTATTCGTGCTCAGTTGGTTAAGTGACTGTTTCAACTCCGGAGACCCAGGTTCGTACTAGCCAAATCTTAGCTCCAACTTGAGAAAACTTTGCCAAAAATTGAACCCACAAACACAGTCAGTTGGTTAAGTGACTGTTTCTCACTCCGGAGACCCAGGTTCGTAACCGGGTCCTGACACTAGCCAAATCTTAGCTCCAACTTGAGAAAACTTTGCCAAAAATGTATTTAGGGACACCCACAAACACAGTGCATTTAACATACAATGTTTTCAACGTACATATTTAGTTGAATCAACTAGATTTATTTGTTTTGTTTTACAGTATGTGCATGTTTGTATTCTTCTTAGCCAGCCTCCTTCTTGTATCACTGTCCGGCTGGAGCCACTCAACTATCTCCATCAGCACAGCCTGAGGGTCTCAGCCAATCAGCTGGTGCCCTCTCGCCCCACACTGTGAACATGAGCGGATCATGCACCCTCTGATTGGCTAAGAATGCCGATGCACGTTCGCTCTTGCTTCCATATAAATAGAACCCAGTCTCAAACTGGGTTGAATTACAGTGCAAATCAGAGGAGGATTTACGGCAGTGTGTTCACAGAGTGTGTGGGTGTTTGTGTGGGTGTTTGTGTGCGTGTTTGTGTTTGTGTGTAAACTTTTCTATTAGCATGAGTGTTATTTTTCAATAACTTTTAGTCATCTGCCTCTTAATTTCTGGAGCCGTGTAGTCCACTTGTCATTCCAATCCCCTTGCATGTGTGTGCATGTGTGTGTGCGTGCGTGTGTTTGTGTGCGTGTACTATTACTGTTAGTAGTAGTTTGCCAGTATTGTTCCCTGTAATGTTATTACTGATATTATTACTGTCCCGGTCCTATTCCTCCTCTCCATTGGTCATCACCAATACATTCCTCTATATACATGTTATTACTGATATTATTACTGTCCCGGTCCTATTCCTCCTCTCCATTGGTCGTCACCAATACATTCCTCTATATACATGTTATTACTGATATTATTACTGTCCCGGTCCTATTCCTCCTCTCCATTGGTCGTCACCAATACATTCCTCTATATACATGTTATTAGATTGCATTCAGGAAGCCTAGTGGTTAGAGGCAGGAAGCCTAGTGGTTAGAGGCAGGAAGCCTAGTGGTTAGAGGCAGGTAGCCTAGTGGTTAGAGGCAGGTAGCCTAGTGGTTAGAGGCAGGTAGCCTAGTGGTTAGAGGCAGGTAGCCTAGTGGTTAGAGGAGGCAGGGAGCCTAGTGGTTAGAGGAGGCAGGTAGCCTAGTGGTTAGAGGCAGGTAGCCTAGTGGTTAGAGAGGCAGGTAGCTAATCCTCCCTCCCCCTCCCCCCTCCTCCCCTCTCTGCAGATGACTTCGTCAACCATTTTGAAAAGAAGGTCGACGACATACAAGTCAAAGCCACCGCTGGTTCTGCTCACACTGCCCCTACCCTCTCTGACCTCTTTCTTTCTTCCAGATGAAATCCTCTTCCAAAACTCTCGACCCTAATCCCCTCCTCTCTCCTCCAGACCATTTCCAGCTCTGTCTTCTCTGCATCACGGATCCGCACTGCTAAAGCTAACTCTCTCTCCTCTGCTCTCATCCTTCTAGACCTATCGGCTGCCTTCGAACTCAGATCCTCCTCTCCACCCTCCCGAGTTGGGCATCTCCGACGCTGACGTCCTACCTGACAGGTCGCTCCTACCAGGTGGCGTAGAATCTGGTTAGAGAGGCAGGTAGCCTAGTGGTTAGAGGAGGCAGGGAGCCTAGTGGTTAGAGAGGCAGGTAGCCTAGTGGTTAGAGAGGCAGGTAGTCTAGTGGTTAGAGAGGCAGGTAGCCTAGTGGTTAGAGAGGCAGGTAGCCTAGTGGTTAGAGGAGGCAGGTAGCCTAGTGGTTAGAGAGGCAGGTAGCCTAGTGGTTAGAGGAGGCAGGTAGCCTAGTGGTTAGAGAGGCAGGTAGCCTAGTGGTTAGAGGGGGCAGGTAGCCTAGTGGTTAGAGGCAGGTAGCCTAGTGGTTAGAGGCAGGTAGCCTAGTGGTTAGAGGAGGCAGGTAGCCTAGTGGTTAGAGGCAGGTAGCCTAGTGGTTAGAGAGGCAGGTAGCCTAGTGGTTAGAGGAGGCAGGTAGCCTAGTGGTTAGAGAGGCAGGTAGCCTAGTGGTTAGAGGAGGCAGGTAGCCTAGTGGTTAGAGAGGCAGGTAGCCTAGTGGTTAGAGGGGGCAGGTAGCCTAGTGGTTAGAGGCAGGTAGCCTAGTGGTTAGAGGAGGCAAGTAGCCTAGTGGTTAGAGGCAGTTAGCCTAGTGGTTAGAGGAGGAATGTAGCCTAGTGGTTAGAGAGGCAGGTAGCCTAGTGGTTAGAGGAGGCAGGTAGCCTAGTGGTTAGAGAGGCAGGTAGCCTAGTGGTTAGAGGGGGCAGGTAGCCTAGTGGTTAGAGGAGGCAGGTAGCCTAGTGGTTAGAGAGGCAGGTAGCCTAGTGGTTAGAGGGGGCAGGTAGCCTAGTGGTTAGAGGCAGGTAGCCTAGTGGTTAGAGGCAGGTAGCCTAGTGGTTAGAGGCAGGTAGCCTAGTGGTTAGAGGCAGGTAGCCTAGTGGTTAGAGGAGGCAGGGAGCCTAGTGGTTAGAGGAGGCAGGTAGCCTAGTGGTTAGAGGCAGGTAGCCTAGTGGTTAGAGAGGCAGGTAGCCTAGTGGTTAGAGGAGGCAGGTAGCCTAGTGGTTAGAGAGGCAGGTAGCCTAGTGGTTAGAGGGGGCAGGTAGCCTAGTGGTTAGAGGCAGGTAGCCTAGTGGTTAGAGGCAGGTAGCCTAGTGGTTAGAGGCAGGTAGCCTAGTGGTTAGAGGAGGCAGGTAGCCTAGTGGTTAGAGGCAGGTAGCCTAGTGGTTAGAGAGGCAGGTAGCCTAGTGGTTAGAGGAGGCAGGTAGCCTAGTGGTTAGAGAGGCAGGTAGCCTAGTGGTTAGAGGGGGCAGGTAGCCTAGTGGTTAGAGGCAGGTAGCCTAGTGGTTAGAGGAGGCAAGTAGCCTAGTGGTTAGAGGCAGTTAGCCTAGTGGTTAGAGCGTTGGACTAGTAACCAGCAGGTAGTCTAGTGGTTAGAGGCAGGTAGCCTAGTGGTTAGAGGCAGTTAGCCTAGTGGTTAGAGGCAGTTAGCCTAGTGGTTAGAGCGTTGGACTAGTAACCAGCAGGTAGTCTAGTGGTTAGAGTGTTGGGCCAGTAACCAGCAGGTAGTCTAGTGGTTAGAGTGTGGGGCCAGTAACCAGCAGGTAGCCTAGTGGTTAGAGCGTTGGGCCAGTCAACAGAAAATGTTGCTGGATCAAATCTCAGAGCTGACAAGGTAAAACAAATGTGTCACTCTGCTGCTGAACAAGGCAGTTAAACCCACTCTTCCCGGGTCGGCTTTCATTGTAAATAAAAATTTGTTCTTCACTGACTTGCCTAGTTAAATAAAGGTTAAATAAGATTTTTTTTTAAATGTTTAAATGGTGAGGTTGTCTTAAAGGGGAATGATTTAGAACGCCAGCTAATTGTAACTGTACATAGATTTACTTCCTAAAGTGTTTCCATTCCCCTTTAACTCTCTGACCGGGAAATGTGTTCAGGGGGACAGACCAGTTAATTAGGAGGGTCTACCACCTCACAATATGTTTCTATGTACTACATGTTTATGTCCTGCAGGGCTGAACCTACCTCTTCTCCAGGTCACAGTCCCCCAGGGTGCCGTTGATGAGCTGGTTCGGGGTCCACTTCAGAGTGAGGTTGTCCCCTGACTGGTGAAGGGACAGGTACCCCCGCAACACCTCCATCTCTTTCTTCTATTGGGGGGGGGGAGAGCTCTATTTTCATGTCATCTGATCATAGCACCGGTTCCAATCTAAGTAACAATGCTGTTTATCAAACTTCAGGCGGTGCTACGGTCAAATTAAAAATAAAGCTCTTGGCCAGGCACACCAGTGGTTGGTTTAGCATTGAAAAACAGAAGCATATGCAGACATGTCCCTCATCCCTACGGTAATATATGGTCGTGAATATTATGATGTCACGGAGCTAGTTTCTTCAACTGGTCCTGAAGCCTGTGTTACGGTCAAGGCCATCATGGACTTTACTCAGTCCAGGGACGTTTTAGTCAAAAGCCTGGTTGCCTCTACCAGGAGGCTGACACTTGGCCGCAAGTGGGTCTTCCAGCAAGACAAAGACCCCAATACACTAATCAAAATCAACAAAGAAATTGTTAATTGAGTCCATAAGAACAGACGAAGGTTATCAAGCATCTGGAAGGATTCTGTATGGAGGAATGGTCTAAGATCCCAATCTGATAAAACATTTTAGAAAAGTGTTGAAAACAAGGGAGAGCACTGGAGAATTGAAAACGGGATGGTGCTGAAATATTGAAAACAGGGATGGGTGCTGGAGAATTGAAAACGAGAGGCTACTGGAGTATTGAAAGCAGGGGAGGATGCTAAAGTATTGAAAATGGGAGGGTGCTGGAGATTTGAAAACAGGGGGAGGGTGCTGGAATATTGAAAACAGGGAAGGGAGCTGGATTATGGAAAATGGGGGAGGATGCTACATAATTGAAAACAGGGGAGAGTACTGGATTATTGAAAACAGGGGGAGGGTGCTGGAATATTGAAAACAGGGAAGGGAGCTGGAGATTTAAAAACAGGGAAGGGTGCTTGAGTATTGAAAACAGGGGTTGGTGCTGGATTATTGAAAACAGGGGAGGGTACTGGATAATTGACAATGGGAGGATGCTGCAGAATTGAAAACAGGGGAGGGTGCTGGAGAATTTAAAACAGGGGAAGGTACTGGAATATTGAAAACAGGAGGGTGCTGGAGTATTGAAAACATAGGAGGGTAGTGGAGTATTGAAAACATAGGAGGGTAGTGGAGTATTGAAAACATAGGAGGGTAGTGGAGTATTGAAAACAGGGGAGGGTGCTGGAGAATTGAAAGCAGGGCTGGGTTCTGGAGTATTTAAAACAGGGCTGGGTGCTGGTGTATTGAAAGCAGGGAAGTGAGCTGAATTATATAAAACAGGGTAGGGTGCTGAAGCATTGAAAATGGGAGGAGGTTGGAATATTGAAAACAGGGAAGGGTCCTGGAGTATTGAAAATGGGGGAGGGTGATGAAGTATTAAAAACAGGGAAGGGTCCTGGAGTATTGAAAATGGGAGGAGGTTGGAATATTGAAAACAGGGAAGGGTCCTGGAGTATTGAAAATGGGGGAGGGTGATGAAGTATTAAAAACAGGGGAGGGTGTTGGAATATTGAAAATGGGAGGGTGCTGGAGTATTGAAAGCAGGGCAGGGTGCTGGATTATTGCAAACAGGGGAGGGTAATGTAGAATTGAAAGAAGGGCTGGGTGCTGGAATATTGAAAACAGGGATTGATGCTGGAGTATTGAAAAATGGAGGGTGCTGTAAAATTGAAAGCAGGGCTGGGTGCTGGAATATTGAAAACAGGAGGTTCCTAGAGTTTTGAAAACAGGGGAGGGTGCTAGAGTATTAACAGGGGAGAGTGCTGGAGTTTTGAAAACAGGGTAGACTACTGGACTATTGAAAACAGAGGAGGGTGCTGGAGAATTGTAAACAGGGGAGGGTGCTAGAGTATTAAAAACAGGGGAGGGTACTGGAGTATTGAAAGCAGGGGAGGGTGCTAGAGTATTGAAAATGGGGGAAGGTGATGGAGTATTGAAAACAGGGGAGCTGGAATATTGAAAACGAGGGAGGGTCCTGGAATATTGAAAACAGGGAAGGGAGCTGGATTAATGAAAACGAGGGAGGGTGGTAGAGAATTAAAAACAGGAGGGTGCTGGATTATTGAAAACAGGGGAGGGTGGTAGAATATTGAAAACAGAGAAGGGAGCTGGATTATGGAAAACAAGGGAGGGTGCTAGAGTAGTAACAGGGGAGAGTGCTTGAGTATTAATTTTCGTCAAAAACAACTTTAAATTGAGGTAGTGCTTTTGATTTGACGGTCCACACATTCGCAATTAGACCCACTGATGTGTTTTTAAGATCGCTAGCCAAGTTTGATCAAGGGTTTCTATTGGAGAAGCAGTTTCTGCCTATTTTCACACTGTATTGTGTTTCATAGAGGAGCCGTTATACAATTCCACAAACAGACCCGTAGCACGCGTTCCATTAAGTATATCTCACTTGTCACCCCCAAAGCCAATTCCCCCTTTGGCCGCCTCTCCTTCCAGTTCTCTGCTGCCAATGACTGGAACGAACTACAAAAATCTCTGAAACTGGAAACACTTATCTCCCACACTAGCTTTAAGCACCATCTGTCAGAGCAGCTCACAGATCACTACACCTGTACATAGCCCATCTATAAATAGCCCAAACAACTACCTCTTCCCCTACTGTATTTATTTATTTATTTTGCTCCGTTGCACCCCAGTCTCTCTACTTTGCACTCTCATCTACTGTCAAATCTACCATTCCAGTGTTTTATTTGCTATATTGTATTTACTTCATCACCATGGCTATTTATTGCCTTTCCCTCCCTTATCTCACCTCATTTGCTCATATTGTATATAGACGTATTTATCTAATGTATGTTTGTTTATTCAATGTGCAACTCTGTGTTGTTGAATGTGTCGAACTGCTTTGCTTTATCTTGGTAAATGACAACTTGTTCTCAACTTGCCTACTTGGTTAAATAAAGGTGAAATAAAAATAAATAAAATAAAATATAGGGAGCAGACAAACAGACTGGATTATATAGGGAGCAGACAAACAGACTGGATTATATAGGGAGGAGACAAACAGACTGGATTATATAGGGAGGAGACAAACAGACTGGATTATATAGGGAGCAGACAAACAGACTGGATTATATAGGGAGCAGACAAACAGACTGGATTATATAGGGACTGGAGGAGACAAACAGACTGGATTATATAGGGAGCAGACAAACAGACTGGATTATATAGGGAGCAGACAAACAGACTGGATTATATAGGGAGGAGACAAACAGACTGGATTATATAGGGAGCAGACAAACAGACTGGATTATATAGGGAGCAGACAAACAGACTGGATTATATAGGGAGGAGACAAACAGACTGGATTATATAGGGAGCAGACAAACAGACTGGATTATATAGGGAGCAGACAAACAGACTGGATTATATAGGGAGGAGACAAACAGACAGACAACCCGGTTCCGGGTTGGAGCGAGCGGTCGCATCTACACTTCGGTCCGCAGGTAGTATAACTTTTCATTACATTTTCATTACATTTCATTATAGTACAACGGTTTGATTTGTCTAATCTTAGCAATTTCTTCTTAGCTAGCTACATAGCCGTCTTTGTATCAAAGATAATTGCGTAATTATCGTATTTCGTCGTCCTAACGTAGTCTACACTGCTATCTGCCCAGCAGCTAGCTATCGTACACCGTCTACTAGCACTGTAGAAACTATTACACTCAACTGAACGACTCGATTAGTGTAGTGTTAGCTAGCTACATAGTTGTCTTTGCTGTCTTCGTATCCAAGATAATTGTGTAGTTTAGAGTGTGTAGACTTAGAGTGATTTTCTTAATTTACCGAGGTTAGCTAGCCAGCTATTTGTCGTCCTTAACGTAGGAGATACTGCTAGTTAGCTAGCCAACAGCTAGCCAACATCTACCGAATTGAACTTCAACTACCCGGTCAACATTCCGCTTCGCTCCACTGGTAGTATCACATTTTCATTTCACTTCATTACAGTACAACGGTTTGATTTGTTTGATCGTAGCTAGCTAGCTACATAGCCGTCTTTGTATCTAAGACAATTGTGTAGTCTAGAGCGATTTTCTAGGTTAGCTAGCCAGCTATTGTCGTTCTTTCAACGTAACGTTACGTAATCAACACTGCTAGCTAGCCAGCTAGCCAGCTAGCCCCCGAATAGCAGCACTGTAGAAACTATTACACTCGACGGAACGGCTTGATTAGTGTAGTGTCAACAACGCAGCCACTGCCAGCTAGCCTACAAAGTCAACAACGCACCCACTGCCAGCTAGCCTACTCCAGCAGTACTGTATCATTTCAATCTTTTTAGTCAATAAGATTCTTGCTACGTAAGCTTAACTTTCTGAACATTCGAGACGTGTAGTCCACTTGTCATTCCAATCTCCTTTGCATTAGCGTAGCCTCTTCTGTAGCCTGTCAACTATGTGTCTATCTATCCCTGTTCTCTCCTCTCTGCACAGACCATACAAACGCTCCACACCGCGTGGCCGCGGCCACCCTAATCTGGTGGTCCCAGCACGCACGACCCACGTGGAGTTCCAGGTCTCCGGTAGCCTCTGGAACTGCCGATCTGCGGCCAACAAGGCAGAGTTCATCTCAGCCTATGCCTCCCTCCAGTTCCTCGACTTCTTGGCACTGACGGAAACATGGATCACCACAGATAACACTGCTACTCCTACTGCTCTCTCTTCGTCCGCCCACGTGTTCTCGCACACCCCGAGAGCTTCTGGTCAGCGGGGTGGTGGCACCGGGATCCTCATCTCTCCCAAGTGGTCATTCTCTCTTTCTCCCCTTACCCATCTGTCTATCGCCTCCTTTGAATTCCATGCTGTCACAGTTACCAGCCCTTTCAAGCTTAACATCCTTATCATTTATCGCCCTCCAGGTTCCCTCGGAGAGTTCATCAATGAGCTTGATGCCTTGATAAGCTCCTTTCCTGAGGACGGCTCACCTCTCACAGTCCTGGGCGACTTTAACCTCCCCACGTCTACCTTTGACTCATTCCTCTCTGCCTCCTTCTTTCCACTCCTCTCCTCTTTTGACCTCACCCTCTCACCTTCCCCCTACTCACAAGGCAGGCAATACGCTCGACCTCATCTTTACTAGATGCTGTTCTTCCACTAACCTCATTGCAACTCCCCTCCAAGTCTCCGACCACTACCTTGTATCCTTTTCCCTCTCGCTCTCATCCAACACTTCCCACACTGCCCCTACTCGGATGGTATCGCGCCGTCCCAACCTTCGCTCTCTCTCCCCCCGCTACTCTCTCCTCTTCCATCCTATCATCTCTTCCCTCTGCTCATACCTTCTCCAACCTATCTCCTGATTCTGCCTCCTCAACCCTCCTCTCTTCCCTTTCTGCATCCTTTGACTCTCTATGTCCCCTATCCTCCAGGCCGGCTCGGTCCTCCCCTCCCGCTCCGTGGCTCGACGACTCATTGCGAGCTCACAGAACAGTGCTCCGGGCAGCCGAGCGGAAATGGAGGAAAACTCGCCTCCCTGCGGACCTGGCATCCTTTCACTCCCTCCTCTCTACATTTTCCTCCTCTGTCTCTGCTGCTAAAGCCACTTTCTTCCACTCTAAATTCCAAGCATCTGCCTCTAACCCTAGGAAGCTCTTTGCCACCTTCTCCTCCCTCCTGAATCCTCCTCCCCCTCCCCCCCTCCTCCCTCTCTGCAGATGACTTCGTCAACCATTTTGAAAAGAAGGTCGACGACATCCGATCCTCGTTTGCTAAGTCAAACGACACCGCTGGTTCTGCTCACACTGCCCTACCCTGTGCTCTGACCTCTTTCTGCCCTCTCTCCAGATGAAATCTCGCTTCTTGTGACGGCCGGCCGCCCAACAACCTGCCCGCTTGACCCTATCCCCTCCTCTCTTCTCCAGACCATTTCCGGAGACCTTCTCCCTTACCTCACCTCGCTCATCAACTCATCCCTGACCGCTGGCTACGTCCCTTCCGTCTTCAAGAGAGCGAGAGTTGCACCCCTTCTGAAAAAACCTACACTCGATCCCTCCGATGTCAACAACTACAGACCAGTATCCCTTCTTTCTTTTCTCTCCAAAACTCTTGAACGTGCCGTCCTTGGCCAGCTCTCCCGCTATCTCTCTCAGAATGACCTTCTTGATCCAAATCAGTCAGGTTTCAAGACTAGTCATTCAACTGAGACTGCTCTTCTCTGTATCACGGAGGCGCTCCGCACTGCTAAAGCTAACTCTCTCTCCTCTGCTCTCATCCTTCTAGACCTATCGGCTGCCTTCGATACTGTGAACCATCAGATCCTCCTCTCCACCCTCTCCGAGTTGGGCATCTCCGGCGCGGCCCACGCTTGGATTGCGCCCTACCTGACAGGTCGCTCCTACCAGGTGGCGTGGCGAGAATCTGTCTCCTCGCCACGCGCTCTCACCACTGGTGTCCCCCAGGGCTCTGTTCTAGGCCCTCTCCTATTCTCGCTATACACCAAGTCACTTGGTTCTGTCATAACCTCACATGGTCTCTCCTATCATTGCTATGCAGACGACACACAATTAATCTTCTCCTTTCCCCTTCTGATGACCAGGTGGCGAATCGCATCTCTGCATGTCTGGCAGACATATCAGTGTGGATGACGGATCACCACCTCAAGCTGAACCTCGGCAAGACGGAGCTGCTCTTCCTCCCGGGGAAGGACTGCCCGTTCCATGATCTCGCCATCACGGTTGACAACTCCATTGTGTCCTCCTCCCAGAGCGCTAAGAACCTTGGCGTGATCCTGGACAACACCCTGTCGTTCTCAACTAACATCAAGGCGGTGGCCCGTTCCTGTAGGTTCATGCTCTACAACATCCGCAGAGTACGACCCTGCCTCACATAGGAAGCGGCGCAGGTCCTAATCCAGGCACTTGTCATCTCCCGTCTGGATTACTGCAACTCGCTGTTGGCTGGGCTCCCTGCCTGTGCCATTAAACCCCTACAACTCATCCAGAACGCCGCAGCCCGTCTGGTGTTCAACCTTCCCAAGTTCTCTCACGTCACCCCGCTCCTCCGCTCTCTCCACTGGCTTCCAGTTGAAGCTCGCATCCGCTACAAGACCATGGTGCTTGCCTACGGAGCTGTGAGGGGAACGGCACCGCAGTACCTCCAGGCTCTGATCAGGCCCTACACCCAAACAAGTGCACTGCGTTCATCCACCTCTGGCCTGCTCGCCTCCCTACCACTGAGGAAGTACAGTTCCCGCTCAGCCCAGTCAAAACTGTTCGCTGCTCTGGCCCCCCCCAATGGTGGAACAAACTCCCTCACGACGCCAGGACAGCGGAGTCAATCACCACCTTCCGGAGACACCTGAAACCCCACCTCTTCAAGGAATACCTAGGATAGGATAAAGTAATCCTTCTCACCCCCCCTTAAATGATTTAGATGCACTATTGTAAAGTGGCTGTTCCACTGGATGTCAGAAGGTGAATTCACCAATTTGTAAGTCGCTCTGGATAAGAGCGTCTGCTAAATGACTTAAATGTAAAATGTAAATAGGGAGCAGACAAACAGACTGGATTATTTAGGGAGCAGACAAACAGACTGGATTATATAGGGAGCAGACAAACAGACTGGATTATATAGGGAGCAGACAAACAGACTGGATTATATAGGGAGGAGACAAACAGACTGGATTATATAGGGAGCAGACAAACAGACTGGATTATATAGGGAGCAGACAAACAGACTGGATTATATAGGGAGCAGACAAACAGACTGGATTATATAGGGAGGAGACAAACAGACTGGATTATATAGGGAGCAGACAAACAGACTGGATTATATAGGGAGCAGACAAACAGACTGGATTATATAGGGAGCAGACAAACAGACTGGATTATATAGGGAGGAGACAAACAGACTGGATTATATAGGGAGGAGACAAACAGACTGGATTATATAGGGAGCAGACAAACAGACTGGATTATATAGGGAGGAGACAAACAGACTAGATTATATAGGGAGCACACAAACAGACTGGATTATATAGGGAGCAGACAAACAGACAGACAACCCGGTTCCGGGTTGGAGCGAGCGGTCGCATCTACACTTCGGTCCACAGGTAGTATAACTTTTCATTACATTTTCATTACATTTCATTATAGTACAACGGTTTGATTTGTCTAATCTTAGCAATTTCTTCTTAGCTAGCTACATAGCCGTCTTTGTATCAAAGATAATTGCGTAATTATCGTATTTCGTCGTCCTAACGTAGTCTACACTGCTATCTGCCCAGCAGCTAGCTATCGTCCACCGTCTACTAGCACTGTAGAAACTATTACACTCAACTGAACGACTCGATTAGTGTAGTGTTAGCTAGCTACATAGTTGTCTTTGCTGTCTTCGTATCCAAGATAATTGTGTAGTTTAGAGTGTGTAGACTTAGAGTGATTTTCTTAATTTACCGAGGTTAGCTAGCCAGCTATTTGTCGTACTTAACGTAGGAGATACTGCTAGTTAGCTAGCCAACAGCTAGCCAACATCTACCGAATTGAACTTCAACTACCCGGTCAACATTCCGCTTCGCTCCACTGGTAGTATCACATTTTCATTTCACTTCATTACAGTACAACGGTTTGATTTGTTTGATCGTAGCTAGCTAGCTACATAGCCGTCTTTGTATCTAAGACAATTGTGTAGTCTAGAGCGATTTTCTAGGTTAGCTAGCCAGCTATTGTCGTTCTTTCAACGTAACGTTACGTAATCAACACTGCTAGCTAGCCAGCTAGCCAGCTAGCCCCTTGAATAGCAGCACTGTAGAAACTATTACACTCGACGGAACGGCTTGATTAGTGTAGTGTCAACAACGCAGCCACTGCCAGCTAGCCTACAAAGTCAACAACGCACCCACTGCCAGCTAGCCTACTCCAGCAGTACTGTATCATTTCAATCTTTTTAGTCAATAAGATTCTTGCTACGTAAGCTTAACGTTCTGAACATTCGATAAGTGTAGTCCACTTGTCATTCCAATCTCCTTTGCATTAGCGTAGCCTCTTCTGTAGCCTGTCAACTATGTGTCTATCTATCCCTGTTCTCTCCTCTCTGCACAGACCATACAAACGCTCCACACCGCGTGGCCGCGGCCACCTAATCTGGTGGTCCCAGCGCGCACGACCCACGTGGAGTTCCAGGTCTCCGGTAGCCTCTGGAACTGCCGATCTGCGGCCAACAAGGCAGAGTTCATCTCAGCCTATGCCTCCCTCCAGTCCCTCGACTTCTTGGCACTGACGGAAACATGGATCACCACAGACAACACTGCTACTCCTACTGCTCTCTCTTCGTCCGCCCACGTGTTCTCGCACACCCCGAGAGCTTCTGGTCAGCGGGGTGGTGGCACCGGGATCCTCATCTCTCCCAAGTGGTCATTCTCTCTTTCTCCCCTTACCCATCTGTCTATCGCCTCCTTTGAATTCCATGCTGTCACAGTTACCAGCCCTTTCAAGCTTAACATCCTTATCATTTATCGCCCTCCAGGTTCCCTCGGAGAGTTCATCAATGAGCTTGATGCCTTGATAAGCTCCTTTCCTGAGGACGGCTCACCTCTCACAGTCCTGGGCGACTTTAACCTCCCCACGTCTACCTTTGACTCATTCCTCTCTGCCTCCTTCTTTCCACTCCTCTCCTCTTTGACCTCACCCTCTCACCTTCCCCCCTACTCACAAGGCAGGCAATACGCCGACCTCATCTTTACTAGATGCTGTTCTTCCACTAACCTCATTGCAACTCCCCTCCAAGTCTCCGACCACTACCTTGTATCCTTTTCCCTCTCGCTCTCATCCAACACTTCCCACACTGCCCCTACTCGGATGGTATCGCGCCGTCCCAACCTTCGCTCTCTCTCCCCCGCTACTCTCTCCTCTTCCATCCTATCATCTCTTCCCTCTGCTCATACCTTCTCCAACCTATCTCCTGATTCTGCCTCCTCAACCCTCCTCTCTTCCCTTTCTGCATCCTTTGACTCTCTATGTCCCCTATCCTCCAGGCCGGCTCGGTCCTCCCTCCCCGCTCCGTGGCTCGACGACTCATTGCGAGCTCACAGAACAGTGCTCCGGGCAGCCGAGCGGAAATGGAGGAAAACTCGCCTCCCTGCGGACCTGGCATCCTTTCACTCCCTCCTCTCTACATTTTCCTCCTCTGTCTCTGCTGCTAAAGCCACTTTCTTCCACTCTAAATTCCAAGCATCTGCCTCTAACCCTAGGAAGCTCTTTGCCACCTTCTCCTCCCTCCTGAATCCTCCTCCCCCTCCCCCCCTCCTCCCTCTCTGCAGATGACTTCGTCAACCATTTTGAAAAGAAGGTCGACGACATCCGATCCTCGTTTGCTAAGTCAAACGACACCGCTGGTTCTGCTCACACTGCCCTACCCTGTGCTCTGACCTCTTTCTCCCCTCTCTCTCCAGATGAAATCTCGCTTCTTGTGACGGCCGGCCGCCCAACAACCTGCCCGCTTGACCCTATCCCCTCCTCTCTTCTCCAGACCATTTCCGGAGACCTTCTCCCTTACCTCACCTCGCTCATCAACTCATCCCTGACCGCTGGCTACGTCCCTTCCGTCTTCAAGAGAGCGAGAGTTGCACCCCTTCTGAAAAAACCTACACTCGATCCCTCCGATGTCAACAACTACAGACCAGTATCCCTTCTTTCTTTTCTCTCCAAAACTCTTGAACGTGCCGTCCTTGGCCAGCTCTCCCGCTATCTCTCTCAGAATGACCTTCTTGATCCAAATCAGTCAGGTTTCAAGACTAGTCATTCAACTGAGACTGCTCTTCTCTGTATCACGGAGGCGCTCCGCACTGCTAAAGCTAACTCTCTCTCCTCTGCTCTCATCCTTCTAGACCTATCGGCTGCCTTCGATACTGTGAACCATCAGATCCTCCTCTCCACCCTCTCCGAGTTGGGCATCTCCGGCGCGGCCCACGCTTGGATTGCGCCCTACCTGACAGGTCGCTCCTACCAGGTGGCGTGGCGAGAATCTGTCTCCTCGCCACGCGCTCTCACCACTGGTGTCCCCCAGGGCTCTGTTCTAGGCCCTCTCCTATTCTCGCTATACACCAAGTCACTTGGTTCTGTCATAACCTCACATGGTCTCTCCTATCATTGCTATGCAGACGACACACAATTAATCTTCTCCTTTCCCACTTCTGATGACCAGGCGGCGAATCGCATCTCTGCATGTCTGGCAGACATATCAGTGTGGATGACGGATCACCACCTCAAGCTGAACCTCGGCAAGACGGAGCTGCTCTTCCTCCCGGGGAAGGACTGCCCGTTCCATGATCTCGCCATCACGGTTGACAACTCCATTGTGTCCTCCTCCCAGAGCGCTAAGAACCTTGGCGTGATCCTGGACAACACCCTGTCGTTCTCAACTAACATCAAGGCGGTGGCCCGTTCCTGTAGGTTCATGCTCTACAACATCCGCAGAGTACGACCCTGCCTCACATAGGAAGCGGCGCAGGTCCTAATCCAGGCACTTGTCATCTCCCGTCTGGATTACTGCAACTCGCTGTTGGCTGGGCTCCCTGCCTGTGCCATTAAACCCCTACAACTCATCCAGAACGCCGCAGCCCGTCTGGTGTTCAACCTTCCCAAGTTCTCTCACGTCACCCCGCTCCTCCGCTCTCTCCACTGGCTTCCAGTTGAAGCTCGCATCCGCTACAAGACCATGGTGCTTGCCTACGGAGCTGTGAGGGGAACGGCACCGCAGTACCTCCAGGCTCTGATCAGGCCCTACACCCAAACAAGTGCACTGCGTTCATCCACCTCTGGCCTGCTCGCCTCCCTACCACTGAGGAAGTACAGTTCCCGCTCAGCCCAGTCAAAACTGTTCGCTGCTCTGGCCCCCCAATGGTGGAACAAACTCCCTCACGACGCCAGGATAGCGGAGTCAATCACCACCTTCCGGAGACACCTGAAACCCCACCTCTTCAAGGAATACCTAGGATAGGATAAAGTAATCCTTCTCACCCCCCCTTAAATGATTTAGATGCACTATTGTAAAGTGGCTGTTCCACTGGATGTCAGAAGGTGAATTCACCAATTTGTAAGTTGCTCTGGATAAGAGCGTCTGCTAAATGACTTAAATGTAAAATGTAAATAGGGAGCAGACAAACAGACTGGATTATATAGGGAGGAGACAAACAGACTGGATTATATAGGGAGCAGACAAACAGACTGGATTATATAGGGAGCAGACAAACAGACTGGATTATATAGGGAGGAGACAAACAGACTGGATTATATAGGGAGCAGACAAACAGACTGGATTATATAGGGAGGAGACAAACAGACTGGATTATATAGGGAGCAGACAAACAGACTGGATTATATAGGGAGCAGACAAACAGACTGGATTATATAGGGAGCAGACAAACAGACTGGATTATATAGGGAGCAGACAAACAGACTGGATTATATAGGGAGCAGACAAACAGACTGGATTATATAGGGAGCAGACAAACAGACTGGATTATATAGGGAGCAGACAAACAGACTGGATTATATAGGGAGCAGACAAACAGACTGGATTATATAGGGAGCAGACAAACAGACTGGATTATATAGAGAGCAGACAAACAGACTGGATTATATAGGGAGCAGACAAACAGACTGGATTATATAGGGAGGAGACAAACAGACTGGATTATATAGGGAGGAGACAAACAGACTGGATTATATAGGGAGCAGACAAACAGACTGGATTATATAGGGAGCAGACAAACAGACTGGATTATATAGGGAGCAGACAAACAGACTGGATTATATAGGGAGCAGACAAACAGACTGGATTATATAGGGAGGAGACAAACAGACTGGATTATATAGGGAGGAGACAAACAGACTGGATTATATAGGGAGCAGACAAACAGACTGGATTATATAGGGAGCAGACAAACAGACTGGATTATATAGGGAGCAGACAAACAGACGGGATTATATAGGGAGCAGACAAACAGACTGGATTATATAGGGAGGAGACAAACAGACTGGATTATATAGGGAGCAGACAAACAGACTGGATTATATAGGGAGCAGACAAACAGACTGGATTATATAGGGAGCAGACAAACAGACTGGATTATATAGGGAGCAGACAAACAGACTGGATTATATAGGGAGCAGACAAACAGACTGGATTATATAGGGAGCAGACAAACAGACTGGATTATATAGGGAGCAGACAAACAGACTGGATTATATAGGGAGCAGACAAACAGACTGGATTATATAGGGAGCAGACAAACAGACTGGATTATATAGGGAGCAGACAAACAGACTGGATTATATAGGGAGCAGACAAACAGACTGGATTATATAGGGAGCAGACAAACAGACTGGATTATATAGGGAGGAGACAAACAGACTGGATTATATAGGGAGCAGACAAACAGACTGGATTATATAGGGAGCAGACAAACAGACTGGATTATATAGGGAGCAGACAAACAGACTGGATTATATAGGGAGCAGACAAACAGACTGGATTATATAGGGAGCAGACAAACAGACTGG
Organism: Oncorhynchus masou masou; assembly: GCF_036934945.1. Taxonomy (NCBI): domain Eukaryota; kingdom Metazoa; phylum Chordata; class Actinopteri; order Salmoniformes; family Salmonidae; genus Oncorhynchus; species Oncorhynchus masou. Next base: position 91,263,942 of record NC_088224.1, read on the forward strand.
ATTATATAGGGAGCAGACAAACAGACTGGATTATATAGGGAGCAGACAAACAGACTGGATTATATAGGGAGGAGACAAACAGACTGGATTATATAGGGAGCAGACAAACAGACTGGATTATATAGGGAGCAGACAAACAGACTGGATTATATAGGGAGCAGACAAACAGACTGGATTATATAGGGAGCAGACAAACAGACTGGATTATATAGGGAGCAGACAAACAGACTGGATTATATAGGGAGCAGACAAACAGACTGGATTATATAGGGAGGAGACAAACAGACTGGATTATATAGGGAGCAGACAAACAGACTGGATTATATAGGAAGCAGACAAACAGACTGGATTATATAGGGAGCAGACAAACAGACTGGATTATATAGGGAGCAGACAAACAGACTGGATTATATAGGGAGGAGACAAACAGACTGGATTATATAGGGAGCAGACAAACAGACTGGATTATATAGGGAGCAGACAAACAGACTGGATTATATAGGGAGCAGACAAACAGACGGGATTATATAGGGAGCAGACAAACAGACTGGATTATATAGGGAGGAGACAAACAGACTGGATTATATAGGAGGAGACAAACAGACTGGATTATATAGGGAGCAGACAAACAGACTGGATTATATAGGGAGGAGACAAACAGACTGGATGATATAGGGAGCAGACAAACAGACTGGATTATATAGGGAGCAGACAAACAGACTGGATTATATAGGAAGCAGACAAACAGACTGGATTATATAGGAAGCAGACAAACAGACTGGATTATATAGGGAGCAGACAAACAGACTGGATTATATAGGGAGCAGACAAACAGACTGGATTATATAGGAAGCAGACAAACAGACTGGATTATATAGGGAGCAGACAAACAGACTGGATTATATAGGGAGCAGACAAACAGACTGGATTATATAGGAAGCAACTTTCTCAGAGTTTATTTACTAACTACCCCAACGCTTTACTGACCATCCCTGAGATCAGTTAATCAATCAATCAAATGTATTTTATGAAGCCCTTTAAAACATCAGCACTTGACTTGTCACAAAGAGCTTCACAGAAACCCAGCCTAAAATCCCAAAGAGTAAGCAAAGCAGAAGTAGAAGCACAGTGGCTAGGAAACACTCCCTAGAAGCCACTTTAAACTATGCCATTCTATGTTAACATACCCTACATTACTCATCTCATATGTATATACTGTACTCTGTACCATCTACTGCATCTTGTCTATGCCGTTCTGTACCATCACTCATTCATATATATCTTCATGTACATATTATTTATCCCTTTACACTTGTGTGTATAAGGTAGTAGTTTTGGAATTGTTAGGTTAGATTACTCGTTGGTTATTACTGCATTGTCGGGAACTAGAAGCATAAGCATTTCACTACACTCGCATTAACATCTGCTAACCATGTGTATGTGACCAATAACATCTGCTAACCATGTGACCAATAACATCTGCTAACCATGTGTATGTGACCAATAACATCTGCTAACCATGTGTACGTGACCAATAACATCTGCTAACCATGTGTATGTCACCAATAACATCTGCTAACCATGTGACCAATAACATCTGCTAACCATGTGTATGTGACCAATAACATCTGCCAACCATGTGTATGTGACCAATAACATCTGCTAACCATGTGTATGTGACCAATAACATCTGCTAACCATGTGTATGTGACCAATAACATCTGCTAACCATGTGTATGTGACCATTAACATCTGCTAACCATGTGTATGTCACCAATAACATCTGCTAACTATGTGACCAATAACATCTGCTAACCATGTGTATGTGACCAATAACATCTGCCAACCATGTGTATGTGACCAATAACATCTGCTAACCATGTGTATGTGACCAATAACATCTGCTAACCATGTGTATGTGACCAATAACATCTGCTAACCATGTGTATGTGAACAATAACATCTGCTAACCATGTGTATGTGACCAATAACATCTAGCTAACTATGATTCGTGACCAATAACATCTGCTATAACATCTGAACTAAAATAATGTCTAACTCTGTGTCGTATGTTGGACCAGGATAACATGAGTACGGGAGTTCTGGTGAAGAGATTCCATGTATTCCGTGAGACCAGCAAACTTATCCTCGGACATGCTGACGTGGACTGTCTCTTCCATCTGGGAAACAGGCCAATAGAAAGGTCTACGTTATTGAGAATGAAACAGGCCAGGAGAAAGGTCTATGCTATTGAGAATAAACAGGCCAATAGAAAGGTCTACGCTATTGAGAATTGAAACAGGCCAGGAGAAAGGTCTATGCTATTGAGAATTGAAACAGGCCAATAGAAAGGTCTACGTTATTGAGAATTGAAACAGGCCAGGAGAAAGGTCTATGCTAAGAATTGAAACAGGCCAGGAGAAAGGTCTATGCTTTGAGAATTGAAACAGGCCAGGAGAAAGGTCTATGCTATTGAGAATTGAAACAGGCCAGGAGAAAGGTCTATGCTATTGAGAATTGAAACAGGCCAGGAGAAAGGTCTATGCTATTGAGAATTGAAACAGGCCAGGAGAAAGGTCTATGCTATTGAGAATTGAAACAGGCCAGGAGAGAGGTCTATGCTATTGAGAATTGAAACAGGCCAGGAGAAAGGTCTATGTTATTGAGAATTGAAACAGGCCAGGAGCAAGGTCTATGTTTTGAGAATGAAACAGGCCAGGAGAAAGGTCTATGTTATTGAGAATTGAAACAGGCCAGGAGAAAGGTCTATGCTATTGAGAATTGAAACAGGCCAGGAGAAAGGTCTATGCTATTCCCGAAAAGGTGCAGATGGCCAGGAGAACTATGCTATCAGGCCAGGAGAAAGGTCTCGGAATTGAAACAGGCCAGGAGAAAGGTCTATGCTATTGAGAATTGAAACAGGCCAGGAGAAAGGTCTATGCTATTGAGAATTGAAACAGGCCAGGAGAAAGGTCTATGCTATTGAGAATTGAAACAGGCCAGGAGAGAGGTCTATGCTATTGAGAATTGAAACAGGCCAGGAGAAAGGTCTATGTTATTGAGAATTGAAACAGGCCAGGAGAAAGGTCTATGCTATTGAGAATTGAAACAGGCCAGGAGAAAGGTCTATGCTATTGAGAATTGAAACAGGCCAGGAGAAAGGTCTATGCTATTGAGAATTGAAACAGGCCAGGAGAAAGGTCTATGCTATTGAGAATTGAAACAGGCCAGGAGAAAGGTCTATGCTATTGAGAATGAAACAGGCCAGGAGAAAGGTCTATGCTATTGAGAATTGAAACAGGCCAGGAGAAAGGTCTATGCTATTGAGAAATGAAACAGGCCAGGAGAAAGGTCTATGCTATTGAGAATTGAAACAGGCCAGGAGAAAGGTCTATGCTATTGAGAATTGAAACAGGCCAGGAGAAAGGTCTATGCTATTGAGAATTGAAACAGGCCAGGAGAGAGGTCTATGCTATTGAGAATTGAAACAGGCCAGGAGAAAGGTCTATGTTATTGAGAATTGAAACAGGCCAGGAGCAAGGTCTATGTTATTGAGAATTGAAACAGGCCAGGAGAAAGGTCTATGTTATTGAGAATTGAAACAGGCTAGGAGAAAGGTCTATGTTATTAAGTATTGAAACAGGCCAGGCGAAAGGTCTATGTTATTGAGAATTGAAACAGGCTAGACACACTACACTGCATAGAGACTCCACAACACTACATAGAGACTCCACAACACTACATAAAGAGAGACACTACATAGAGACTCCTCAACACTACATAAAGAGAGACACTACAACACTACATAAAGAGAGATACTACAACACTACATAGAGACACCACAACACTACATAAAGAGAGACACTACAACACTACACTACATAAAGAGAGACACCACAACACTACATACAGACACCACAACACTACATAGAGACACCACAACACTACATAAAGAGAGAGACACTACAACATAAATAGAGACACTACATAGAGACACCACAACACTACAAAGAGAGACACTACATAGAGACACCACAACACTACATAAAGAGAGACACTACATAGAGACTCCACAACACTACATAAAGAGAGACACTACAACACTACATAGAGACACCACAACACTACATAAAGAGACACTACATAGAGACACAACACTACATAAAATGAGAGACAAAGAGAGACACTGCATAGAGACACTAAACACTACATAGAGACACAAAACACAACACTACATAGAGACACCACAACACTACATAAAGAGAGACACTACATAGAGACACTACAACACTACATAGAGACACCACAACACTACATAGAGACACCACAACACTACATAAAGAGAGACACTACATAGAGACTCCACAACACTACATAAAGAGAGATTCCACAACATGACAACAACATTACATGGTAGCAGCACAAATATTGTTGGGCATAAACAACTTCACAAAAGACAAAACGGTAGAGACAAAACACATCACGCGATGCAGTCACAAGTGTCAGTAAAAGTGTCTATGATTGAGTCTTTGAATGTAGAAATAAAACTGTCCAGTTTGAGTGTTTATTGCAGCTCGCTGAAAAGAGGAGCAACCCAGGGAAGTGTGTGCTTTGGGGACCTTTAACAGAATGTGACTGGTACCCTTCGGGCCCTGGTCAACAGTAGTGCACTATATACGGAATAGGGTGTCATTAGATGCGCAGCCCATATGACCATGATTGAAACTGACTGGGTAATTTACCCATCGGGGATTTGAACCAATAACCCTGTAGTTACTTAGCCCTATTGTCTAACCCCTTCTGAGAAGCTACTACCAGGTGGGTTAAACAGCTGCTACTGAGTGGACTATCCTGGTTAAAGAACTATACAGGAAATTAGTATTGCCATAGCTACTCGTTGAATCCTCACAGAATGTATTGTACTGTATTGATCGACTCCTCCAGTAAGTGCCCCCATATATTCCCTGGCCCCCCGAGGGACCCAGCCTCTCACCCCCAGAGCGGGCCTCCTGCTGGGGGAAGCGTCCTGGCCCCGGTGGGCCCCGTGGATCCGGTGGCGCTGGACCAACTCGTTGGCCGACGGGTCCGTCCAGAAGTGGTCGGACGTCTTCAGCTTAGTGTACTCCAGAGCACAGGGACCCACTGGAGGAGGGAGGGATGGGGGGAGAGGGAGGAGGAGGGGGGGGAGGGATGGGGGGAGGAGGAGGGGGAGAGGGAGGGAGGGAGGGGGAGAGAGGGAGGAGGAGGGGAGAGAGGGAGGGGGAGGGGACAGAGGGAGGGGGAGAGAGGGAGGGGAGGGGGAGAGGGAGGGGAGAGAGGGAGGAGGGGGAGAGGGAGGAGGGGGGGAGAGAGGGAGGGGGAGAGAGGGGAGGGAAGAGGGAGGGGGAGAGAGGGGAGGGGAGGGGAGGAGGAAGGGGGCAAAAGAGGGGCAGAATGAGGGAGGGAGAAAGTAAATATAAGCAAAAAAGAGTATCTAAAATGTGTACAATTGTGTCACCTAAATGTAGCATTATAACAACCCAATGTAGCATTATAACACTCCATAGGGGCATTATAGCATCCCAATGTATCATTTTAACAAAATAATGTAGCATTTTTTATAACAGCTCGTAGTCAAACTTACCCAGTAGACATGCCAGGATGGGTCCAAACACTGTGTCATGCATCAGAGACTCCCTCTCATAGTACTTACTGTAGAGACAACACACACACACACACACACACACACACGCACACACACACACGCACACACAACGTAGAGAAACAACAAAAGAGCAGTTGAGTCCAACATGAGGAACACTCCATTAGTCCTAATGTAGGAGAAAACAGTGAATGAAATTAGAAGCAGTAATGTAGAGTGCAGAACAAAAGCAACAGGGAGAAAGCTAATTCAATTTAAAAAATAATGTAACCATGAATGGAACAGACATTGATAAACTACAGCTCTTTGTAAATTAATGCAGAAGTTGCCTCTTCCGTTCTTACCTGGAGTTATCCACAATGAACTGTACGATCTTGTCCAGGACCTTCTCGAAGAGGGCGGTGCGAACCCAGATGTGCTTGATGGCCTGAGCGGAGAGGGGCTGGGGGGCGCGACCTGCAGACGATGACCCCTGCCTCTTCAGGGGCTCCTGGCCCACACTCTGGGTCCTCTGGGTTCTAGGGGCGAAGGGCAAAGGTCAGTAAATGACAGGGTTAGGGATTAACGGGGTAGAGAGGTTAGGCTTTTTTGACAGATGATCTCAGGTAAGGTTGGTATTGCTGTAAGGTGGGAAGCAGGAAATCCCGTTTGGAAGATTAAAGGAAGTAGGAGGGAAGCAGGAAATCCGGGAAATCCTCCAACAAGATTTCTGGAAAACCTGGGAATTTCTGGAACATTCCAGGAATTGTGCAACCCTACTGTAGAGCAGATTGTATGCTATTCAGATCTCTGAGCAGACTGATTTGTCTTGGTGTGTGTCTTCCTCTTGGTAGAGCAGACTAGGAGATGGATACACTTGACTGCATTTAAAAGGGGAAGGATAGTCATGACGGCTGTGGTCTCCACCTTGTCATCTTTTCGCTAGTCGTGGCAGACATGTTCTAGATAAAACGCTGAGTAGCATATATTTTTTAAACGTCTGCATGCTTTCCTCCTACATCTGATTCAAAGGGGGATATCAAAAGTCTCCCATGAAAGACTCAGGCATGATCAATGACCAATGGTGACGGAGGGAGGGGGGGGTCCATACAGTTACATAGCTTGATATATTTTTGGATGATATTATATTTATGTTGCTAGGTAGCGTCAGCTAGTTTAAAGTAGTCTGTACCTATGCCAAAACCTTTTTATCTTATAGCTTGTTCTCCAACTTCTTTAGCATAAACAAACATATTTTCAGCACTTTTATTTCCATGACTGATCAAAACTCATTTTCTCTTGTCTCTCTGCAGCAGACACACGGTGAGAAATATATTTGGAATATCAATTCGCAATAAAATCCCAGTATCAAACTCGTAATACATATAGAATCGTGAGAATACATATCGTGTTGGCACCAAAGTATGGTGATGAAATCGTATCGTGAGGTCCCCTGCGCAAATTCCCAGCCCCTAACAAACAACATCAAAGACACCACTCTAGACGACTCTATTAGGCCCTAATGCAGCGTTTTATAAACTCTATCCTGGGGGACCCCAAGAGGTGCACGTTTGAGAGAGGGAAAAATCGCATTACGAGCTTTCATCTTTGAAATTAGGGAGACGTAAAATTGAAGAGGCAGTAATGTAGTATGCAGAACAAAAGCAACAAAGAGAAAGCGAATTAAATGCCAATAACGTAATCAAGACTGGAACAGACATTGACAGCCGAGACCTCTTTGTGTATACAGTGCAGTGTAAGTTAATGCAGAAGGTGCCGTTGTTTACCTGAGTTATCCACGAGTCGAGCAGAGTGGAGGTGGACGTCTACTTTGAAATTCTGTTCTACTTCTACTCCCTTCCTGTCTTTTCATATCATCGTGTCTTCATTCTCTCCTTTCCGATCTCTCTCTCTCTCTCTTTGTTTTGCTATCTCTCTCTCTCTTTGTTTTGCTATCTCTCTCTTTGTTTTGCTATCTCTCTCTCTCTTTGTTTTTCTGTCTCTTTCTCTTTGTTTTGCTGTCTCTCTCTCTTTGTTTTGCTGTCTCTCCCTCTCTTTGTTTTGCTATCTCTCTCTCTGTTTTGCTATATCTCTCTCTGTTTTGCTGTCTCTCTCTCTGTTTTGCTATCTCTCTCTTTGTTTTGCTATCTCTCTCTTTGTTTTGCTATCTCTCTCTCTCTTTGTTTTTCTGTCTCTTTCTCTTTGTTTTGCTGTCTCTCTCTCTTTGTTTTGCTGTCTCTCCCTCTCTTTGTTTTGCTATCTCTCTCTCTGTTTTGCTATATCTCTCTCTGTTTTGCTGTCTCTCTCTCTGTTTTGCTATCTCTCTCTTTGTTTTGCTATCTCTCTCTCTCTTGCTATCTCTCTCTCTTTGTTTTGCTGTCTCTCCCTTTTGTTTAGCTATCTCTCTCTCTTCGTTTTGCTATCTCTCTCCCTCTGTTTTGCTCTCTCTCTCTCTCTCTCTCTCTGTTTTGCTTTCTCTCTCTCTTTGTTTTGCTATCTCTCTCTTTGTTTTGCTATCTCTCTCTCTCTCTCTCTCTCTGTTTTGCTTTCTCTCTCTCTCTTTGTTTTGCTATCTCTCTCTTTGTTTTGCTATCTCTCTCTCTCCCTCTTTGTTTTGCTATCTCTCTCCCTCTTTGTTTTGCTATCTCTCTCTGTTTTTCTATCTCTCTCTCTCCCTCTTTGTTTTGCTATCTCTCTCTCTCCCTCTTTGTTTTGCTATCTCTCTCCCTCTTTGTTTTGCTATCTCTCTCCCTCTTTGTTTTGCTATCTCTCTCCCTCTTTGTTTTGCTATCTCTCTCCCTCTTTGTTTTGCTATCTCTCTCCCTCTTTGTTTTGCTATCTCTCTCCCTCTTTGTTTTGCTATTTCTCTCTTTTTGTTTTGCTATCTTTTTCTTTCCTGCGTTGATTGTTATTCTCAGCGGTTTTATAATATAGAAGAAACATCTAACAGAGTTGTATCTGCTCTCCCACGACGGAGCTCAACACTCTCACATACACACACACACACCACACGACTTCCACCGCCACCCTACTCCCCTACGCCCACTCAAACCACCACCCAGTCACGATGCACTCACCCTCTGCCTCTTCAGCCTACCACGCACAGAAACACACTCTCTCTCGCACTCTCACACTCTCTCTCTCTCATACACACACACGGAAACACACTCTCTCTCGCACTCTCTCACTCTCTCTCTCTCATACACACACACACGGAAACACACTCTCTCTCTCGCTCTCTCATACACAAACACAGAAACACACTCTCTCTCGCACTCTCTCACTCTCTCTCTCTCTCATACACACACACGGAAACACACTCTCTCTCTCGCTCTCTCATACACAAACACAGAAACACACTCTCTCTCGCACTCTCTCACTCTCTCTCTCTCTCATACACACACACGGAAACACACTCTCTCTCTCGCTCTCTCATACACAAACACGGAAACACACTCTCTCTCTCGCTCTCTCATACACAAACACAGAAACACACTCTCTCTCGCACTCTCTCACTCTCTCTCTCTCTCATACACACACACGGAAACACACTCTCTCTCTCGCTCTCTCATACACAAACACAGAAACACACTCTCTCTCTCGCCCTCTCATACACGAAAACAGAAACACACTCTCTCTCTCGCTCTCTCATGCACACACACACAGAAACACACTCTCTCTCGTCCTCTCTCGCTCTCTCTCTCTCATACACACAAACAGAAACACACTCTCTCTCTTCCTCTCTCACTCTCTCTCTCTCATACACACAAACAGAAACACACTCTCTCTCTCGCTCTATCTCTCTCTCTCTCATACACACACACTGAAATACATGTATCCCTTGTATTAGTTAGTATTGTGTCTGTTCACCAGATCTGCCATTTGAAAGCATGTAGAGCCAAAGCACGGCTGTGTCCCAAATGACACCCTTTCCCTTACATAAATACACACTACCGTTCAAAAGTTTGGGGTCACTTATAAATGTCCTTGTTTTTTTTGTTTTGTTTTTTTAATAGAAAATCACTTCTTTTTTTTGTCCATTTAAAATAACATCAACTTGATCAGAAATACAGTGTAGACATTGTTAATGTTTTAAATGAGTATTGTAGCTGGAAACGGCTGATTTTTAATGGGATGCATATAGAGTCCCATTAGCAGCAACCATCACTCCTGTGTTCCATTGGCACATTGTGTTAGCTTATCCAAGTTTATCATTTTTAAAAGGATAATTGATCATTAGAAAACCCTTTTGCAATTATGTTTTTCTGATTAAATAAGCAATAAAACTGTCCTTCTTTAGACTAGTTGAGTATCTGTCCAGAAACATAATAACACTCTTCTGAACCTCGTCAGTCTTGTTCTGAGAAATGAAGGCTATTCCATGTGAGAAATTGCCTAGAAACTGAAGATCTCGTACAGCACTGTGTACTACTCCCTTCACAGAACTGCGCAAACTGGCTCTAACCAGAGTAGAAAGAGGAGTGGGAGCCCCGGTGCACAACTGAGCAAGAGGACAAGTACATTAGTGTGTCTAGTTTGAGAAACAGACGCCTCACAAGTCCTCAACTGGCATCTTCATTAAATAGTATCCGCAAAACACCCGTCTCAACGTCAACAGTGAAGAGGCGACTCCGGGATGCTGGCCTTCTAGGCAGAGTTCCTCTGTCCAGTCTCAACGTCAACAGTGAAGAGGCGACAGTGAAGAGGCGACTCCAGGATGCTGGCCTTCTAGGCAGAGTTCCTCTGTCCAGTCTCAGTCAACAGTGAAGAGGTGACTCCAGGATGCTGGCCTTCTAGGCATCAGTCTCACAACAGTGAAGAGGATACTCCAGGATGCTGGCCTTCTAGGCAGAGTTCCTCTGTCCAGTCTCAACATCAACAGTGAAGAGGCGACTCCAGGATGCTGGCCTTCTAGGCAGAGTTCCTCTGTCCAGTCTCAACGTCAACAGTGAAGAGGTGACTCCGGGATGCTGACCTTCTAAAGTAAAGCACTGAATTGAGGGGAAAGGCTTCCATTTGCGAAGCAGCCTACAGTGGGTGACCAGTGTGAAGAGTGTGCTTCAAGACTTTCATATCCTCTTCCTCTTCAGCTTCCTGTCAAGAGACAGTGATGGAGCTCGATTCTATATAGGAATTGACAGGGTGCCATTCAAGCCTGATGCTAAATTACACACACACACACGCACGCACACACGCACACACACGTCTTAGATACAAAACCCTGTCATCATGGCGGCATATCCCTCATGTTCACTTGTTTGTCGGAGACAAATAGAAATCGTATCGTACATTAATCTACCGCCATCTCCGGTGCATGTTGACATTTGATGACATTTTGAATTTGTGAAGACCTGCGACATCAATGGCTCTAGGATTGGGTTGTTGTCTTGGTGGTGGTGGTGGTGGGGGGGGGGACATGGGGAAATTACCCATCTGAAAGGTTTGGGGTGGACCTCATGTTACCCTATTCCCTCTATAGTGTATAGTGCACTGCTGTTGACCACGGACATAGGAATCTACAGTGGCAAGAAAAAGTATGTGAACCCTTTGGAATTATCTGGATTTCTGCATAAATTGATCGTATAATTAGATTTCATCTTCATCTAAGTCCCAACAATATTTTATGTATCTTTATTTAACTAGGCAAGTCAGTTAAGAACAAATTCTTATTTTCAATGTTCTTAAACTAATAACACATCAATTATTGTCTTTTTCTTGTCTATATTGAATACATCATTTAAACATTCACAGAGTAGGTTGGTAAAAGTATGTGAACCCACCTACGCTAATGACTTCTCCAAAAGCTAATTGGAGTCAGGAGTCAGCTAACCTGGAGTCCAATCATTGAGACGAGATTGGAGATGTTGGTTAGAGCTGCCTTGCCCTATCAAAAACACTCACAAAATTTGAGTTCGCAAATTACAAGAAGGATTGCCTGATGTGAACCATGCCTCGAACAAAATAAATCTCAGAAGACCTAAGAATTGTTGACTTGCTGATAAGGAAATGTGTTTTAATAAATTATTAGAATGTTTACAGTCCTGAAACCATGTGATTGTATGAAATTAATTTCAGTCATTAGATTATTATAATACATGTGTGTAAGTGTTAGACTCATTCGATGATTATATTATAATACTGTGTGTGGTTTTAGTCAGAATCAACGTTTGGGAACAATGTGTCTAGTGTTTTCAGACTATCTGTCTGAGCCAGATCTGGGGAGACCTTGGCTCGGACACTGAGAGCTTCCCAGTCCCAGGTCTCTCCCTATCTTAGGGGAGGAAGGAAGACACTATTCTCACATACTCACCGAGGCTCTATTGGCGGGCGGATTTGATGGTTGGTGTGGAAGTGTGTCGCTATAAATTGAAGGTCCTGTATTGTACACGTCAGAACGTTCCCGTGAATAAACATTTAACTTTGGTAGACTGGGCCTCTGTCTGTTTCCTTTTCTAGCAGTATCTTACAAATCCTGCTATAACAGACTGAGGGAAACTTAATTGAATTGATAAATGAACAGGAGTATAGAATTCTCCTGACACTTGCATAAAGGGTAACAGTATCTCTAAAACCCTTGATGTTCATCAGTCCACAGTAAGACACATGGTCTATAAATGGAGAAAGTTCAGCGCTGTTGCTACTCTCCCTAGGAGTGTCTGTCCTGTAAAGATGCATGCCGGAGCACAACGCAGAATACTCAATGAGGTTAAGAAGAATCCTAGAGTATCAGCTAAAGACTTACAGAAATCTCTGGAACATGCTAACATCGGTGTTGATGAGTCTACGATACGTAAAACACTAAACAAGAACAGTGTTTATAGGAGGACACCACGGAAGAAGCCACTGCTGTCCAATAAAAAACATTGCTGCACGTCTGAAGTTTGCCAAAAAGCATCTGGATGTTCCACAGAGCTTCTGGTAAAATATTCTGTGGACAGACGAAACTAAAGTTGTGTTGTTTGGAAGGAACACACAACACTATGTGTGGAGAAAAAAAGGCACAGCGCACCAACATCAACACCTCATCCCAACTGTAAAGTCTGGTGGAGTCGGCATCATGGTTTGGGGCTGCTTTGCTGCCTCAGGGCCTGGACAGCTTGCTATCATCGAAGGAAAAATGAATTCCCAAGTTTATCAAGACATTTTGCAGGAGAATGTAAGGCAATCTGTCCGCCAATAGAAGCTCAACAGAAGTTGGGTGATGCAACAGGACAATGACCCAAAACACAGAAGTAACAATCAGAATGGCTTCAACCGAAGAAAATACGCTTTCTGGAGTGGCCCAGTCAGAGTCCTGACCTCAACCCATTTGAGATGCTGTGTTATGACCTCGAGAAAGCAGTTCACACCAGACATCCCAAGAATATTGCTGAACTGAATCAGTTTTGTAAAGAGAAATGGTCAAAAATTCCTCCTGACCGTTGTGCAGGTCTGATCCACAACTACAGAAAACATTTGGTTGAGGGTATTGCTGCCAAACGAGGGTCAACCAGTTATTAAATCCAAGGGTTCACATACTATTCCCACCCTGCACTGTGAATGTTTACACAGCGTGTTCAATAAAGACATGAAAACGTATAATTGATTGTGTTATTAGTTCAGGCAGACTGTGTTTGTCTGTTGTTGTGACTTAGATGAAGATAAGATCACATTTTATGGCCAATTTATGCAGAAATCCAGGTCATTCCAAAGGGTTCACATACTTTCTCTTTCCAATGTACCTCCAGTGTTATAACAACTGCCAGGGAGACTGTCTGGGAGATACTGCCAGGGAGACTGTCTGGGAGATACTGCCAGGGAGACTGTCTGGGAGATACTGCCAGGGAGACTGTCTGGGAGATACTGCCAGGGAGTCTGTCTGGGAGATACTGCCAGGGGAGACTGTCTGGGATATACTGCCAGGGAGACTGTCTGGGAGATACTGACAGGGGAGACTGTCTGGGAGATACTGCCAGGGGAGACTGTCTAGGAGATACTGCCAGGGAGACTGTCTGGGAGACACTGCCAGGGAGACTGTCTGGGAGATACTGCCAGGGAGACTGTCTGGGAGATACTGCCAGGGAGACTGTCTGGGAGATACTGCCAGGGAGACTGTCTGGGAGATACTGCCAGGGAGACTGTCTGGGAGATACTGCCAGGGAGACTGCCTGGGAGATACTGACAGGGAGACTGTCTGGGAGATACTGCCAGGGAGTCTGTCTGGGAGACTGTCTGGGAGATACTGTCTGGGATACACTGCCAGGGAGACTGTCTGGGAGATACTGCCAGGGAGACTGTCTGGGAGATACTGCCAGGGAGACTGTCTGGGAGATACTGACAGGGAGACTGTCTGGGAGATACTGCAGGGAGACTGTCTGGGAGATACTGCCAGGGAGACTGTCTGGGAGATACTGACAGGGAGACTGTCTGGGAGATACTGCCAGGGAGACTGTCTGGGAGATACTGACAGGGAGACTGTCTGGGAGATACTGCCAGGGAGACTGTCTGGGAGATACTGCCAGGGAGACTGTCTGGGAGATACTGACAGGGAGACTGTCTGGGAGATACTGCCAGGGACACTGCCAGGGACTGTCTGGGAGATACTGCCAGGGAGACTGTCTGGGAGATACTGCCAGGGAGACACTGCCAGGGAGACTGTCTGGGAGATACTGCCAGGGAGACTGTCTGGGAGATACTGCCAGGGAGACTGTCTGTGAGATACTGCCAGGGAGACTGTCTGGGAGATAATGACAGGGGAGAATGTCTGGGAGATACTGCCAGGGGAGACTGTCTGGGAGATACTGCCAGGGAGACTGTCTGGGAGATACTGCCAGGGAGACTGTCTGGGAGATACTGCCAGGGGAGACTGTCTGGGAGA
>NC_088224.1:91283418-91285918 GCF_036934945.1 Oncorhynchus masou masou
GACCGGTCGTCACAGACAAACCTGGCTGCCCAGAGAGGACAGTCTGGCTATAGAGACCGGTCGTCACAGACAAACCTGGCTGTCCAGAGAGGACAGTCTGGCTATAGAGACCAGTCATCACAGACAAACCTGGCTGCACAGAGAGGACAGTCTGGCTATAAAGACCGGTCGTCACAGACCAACCTGTCTGCCCAGAGGACAGTCTGGCTATAGAGACCGGTCGTCACAGACCAACCTGTCTGCCCAGAGAGGACAGTCTGGCTATAGAGACCGGTCGTCACAGACCAACCTGGCTGCCCAGAGAGCACAGTCTGGCTATAGAGACCGGTCGTCACAGACCAATCTGTCTGCCCAGAGAGGACAGTCTGGCTATAGAGACCGGTCGTCACAGACCAACCTGTCTGCCCAGAGAGGACAGTCTGGCTATAGAGACCGGTCGTCACAGACCAACCTGTCTGCCCAGAGAGCACAGTCTGGCTATAGAGACCGGTCGTCACAGACCAACCTGTCTGCCCAGAGAGCACAGTCTGGCTATAAAGACCGGTCGTCACAGACCAACCTGGCTGCCCAGAGAGGACAGGCTGTGCTCACTCTGCTCCAGGGGAGCGATAGAGACAGAGCAGCATTTCTTATTACACTGCGACAAATACTCAGACCGGAGAGAAAATGTATTTCCCAAAATTATAATTCAACACAAAGAATTTTAAACTATAAAAGATTAAGAAAAAATCATATATTTATTGGGTGAAAAGCAAAAATGTACAATTTTGGCAGCCAAATATGTGTCCTCCTGCCACAACCTTATGGACAGTCAGTGAAAAGTGCCAAGTAATGTCAATAATATTTCCCATTTAGTTTTCTTTTGTCTTTAAATACCATGTCATGTGTCTTCTCAGTCATGTTGAGACTGGTCTACTACCAGGTCATGTGTCTTCTCAGTCATGTTGAGACTGGTCTACTACCAGGTCATGTGTCTTCTCCGTCATGTTGAGACTGGTCTACTACCAGGTCATGTGTCTTCTCAGTCATGTTGAGACTGGTCTACTACCAGGTCATGTGTCTTCTCAGTCATGTTGAGACTGGTCTACTACCAGGTCATGTCTTCTCCGTCATGTTGAGACTGGTCTACTACCAGGTCATGTGTCTTCTCAGTCATGTTGAGACTGGTCTACTACCAGGTCATGTGTCTTCTCAGTCACGTTGAGACTGATCTACTACCAGGTCATGTGTCTTCTCAATCATGTTGAGACTGGTCTACTACCAGGTCATGTGTCTTCTCAGTCATGTTGAGACTGGTCTACTACCAGGTCATGTGTCTTCTCCGTCATGTTGAGACTGGTCTACTACCAGGTCATGTGTCTTCTCAGTCATGTTGAGACTGGTCTACTACCAGGTCATGTGTCTTCTCAGTCATGTTGAGACTGGTCTACTACCAGGTCATGTGTCTTCTCCGTCATGTTGAGACTGGTCTACTACCAGGTCATGTGTCTTCTCAGTCATGTTGAGACTGGTCTACTACCAGGTCATGTGTCTTCTCAGTCATGTTGAGACTGGTCTACTACCAGGTCATGTGTCTTCTCAGTCATGTTGAGACTGATCTACTACCAGGTCATGTGTCTTCTCCGTCATGTTGAGACTGGTCTACTACCAGGTCATGTGTCTTCTCAGTCATGTTGAGACTGGTCTACCCAGGTCATGTGTCTTCTCAGTCATGTTGAGACTGGTCTACTACCAGGTCATGTGTCTTCTCAGTCATGTTGAGACTGGTCTACTACCAGGTCATGTGTCTTCTCAGTCATGTTGAGACTGGTCTACTACCAGGTCATGTGTCTTCTCAGTCATGTTGAGACTGGTCTACTACCAGGTCATGTGTCTTCTCAGTCATGTTGAGACTGGTCTACTACCAGGTCATGTGTCTTCTCAGTCATGTTGAGACTGGTCTACTACCAGGTCATGTGTCTTCTCCGTCATGTTGAGACTGGTCTACTACCAGGTCATGTGTCTTCTCAGTCATGTTGAGACTGGTCTACTACCAGGTCATGTGTCTTCTCAGTCATGTTGAGACTGGTCTACTACCAGGTCATGTGTCTTCTCAGTCATGTTGAGACTGGTCTACTACCAGGTCATGTGTCTTCTCAGTCATGTTGAGACTGGTCTACTACCAGGTCATGTGTCTTCTCCGTCATGTTGAGACTGGTCTACTACCAGGTCATGTGTCTTCTCAGTCATGTTGAGACTGGTCTACTACCAGGTCATGTGTCTTCTCAGTCATGTTGAGACTGGTCTACTACCAGGTCATGTGTCTTCTCAGTCATGTTGAGACTGGTCTACTACCAGGTCATGTGTCTTCTCCGTCATGTTGAGACTGGTCTACTACCAGGTCATGTGTCTTCTCAGTCATGTTGAGACTGGTCTACTACCAGGTCATGAGTCTTCTCAGTCATGTTGAGACTGGTCTACTACCAGGTCATGAGTCTTCTCAGTCATGTTGAGACTGGTC
>NC_088224.1:91293418-91296745 GCF_036934945.1 Oncorhynchus masou masou
ATGGGTCTGATTGTGATGGTGGATGAGATTGTGATGGGTCTGTGGGATGGTGTGAGGGTAGTGTAGGTGGTGATGGGTCTCATTGTGATGGCTGTGGGTGGATTGTGAGGGTATGATGTGTAGGTGGGTCTCAGGGTGATGGAGGCTGTGGGTGGTGTGATGGGTAGTGTAGGTGGTGAGAGGGGGCTGTGGGATGGTGTGATGGGTAGTGTGGGTCTCAGTGGTGAGAGGATGGGCTGTGGGGGGTCTCATTGTGATGGGTAGTGTAGGTGGTGATTGTGAGGGTATGCTGATGGGGGTGTGATGGGTCTGTGTAGGTGGTGTGAGGGGGCTGTGGGGGGATGTGATGGGGATATGGGTGGTCATTGTGAGGGTGATTGAGAGGGTCTGGATGGGTCTGATTGTGATGGGTCTCATTGAGGGTCTCATTGTGATGGGTGGTGAGGGTCTAGGAGGCTGTGGGTGGTGTGAGGGTAGTGTATGGTGGTGATGAGGTCTCATTGTGATGGGTGGTGTGGGTCTCATTGTGATGGGTAGTGTAGGTGGTGGGTCTGAGAGGATGGCTGTGGGTGGTGTGATGGGTCTGATGTATGGTGGTGATGGGTCTCAGTGATGGGCTGTGGGTGGGATGTGAGGGTAGATCCGTGTAGGTGGTGATGGGTCTCATTGGGGGTATGATCTGTGGGTGGTGTGATTGGTCTCAGTGTGAGGTGGTGATGAGGGGGCTGTGGGTGGTGATCCTGAGGGTAGTGTGGGTGGTGATGGAGGCTGTGGGGTCTGTTGTGATGGGTCTCATTGTGATGGGTCTGACCTGATGGGTCTCATGTGATGGGTCTCATTGTGATGGGTCTGATCGATGGGTCTGTTGTGATGGGTCTCATTGTGATGGGTCTGATTGTGATGGGTCTCATTGTGATGGTCTGATCCCGAGGGGTCTGATTGTGATGGGTCTCATTGTGATGGGTCTCATTGTGATGGGTCTGATCCCGATGGGTCTGATTGTGATGGGTCTCATTGTGATGGGTCTGATTGTGATGGGTCTGATCATGATGGGTCTGATTGTGATGGGTCTGATTGTGATGGGTCTGATTGTGATGGGTCTGATTGTGATGGGTCTGATTGTGATGGGTCTCATTGTGATGGGTCTGATTGTGATGGGTATGTGATGGGTCTCATTGTGATGGGTCTGATCCCGATGGGTCTGATTGTGATGGGTCTCATTGTGATGGGTCTGATTGTGATGGGTCTGATCCCGATGGGTCTGATTGTGATGGGTCTGATTGTGATGGGTCTGATTGTGATGGGTATGATCTGATCATGATGGGTCTGATTGTGATGGGTCTCATTGTGATGGGTCTCATTGTGATGGGTCTGATCCCTGATTGATGGGTCTGATTGTGATGGGTCTGATCCCGATGGGTCTGATGGGTCCCGATGGGTCTGATGGGCATGATGGGTCTCATTGTGATGGGTCTGATTGTGATGGGTCTCATTGTGATGGGTCTGATTGTGATGGGTCTGATCCTGATGGGTCTGATTGTGATGGGTCTCATTGTGATGGGTCTGATTGTGATGGGTCTCATTGTGATGGGTCTGATTGTGATGGGTCTGATTGTGATGGGTCTCATTGTGATGGGTCTGATCCTGATGGGTCTCATTGTGATGGGTCTGATCATGATGGGTCTGATTGTGATGGGTCTCATTGTGATGGGTCTGATCCTGATGGGTCTGATTGTGATGGGTCTGATTGTGATGGGTCTCATTGTGATGGGTCTGATCCTCTGATTGTGATGGGTCTCATTGTGATGGGTCTGATTGTGATGGGTCTCATTGTGATGGGTCTGATTGATGGGTCTGATTGTGATGGGTCTCATTGTGATGGGTCTGATCCTGATGGGTCTGATCATGATGGGTCTGATTGTGATGGGTCTCATTGTGATGGGTCTGATTGTGATGGGTCTCATTGTGATGGGTCTGATGGGTCATGATGGGTCTGATTGTGATGGGTCTCATTGTGATGGGTCTGATCCTGATGGGTCTGATTGTGATGGGTATGATCCTGATGGGTCTCATTGTGATGGGTCTCATTGTGATGGGTCTGATCCCGATGGGTCTGATTGTGATGGGTCTCATTGTGATGGGTCTGATTGTGATGGGTCTGATTGTGATGGGTCTCATTGTGATGGGTCTCATTGTGATGGGTCTGATTGTGATGGGTCTGATCCTGATGGGTCTGATTGTGATGGGTCTGATTGTGATGGGTCTCATTGTGATGGGTCTGATCCTGATGGGTCTGATTGTGATGGGTCTCATTGTGATGGGTCTGATTGTGATGGGTCCTGATGGGTGTGATGGGTCTCATTGTGATGGGTCTGATTGTGATGGGTCTGATTGTGATGGGTCTGATTGTGATGGGTCTCATTGTGATGGGTCTGATCCCGATGATGGGGTCTCATTGTGATGGGTCTCATCATGATGGGTCTGATTGTGATGGGTCTGATCATGATGGGTCTGATTGTGATGGGTCTCATTGTGATGGGTCTGATTGTGATGGGTCTCATTGTGATGGGTCTGATCATTGATGGGTCTGATTGTGATGGGTCTGATCCTGATGGGTCTCATTGTGATGGGTCTGATCCTCATTGTGATGGGTCTGATTGGGTGATTGTGATGGGTCTGATTGTGATGATCTGATCCCGATGGGTCTGATTGTGATGGGTCTGATTGTGATGGGTCTGATTGTGATGGGTCTGATCCTGATGGGTCTGATTGTGATGGGTCTCATTGTGATGGGTCTGATTGTGATGGGTCTCATTGTGATGGGTCTGATCCTGATGGGTCTGATTGTGATGGGTCTCATTGTGATGGGTCTGATTGTGATGGGTCTGATGATGGGTCTGATTGTGATGGGTCTGATTGTGATGGGTCTCATTGTGATGGGTCTGATCTGATTGTGATGGGTCTGATTGTGATGGGTCTCATTGTGATGGGTTGTGATGGGTCTGATCATGATGGGTCTGATTGTGATGGGTCTGATTGTGATGGGTCTCATTGTGATGGGTCTGATTGTGATGGGTCTGATCCCGATGGGTCTGATTGTGATGGGTCTCATTGTGATGGGTCTGATCATGATGGGTCTGATTGTGATGGGTCTCATTGTGATGGGTCTGATTGTGATGGGTCTGATTGTGATGGGTCTGATTGTGATGATGGGTCTGATTCTGACCTGATGGGTCTGATCATGATGGGTCTGATTGTGATGGGTCTGATCATGATGGGTCTGATTGTGATGGGTCTGATTGTGATGGGTCTCATTGTGATGGGTCT
>NC_088224.1:91297245-91304967 GCF_036934945.1 Oncorhynchus masou masou
GGAGCCCTGGTTAAATGGCACCTGTTCCCTATGGAGCCCTGGTTAAATAGCACCCTGTTCCCTATGGAGCCCTGGTTAAATAGCACCCTGTTCCCTATGGAGCCCTGGTTAAATAGCACCCTGTTCCCTATGGAGCCCTGGTTAAATAGCACCCTGTTCCCTATGGAGCCCTGGTTAAATAGCACCCTGTTCCCTATTGGGCCCTGGTTAAATAGCACCCTGTTCCCTATGGGGCCCTGGTTAAATGGCACCCTGTTCCCTATGGGGCCCTGGTTAAATAGCATCCTGTTCCCTATGGAGCCCTGGTTAAATAGCACTCTGTTCCCTATGGAGCCCTGGTTAAATAGCACCCTGTTCCCTATGGAGCCCTGGTTAAATAGCACCCTGGTCCTGGTTAAATAGCCACTCCGTAGGGGATAGGGCGCCATTGAGGACCCCTCCAACCCAGATAGACTGTAACAGGTTATGTGTGTGTGTGTGTGTGTGTGTGTGTGTGTGTGTGTGTGTGTGTGTGTGTGTGTGTGTGTGTGTGTGTGTGTGTGTGTGTGTGTGTGTGTGTGTGTGTGTGTGTGTGTGTGTGTGTGTGGAGACTCACGCCGCTGGTGACAGTGAATGCACACGACCTGTCGCAAAGGCACGGTCAACGCATAGTCCCAATAGATACTGAGAGAGAGAGAGAGAGAGAGAGAGAGAGAGAGAGAGAGAGAGAGAGAGAGAGAGAGAGAGAGAGAGAGAGAGAGAGAGAGAGGGGAGAGAGAGAGAGAGAGAGAGAGACAGAGAAGATAGAGAGAGAGAGAGAGAGAGAGAGAGAGAGAGAGAGAGAGAGAGAGAAGAGAGAGAGAGAGAGAGAAGAGAGAGAGAGAGAGAGAGAGGAGAGAGAGAGAGAGAGAGAGGAGAGAGAGAGAGAGAGAGAGAGAGAGAGAGAGAGAGAGGGAGAGAGAGAGAGAGAGAGAGAGGAGAGAGAGAGGAGAGAGAGGGAGAGAGAGAGAGAGAGAGAGAGAGAGAGAGAGAGAGAGAGAAAGAGAGAGAGAGAGGGAGAAAAGTGAGTGAATTAAATGATTACATTTTATGAAAAGGTAGACTAATCTAACAAAAACCCACTCCATTTGGGCATGGGTAAGAGCTTGATCCAGGGTGTACTGGTAGTTGTTAGGGGGCGACACATTATACACAATGTATATACAGCAAGCATGTGAATATGGATGCATCCGAAATGGAACCCTTTTCGAAAGTGCACTACTTTTTTGAGGGCTCTGGTCAAACGTAGCACACTTTATAAATAATTGGCTGTATGTGCTCTGGTCAAAAGTAGTGCACTACATATAGGGAATAGAATAGTCCCAGCCATTTGGGACTGTCACGTCCTGACCATAGAGAGCCCTTATTTTCTATGGTAGAGTAGGTCAGGGCGTGACTGGGGGTTTAGTCTAGTTTATTATTTCTATGTGGGGTTCTAGTTTTGTTTTTCTATGTTTGAAGATTTTGGTATGATTCCCACCCGAGTGCAGCTGGTAATCGTCGTCTCTAATTGGGGATCATATTTAGGTAGCTTTGTTCCACCTGTGTTTTTTTGGGATATTGTTTATGGCTAGTTGAATGTCAGCACTCCATTGTTGTCACGGTTTCCGTTATTGTTTTGTGTGTTTCACTAAATAAAGACGTGGTCACGCTGCACATTGGTCCCAGTATGCTTCAAACGATGGTGACATGAGACTGGGCCCCTATGTCTTTCCACTGTGTACCCATCTCTTCTCCAGGTCACTGTCCTCCAGGGTTCGGGTTAGTCTATATTTTTCTGATAAATATGGTAAATATATGAATATGTCTAGAGAATTACCCCTGCTGAGGGCGCTGCGGAACATTTTTTCACATTTTCCCTTGTTTATGTACTGTCAGAAATATATATTGTTCATTCAACTAATAATTATTTAGTAGCCTTTCTTTAGTTTACTTAACCTTTCAGTGACAGTGTTACCTGAACTTAAAAAACCTTAGCTAGCTGTCAGGATTTAAGTAAGGGTTGTTCCGGTTTTGGTCACTAGATGCCCCCATTGTGCTTTTGACCTTATGTTTTTTCCCTTTGTTCCCCATTATTATTTGCACCTGTGCCTCGTTTCCCCTGATTGTATTTAAACCCTTAGTTTCCCTCAGTTCTGTGCTCTGTGTTTGTATGTTAGCACCCAGCCCTAGTGTTCTGTGTATTCTTGTCGATTCCGGTGGATGCTCTTGTGAATTCTGTTTTTGTTTTTGAGTATCTCTTGGAGGCTTTTTGTGCTATTCCTACCACCTTTTGTATTTGCCATTTTTTGTATTTAAGGACTTCTCCTTTTTACTTTATTAAATACACCGTCTTAAGTACTGCTGTGTCTGCCTCATCTTCTGGGTTCTGCTGACTATTCGTGGCTCAGTTGGTTAAGTGACTGTTTCTCACTCCGGAGACCCAGGTTCGTAACCGGGTCCTGACACTAGCCAAATCTTAGCTCCAACTTGAGAAAACTTTGCCAAAAATGTATTTAGGGACACCCACAAACACAGTGCATTTAACATACAATGTTTTCAACGTACATATTTAGTTGAATCAACTAGATTTATTTGTTTTGTTTTACAGTATGTGCATGTTTGTATATGTCCGGCTGGAGCCACTCAACTATCTCCATCAGCACAGCCTGAGGGTCTCAGCCAATCAGCTGGTGCCCTCTCGCCCCACACTGTGAACATGAGCGGATCATGCACCCTCTGATTGGCTAAGAATGCCGATGCACGTTCGCTCTTGCTTCCATATAAATAGAACCCAGTCTCAAACTGGGTTGAATTACAGTGCAAATCAGAGGAGGATTTACGGCAGTGTGTTCACAGAGTGTGTGGGTGTTTGTGTGGGTGTTTGTGTGCGTGTTTGTGTTTGTGTGAGTGTTTGTGTGTGTGCGTGTGTGTGTGCGTGCGTGTGTGTGTGCGTGCGTGTGTTTGTGTGCGTGTACTATTACTGTTAGTAGTAGTTTGCCAGTATTGTTCCCTGTAATGTTATTACTGATATTATTACTGTCCCGGTCCTATTCCTCCTCTCCATTGGTCGTCACCAATACATTCCTCTATATACATGTTATTACTGATATTATTACTGTCCAGGTCCTATTCCTCCTCTCCATTGGTCGTCACCAATACATTCCTCTATATACATGTTATTACTGATATTATTACTGTCCCGGTCCTATTCCTCCTCTCCATTGGTCATCACCAATACATTCCTCTATATACATGTTATTACTGATATTATTACTGTCCCGGTCCTATTCCTCCTCTCCATTGGTCGTCACCAATACATTCCTCTATATACATGTTATTACTGATATTATTACTGTCCCGTCCTATTCCTCCTCTCCATTGGAAATGACAATCACCAATACATTCCTCTATATACATGTTATTACTGATATTATTACTGTCCCGGTCCTATTCCTCCTCTCCATTGGTCGTCACCAATACATTCCTCTATATACATGTTATTAGATTGCATTCAGGAAGCCTAGTGTTCGATGTTCCGGTTCCGGTTGGAGCGAGCGGCCGCATCTACACTTCGGTCCGCAGGTAGTATAACTTTTTATAACTTTTCATTACATTTCGTTATAGTACAACGGTTTGATTTGTCTAATCTTAGCAATTTCTTCTTAGCCAGCTACATAGCCGTCCTTGTATCAACGACAATTGCATAATTATCGTATTTCGTCGTCCTAACGTATCTGCCCAGCAGCTAGCTAAGCAGCTAGCTAAGCAGCTAAGCAGCTAGCTAACATCCACTGTCCACTAGCACTGTAGTAACTATTACACTCAACTGAACGACTGGATTAGCGTAGTGTCAGCTAGCTACATAGTTGTCTTCGATCCAAGATAATTGTGCAGTTTAGAGTGTGTAGACTTAGAGTGATTATCTTAATTTACCGAGGTTAGCTAGCCAGCTATTTGTCGTCCTTAACGTAGGAAATGCTGCTAGCTAGCTAGCCAACAGCTAGCCAACCTCTACCGAATTGAACTCCAACTACCCGGTCAACATTCCGTCGTTCCACAGGTAGTATCACATTTTCATTTCACTTCATTACAGTACAACGGTTTGATTTGTTTGATCGTAGCTAGCCAGCTACATAGCCGTCTTTGTATCTAAGACAATTGTGTAGTCTAGAGCGATTTTCTAGGTTAGCTTTCTAGGTTAGCTGGCCAGCTATTGTCGTTCTTCTACTGTTTGAATAGCAGCACCGTAGTAACTATTACAGTACAACAGTTTGTTTTGTTTGATCGTAGCTAGCTAGATACATAGCCGTCTTTGTATCTAAGACAATTGTGTAGCCTAGAGCGATTTTCTAGGTTAGCCAGCCAGCTATTGTCGTTCTTTTAAGTAACGGAACGCAATCAACCTTGCTAGCTAGCCAGCTAGCCCCGAATAGCAGCACTGTAGAAACTATTACACTCGACGGAACGACTTGATTAGTGTAGTGTCAACATCGCAGCCACTACCAGCTAGCCTACTCCAGCAGTACTGTTTCATTTCAATCATTTTAGTCAATAAGATTCTTGCTACGTAAGCTTAACTTTCTGAACATTCGAGACGTGTAGTCCACTTGTCATTCCAATCCCTTGCATTAGCGTAGCCTCTTCTGTACCCTGTTAACTATGTGTCTATCTATCCCTGTTCTCTCCTCTCTGCACAGACCATACAAACGCTCCACACCGCGTGGCCGCGGCCACCCTAATCTGGTGGTCCCAGCGCGCACGACCCACGTGGAGTTCCTGGTCTCCGGTAGCCTCTGGAACTG
Organism: Oncorhynchus masou masou; assembly: GCF_036934945.1. NCBI lineage: Eukaryota > Metazoa > Chordata > Actinopteri > Salmoniformes > Salmonidae > Oncorhynchus > Oncorhynchus masou. Next base: position 91,302,048 of record NC_088224.1, read on the forward strand.
CCGATCTGCGGCCAACAAGGCAGAGTTCATCTCAGCCTATGCCTCCCTCCAGTCCCTCGACTTCCTGGCACTGACGGAAACATGGATCACCACAGATAACACTGCTACTCCTACTGCTCTCTCTTCGTCCACCCACGTGTTCTCGCACACCCCGAGAGCTTCTGGTCAGCGGGGTGGTGGCACCGGGATCCTCATCTCTCCCAAGTGGTCATTCTCTCTCTCCCCTTACCCATCTATCTATCGCCTCCTTTGAATTCCATGCTGTCACAGTTACCAGCCCTTTCAAGCTTAACATTCTTATCATTTATCGCCCTCCAGGTTCCTCGGAGAGTTCATCAATGAGCTTGATGCCTTGATAAGCTCCTTTCCTGAGGACGGCTCACCTCTCACAGTCCTGGGCGACTTTAACCTCCCCACGTCTACCTTTGACTCATTCCTCTCTGCCTCCTTCTTTCCACTCCTCTCCTCTTTGACCTCACCCTCTCACCTTCCCCCCTACTCACAAGGCAGGCATACGCCGACCTCATCTTTACTAGATGCTGTTCTTCCACTAACCTCACTGCAACTCCCCTCCAAGTCTCCGACCACTACCTTGTATCCTTTTCCCTCTCGCTCTCATCCAACACTTCCCACACTGCCCCTACTCGGATGGTATCGCGCCGTCCCAACCTTCGCTCTCTCTCCCCCGCTACTCTTTCCTCTTCCATCCTTTCATCTCTTCCCTCTGCTCATACCTTCTCCAACCTTTCTCCTGACTCTGCCTCCTCAACCCTCCTCTCTTCCTTTCTGCATCCTTTGACTCTCTATGTCCCCTATCCTCCAGGCCGGCTCGGTCCTCCCCTCCCCGCTCCGTGGCTCGATGACTCATTGCGAGCTCACAGAACAGAGCTCCGGGCAGCCGAGCGGAAATGGAGGAAAACCCGCCTCCCTGCGGACCTGGCATCCTTTCACTCCCTCCTCTCTACATTTTCCTCCTCTGTCTCTGCTGCTAAAGCCACCTTCTACCACTCTAAATTCCAAGCATCTGCCTCTAACCCTAGGGAAGCTCTTTGCCACCTTCTCCTCCCTTCTGAATCCTCCTCCCCCTCCCCCTCCTCCCTCTCTGCAGATGACTTCGTCAACCATTTTGAAAAGAAGGTCGACGACATCCGATCCTCGTTTGCTAAGTCAAACGACACCGCTGGTTCTGCTCACACTGCCCTACCCTGTGCTCTGACCTCTTTCTCCCCCTCTCTCTCCAGATGAAATCTCGCTTCTTGTGACGGCCGGCCGCCCAACAACCTGCCCGCTCGACCCTATCCCCTCCTCTCTCCTCCAGACCATTTCCGGGGACCTTCTCCCTTACCTCACCTCGCCATCAACTCATCCCTGACCGCTGGCTACGTCCCTTCCGTCTTCAAGAGAGCGAGAGTTGCACCCCTTCTGAAGAAACCTACACTCGATCCCTCCGCGATGTCAACAACTACAGACCAGTATCCCTTCTTTTCTTCTCTCCAAAACTCTTGAACGTGCCGTCCTTGGCCAGCTCTCCCCTCTATCTCTCTCAGAATGACCTTCTGATCCAAATCAGTCAGGTTTCAAGACTAGTCATTCAACTGAGACTGCTCTTCTGCATCACGGAGGCGCTCCGCACTGCTAAAGCTAACTCTCTCTCCCTCTGCTCTCATCCTTCTAGACCTATCGGCTGCCTTCGATACTGTGAACCATCAGATCCTCCTCTCCACCCTCTCCGAGTTGGCATCTCCGGCGCGCTCCACGCTAATTGCCCTACCTGACAGGTCGCCTCTACCAGGTGGCGTGGCGAGAATCTGTCTCCTCGCCACGCGCTTTCTCACCACTGGTGTCCCCCAGGGCTCTGTTCTAGGCCCTCTCCTATTCTCGCTATACACCAAGTCACTTGGCTCTGTCAAACCTCACATGGTCTCTCCTATCATTGCTATGCAGACGACACACAATTAATCTTCTCCTTTCCCCTTCTGATGACCAGGTGGCGTAACCGCATCCTGCATGTCTGGCAGACATATCAGTGTGGATGACGGATCACCACCTCAAGCTGAACCCGGCAAGACGGAGCTGCTCTTCCTCCCGAAGGACTGCCCGCTCCATGATCTCGCCATCACGGTTGACAACTCCATTGTGTCCTCCTCCCAGAGCGCTAAGAACCCTTTGGCGTGATCCTGGACAACACTTCGTTCTCAACCAACATCATGGCGGTGGCCCGTTCCTGTAGGTTCATGCTCTACAACATCCGCAGAGTACGACCCTGCCTCACCCAGGAAGCGGCGCAGGTCCTAATCCAGGCACTTGTCATCTCCCGTCTGGATTACTGCAACTCGCTGTTGGCTGGGCTCCTGCCTGTGCCATTAAACCCCTACAACTCATCCAGAACGCCGCAGCCCGTCTGTGTTCAACCTTCCCAAGTTCTCTCACGTCACTTCCCGCCTCCTCCGCCCTCTCCACTGGCTTCCAGTTGAAGCTCGCATCCGCTACAAGACCATGGTGCTTGCCTACGGAGCTGTGAGGGAACGGCGCCGCAGCACCTCCAGGCTCTGATCAGGGCCCTACACCCAAGCAAGGGCACTGCATGCTCATCCACCTCTGGCCTGCTCGCCTCCTACCATTGAGGAAGTACAGTTCCCGCTCAGCCCAGTCAAACTGTTCGCTCTGTGGCCCCCCAATGGTGGAACAAACTCCCTCACGACGCCAGGACAGCGGAGTCAATCACCACCTTCCGGAGACACCTGAACCCCACCTCTTCAAGGAATACCTAGGATAGGATAAGTAATCCTTCTCACTCCCCTTAATGACTTAGATGCACTATTGTAAAGTGGCTGTTCCACTGGATGTCAGAAGGTGAATTCACCAATTTGTAAGTCGCTCTGGATAAGAGCGTCTGCTAAATGACTTAAATGTAAATGTA